>NC_087513.1:107083210-107388843 GCF_963921805.1 Phalacrocorax carbo | reverse complement strand
AATTTTTTCCCTTATGTGTGAAGTTTTAAAAAAAATAATTTAAAGCTTGATTCATCCCCAACTTTCCCTCCCTTCCTTCTCTTCCCCACTGTGCTCTCTCACCATCTTTTTTTTCCTTCCCTTTCAGCCCTAATTGACATTTATAAATTTGATGGTCATCTGACAAGGTTTTTGAAAAAGATTAGCTACTCAGCTATCAGGAGGATCATGTTTCTGCACAAATCACTGCTTTGGCATACTCCCGTCATTTTAATAAGGCACATTCTTTTGAGCTGGCAAGTCGCAATTCCACCACCCAGAGCCTCACTCTGAGGTATTTTTATAATGTCACAGTTTTTTGTTATAATCCTTGCTAGTTGGCTCCATTTGGCACATGCTTCCCTGCAGGCTATTTCTAATCCCATTACTGTGGAAGTGGCTCAGTTTGTAGCTTTTTTAGCACATTTGAGGGAACATCTGAGAAACACTTTGGTCTCCATCAGAAATGTCTGCGTTTATCTAGAGTTTCCAGCTGCGTTTAGCTGAAATCCAGTGAGAAAATGCTGGTTTAAAGGTAAAGAGTAGATAAAGCAAATTTAACATGTTCACCTTGATAATTAGGAATGCAACAATGGATGGAATGCTGCCAGAAGAGTTTCATAGTTTTCAAATAGAAGTATAGATCAGAATGAATCAATTCTTTGGCTTTTTAAATTCCCCCTTGTTCTTCAGAAAAAAAAAAAAGACTGCAATTTAAATCTAACATCCCCTGCTGCTACTAATTGAAGGTTTTGTTTTCTTCTTTAGAAATACATAATGTATGCTTATTACCACAGAATTGTTATAATTCTTTATTCTCTGCAGTCTTCCAGCTAATTCACAATGAACTATCTTAATGAGAACTTTGGGGTGTTACAGGATTTCAAACTTTAGGAAAAAGGTTCATTTCTATTTTTAAAGAATATATGAACAGCTGTACTGGCTCCAGCTGAAGGTCCAGTTAGACTTGCCTTCTGTTTTGCATGTGGCCATTAGCAGATGGTTAGGGAAAGAGTATAAAAACAGAATGGTATTTCCTGTGCTATAACCTTTGGTGGACTTTGGTAGTTACAGTCTTGCCTGAAGCAGACCTTCATATTTGAAGTGGAGGTATCCATATTTGTGTTTTATACTATTCATTTAATTCCTTTGCTTTGCATTCATTAACTGCTTTTGAACACATTAAGTTTCTGACATCCCATACATCCTAGGGTAAAACGTTCCACAGCTTAATTATCTATCCTGTGGGAGAAGCACTTTCTTTTTTTCACAGCTCTGTGATGACACAATTTGATGCCCCTTGTTGTTGTATTCTGAGGAGGAGATAACCTTTCATATTTACTCACCATATAAATTTCATCAGTTTCTTTGAAATTATGCCAGTACAGCCATAAATCTCTTGCTCTGTTCCCAAAAGTTACCCCTTTCCCAAAAAGTTAGAGAGGCTTAAACTTTGTAACTTCTTTATCCTTTTATTTAGCCCTTCTTTCTATTTCTTGTATTACTTTTATATCCTTTTTTTTTTAATTGGGCTACCAGAGCAATATGCAGCATTCAAAATTCATATATTAAAGCTATTTATTCATTGGTATGAACTTTTTATTTGTTCTTTATTTGTTCTCAATTCTTTTCCTAATATTATATTCTCCTTCAGACTACAGATGAACATTAAACTGCTAAGTATGGACAAAGATCCACAAGATCTTCAAAACCTCTTTTCTGGGAGGTAGAAACTGAGGTCATTTTCCTGCACATTTCTAATACCTTTACCATTTTATTACCTAGGCATCCAGTATCATGAGAACATTTATTGAATTTTGATAGTCCATTTTAGTTTTGATGCACTGTTAATAAGTACCAGTTTGTTCATCTCACTATCCACTCTCCTTTCCAGATTATTTATTGACATCCTCAACATTAAGATGTCTTTACATAAGAGCTCTGCAGGGCTCTTCCAGTAGTAAACTTTCCCTCACAGTAAATACTGTCTATTTTGTTTCTTGTGTTTAAACCTCTATTAATTCATGACTTGGCCATACCTCATCTCTCTTTTGTAGCTTATTTTCTACAGGAATTTTTAGTGAGGAACTTTGTCAAAAGTGATGTGGAAATCCATGCACTCTATACTGCTCTCATCACACTCGTCTATCCACAGTTACTTTCCCCAAAGAACTGGAGTAGATTTTAAAAGATTTATTTCCTTCCATAAAAGCTGGTGGTTATTGCTTCCCTAATATATTAAATTTATCTTTTCATCCAGTAAGTCTAATCTTTTATAATGCTTTTTATTGATTTCCCTGGTATTGAAGTAGGACATGTACTCCCACACACATTGCTGAAGTCCTCCTCAAGATCTGCTGTCACTTCCTGATTCTTCTTGACTCTGGTACAGAGGCTAAGTAGAGGGGCTGTAGAAGGGCACAGAACCACAGGAGACAAGGAGATAGACTTCTCTGAGACCCCAGATAGAAGGGGAGCCTCAGTCCCAAGGTGTACCTAAGGGAAAACAGGCAAGTTTTATCCTTATGGGGTTGTGAAGTAGGGATCCCATGGCAATGAAGGCTGGAGAATTCTGGCTACAGGAGGAGGGCTCTGGTCAGCACCTGAGTTGCAGAGAAAGCACCAGGATCTGAGTCCAGCCAGGGTCCTGAGCCTGCTGGGCCTAGAGCCACACAGCAGCACTGGGAGAAGTGATGAAGTCTCATCGTGGGAGACCCCCTGAGGCAGAGGACAGAGGCTCCCACCTGCTAACCTGACCTGGTGCCCAGGGAGGCTTGCTGCTTGCTGGGAGCTCAGAGCCTGGACATCGTGGAAAGAAGGCTGAGGCTCGTCCAGTCCTTGGATGGTTACCCTGCTGCTCTTCCATGTGAGAACCAGCATTATGGCCAGGGAAGACCCAAGGCATATCAACCATGACTGCATGGCTCTGGGGGAGAGTGTCTAGGGCAAGGGAGCCAGGTACTGCCAGTGAGGGGGAAGGCTTGAGGAGGATTGGATGGACCCTGCAAGTCAACATCTAACGGGGAGCTGATCTTGACAGCAGGGATTTGGCTTTAGTGACCATAGGACCCTCTTTAAGGCTCAAGGACTGGCAGCCACCAGTGTGAATTTATGAAGGGAAAATCATCCCTCATCAACGTAATAACTTTCTACAGTGAGCTAACTGACTTAGTGGACAAGGGCAGAGAAGTGTATGTTGTTTATCTTGACTTTACTAAGGCTTTTGACACAGTCTTCTGTAACATTCTCATACAAAAACTGATGAAATATGGACTAGATAAGTGGCCAGTGAGGTGGATTGAAAACTGGCTGAACTGTCATGCTCAAAGTCCTTGTGGTCACTGGTACCTAGTGGTGTACACCAGGAAGTTGATCTAGGACAAATACTGTTTAACTTCTTCATTAATACCCGGATGATAGGACAAGAGTGTACCCTAGGCAAGTTCGCTGTTGGTACAACTGGGAGGAGCTGTTGATAGACCAGAGGGTTGTGCTATGCTTTAGAGGAACCTCAACAGGCTGAAGAAATGGGCTGACAGGGACTTAATGAAGTTTAACAAGGGGAAGTGCAAAGTCCTGCACCTGGGGAAAAATAACCCTACACCAATACTGGCTGGAAATTAGCTTTGCAGAGAAGGCCCTGAAGAGGGGAGAGGTGTCCTCATGGGCACCAAGTTGAACATGAGCTAGCAATACTCCCTGGTAGCAAAGGTGGCCAACAGTGTCCTGGGCTGAATAGTTTAAAATAAAATTTTTAAGTTCCCTTAGAAATAGTTAATGAGTATCATTGAATCCACACAACTAGTTACAAGTTTTCTTCATTTTATCTAAAACCACTTCTATTGACACTTCCGTTTGAGACCGTTTCTTCAACTTTTCCTATATAAAGAAAGTTGCAATTGGGAAAATTTATCTGTTTTACTGTGGTGATGAGCACAAAGAGGTTATTTAACCTTTATTCTATCATCTCTGAAACTTACAGGCCCTTGCCTGGTTCCAACTACTAATGTATTAGAACTGGCTTTTGTAGGCATTTTTTTATGGGCTTAGCAAATTGTTTCTCAAAATCTTTTTGGTCTGCCCATGGTTTGAAACCTAACTTGCCACATACTGAGCATTCTCTGTTTTCCTTGCTTTTGATTTCCATACTCTTAATTTGGAAGGATGTCTTTTTATTTTTACTAGGCACTGTGTTTAGTTATTCTAGGGTTTTCTTTGGTTGGCTTATAGGTTTTGATTTTTTGTGATGGGTTTTTGAAGACTGATTGTTGTGATTAATACATGGTATACCCTGAACCTATGATGTGATGTTTTCAGATAGGCTCCATGCCCTTTACAAGCTTCTCATCTAATCAGCTTTTTTCATTTTACTTTTAACAAGATTCCTTACTCTTATGTTCTTCCCCTTTGAATTTTAATATACTATCATAAATTTTTTACTTGCTTGCTTCTTTTGAGATAACAGTAGCTAGAGTATTTCAGAGTATTTCTTCAATAACTTAATCTTGAACCAGAGGCACTGTGCTTTGCTCAGAACTACATGAAGATTTGCTTTTCCCCTTGTGGTTTCTTTGACCAGTTACTCCTAGAGTCAATCACCTTGGATAAAACTTTAGGTTCTATATCATCACCTCTCATGACAATTGTCTGTTTCTGTGAGGAAATTTTCTCAATGTTGCCATGAGATTGAGGCATGGTCGTACACATGGTCCCACATGTGTTAGTAGAAGCAGGGTCAGAGAAAGTTATCATGCATGTCCAAACAGTTACCATCTTACTTAACAGCTCAGATGCTGCCTTCTCATAAAACTAATGCAAATTTTAAAGCCTGATAAAAGATATCTTTTCACCTTAAATTTATGGAGAATGTTCTTATTTTTAATGAGCTCTAGTTTACACCAGATTGCGGATCATCCCTTTAATTCTGCCATCACATTACTTGAGCAGAGACAAGTGCTGCTTTGAAGTGTCATTGTGCTGTGGAAAATCTGACATTCAGATCTGAATGCAAGATGTAGCACTAAGAAAGCAGAAGATGCAGACTCCTAGACAAGGATGTTTCTCTGAATTTTAATACACACCTGTATTCTTCCAGTCCCTCTGATTCAAACATCACAGCATCTGTTTTGCATGCAAGAAATTAAGCCTTCTTTCATTTACAAGTTCCACAGGAAAAGTCAAAAGTAGGTTAGAAGAGAACATAACATTGTGTTGTTTCTTACCCCAGTAAAATGGAGTGAGAGAACCACCTTTTTGAGCAATATGGTGCCATTCCCTTTTGTGCTAAAAGCTGTCTGTTGCACTCTGTGTCAACTCTGCACAGCATGTTCAGTTACTTTAAAACACAAAACTTTAATTACTGGGTGGAGAACTTGAGAGGTTACCAAGACATGCATTATCTGGGACTTGTTTAAGCATGGAAGACAAAGAAGTGAAAGCTGTTGTTTTAAAGAAAGGGTAAGAATAAACAGACATTTAGGTCATGCTTGGGCCACGATACACTAATTCTCTATTGTATACTAATAAATAATTCAGCGGTATCAAACAAATCAAGGAGAAGTGACTTTCTATTTGCACTGACTACTAAATGACCTTAAAAGAATAATTAGAAAAACAATGCCATTGCAATGGAAAAGTTCCTGCTGCATAAGAAAATTTGTTTGTACCTAATACATACTAAAGGGGACATTGCTGAAAAACAATTAAACCTAATTGTTAAAACTCAGCAGTCTGGCAAAGTGAGGTTTATAGAGTTCATATGGTTTATAGAGCCTTTTAATTAAAGTAACTGAGGGAATTACACACCTTTGCAAAAATTTTCAAGTGGAGAGAAACAGTACAGTTTTGCAGTAGCATTTTCCTGGTGTGGTCATTTGCAGCATTTTGGCCTGAATCAGAATGAGAGGGGCAGAATTTGCAAACTGAGGTTATTGATCAGTGCATATACCTTTATCTCATGGGGCCCTTAACAAACACTTCCAAAGTTTTAGTTTAAGCTCAAGCAACCTGAATGATATTAAAGGGAAGAGGGTTTTGCAGAGTGCATGAGATTTATCTCTTCCCTTAGAGATTATCTAGTTCTGCACTAGCTGCAGTTGTGGCATCCCTTAACTGTTCTCTTAATAAATATATAATAGTTTTTTAAATATATCATAATACAGCTATCAATTTAATTTAGAAAGATAGTAAGTACTACAGGACTAAGTACTGCTACATGATCACCTTATCCTCAATTGCCCTGCAGTTTTTTAAAGACAAAATAAAAGCTATTATCATACCATACTGCGTCAGAAAATGGAGAACATAGTATTAATTTTCACTTATTCTGAGAATTTATGTAAGCAGCATGGAAAGGTCTGTTCTCTGACTACAGACCTGGTCTTTCACTGGAATTAATTATTTGATATATGTCATTCTCGTTTATGAATCTAAACTTGATATCTAATGGCACATATCACCAGCACTTAGGAGTCTAAATTTTATATTTAATGGCAGCAAGGTCCAAATTTGGGGGACTTAATTCCAGCTCCTAATTCATAAACCAGGCAGTTGTCACTATGATTTGTGGCAGTTGGTGATGCCAATTACAGAGACCAAAAGCTCCCTTCTCCCTCTGGAAATCCATGCGTGAATACCCTAGTCCATCTCTCTTGTGTTTGTAAGTAACAACTGGAACTGCCTTCAGAGAACTCCTTTATTGACTCAGAGAGCATTAGATTAATTCCTCCTTCTATTTTCTTAAATCCTTATCTGTGTTTGTGTAAATTATTTGGGGGAATATTAAATTATTGACATAAGGAGTAATGTGGATTAATATAGTTTACCTAATGACTGGAGTTAACTGCCATTAAGTAAAAACCCATTTACTTAATGGTGTTTTGTTTTTATTTTTATTTCAGTATTGTTGTCTAGAAAATAGCTTTTTTAATTATTATCCTGAAGTGCTTAATGTGCATAGAGACTGAAGTGCATAAGCATTCTGGGGAGAAACCTATTGGTAATTAATACACTTCATAGCTTAGAATTTTCCTTACTGAGACACTTAGCCTGATGACTATAAGGATCAGGCAAAAAATGTACTGTAACTTTCCACTGCCTTCTCTTTTGTGGTTTGGGCTGTTTACCTGTGCAAAGTGAGCTACAGACTGAGGTGACATGGTCTCCAACGCAAATATATATGCGTGCTAATGTATATCTTGTAATGTTAGCACTGTCTTTATCAACCTCATCTGCAGGAAATAAAACAAGAGTTGTTTACAGCAAACAAGTGTCTGGTTCCCAAATGGAAGTTTCTGTAAAAGTGATGTGGCCAGGTCTCTTACGTGTAAAATAAAATAAAATTAAAAAACCTACCTTCTACTCTGAAAATCATGGCTACGGATACACTGCTGTCCTTCAGATACATTTGTAGTCAGCAGTCATGCTATTCATATTTACAATAGAAAATGTAAATTTTCCCCTTTACATTTTAAAATAAAAAATAACCTATTTTAATAGGAATAGTTTTCTCACCCATTGATAGTTACATTTGATGCATTTTACTAGTTTAGATTATTTTGAGAATGACAGGCATGAAAAGCTATCATACCTTGTTCATCATCAGGTAGAGCTTAAGAAACAAAAGGATAACTGAAAGAATGTTCTCAACCCCTAAGGAGAAGAAGCTTCAGGAGGCTTTTCTGTCAGTATTGCACAGGCTTCAGTTCAGGGGTCTGTCTGTGTTCTGAACAATGATGGAAGCAGAAATATTCAGGCTGCCTCAGTTGCTAAAGATGGTTAGTGCTGGAAATTTATCTGGTTCAGTGTTATTTTTCCTGACATTCATTTCAGATTTATAAAGAGTAAATCCTGTTTGCTTTAAAAATGTATTTTGTGATATTTTCAGAAAGTGAGGTGACTATGCCTGACATTAAAATTTGGGAAATATGACTGACATTTCTACATTATCAGGAAATTATCTCTACAAGACCCTTGAAACAGAGGGTTAGTAGAAAAGGTGTAAAATGAATTTCAGCTGTGAATGTGCTGATGAATGTTGTTTACAGGTTTACAAGCTTATCACAAGTACATGCAGAGATAACTGGGATTTAATATGAATTGTTGAAAGCATGCATGACCTAGTGTGCATTAACGTAAGCAGGAAGATGTATTCAGACTTTCTGCTTGTAGGAAAATATTGCAAGAGGTGAGAACTTTACTTTTCCATTTTGGAAATAAGTATGTGAAAACTTGCTAATCAATATTACACCCAACTCAGACACTGATAAAACTCCTCCGGAGATTATAATTCTACTTTGTAGTTTTCTACCAAATGATATTCATTTTATTTACTTTACCCATTTAAGATTTTTAAACAAGTCTGTTTTCCTTTGCCCTCCAACTTGGTTCCTGTTATGACTCTTCCAGCAGGAAGGAAGGGATATTATAAAAAAACCAAACCAAAACATTATTAAGGGGCGTAATTCTGGTTGTTCATGCCTAAAAGATTTCTAAGAGTCACGCTGTAGAAAACCAGTTAAGAACCCTGAATGTGTCTAATTTTTATTAAAAACATGCATTCCCGGTGCATAAACATGGGTTGATATGTAGTTTAGCGAAAATATAAATAAAGCTGCGTGCAAAATGCAGTTCACATATGTTATTCTCAAGAAAAATAATAGATGCAAAATTGTGTATTTTATACCATATGTAGGGTATTAATTATTAATTTGACCTGAATATATAATACGTTAGTTTGATATAATGACAGATGATATTAGTCTCTTTGCCTAAGGTCTCATGCTATGAAAATGCAAGAAAGGTTTTCAAGATGTTTGTTGCCTAAGTTTTACTTGGGGAAGCCCGAGGCTGTCATTACCACATGGTTTGTCACTGCAACAGAAAAGAAAACTCCCTGAACTAAGAATCATAGCAAGTTTTTGTAACCCAGGTTTTCAGGAATCAGTAAGGAATAATTTCACTATTGACTTAAACAGGTGTGAGGAAATATTCTGAAATGTTACCTTGCGTACATTACAGGAACAGAGTCTGTACTACTCTGCTCATTGTCAGAGAGGAGCAAGGAAATGTGAACAGTTAGGTTGGAAACATGAGCTGGGGTTCCAACATCTGAAGTAAAAATTATGGTCCAAAAACTCTGTTCAGATGTTGAGATGAAATGTTTAGAGAGGTCTAATCTTACTAAGAAGCTCTCTTTTAGGTTTCTTTTAAGTCCTTTTCAGTTAATAAGTTAAATATTATGTGGCAAGCTTTGGGGAAGAGTGGGATTGCCAGTCCTAGACAGTAGGACTGTGGTTCTGCTTGTAGCTCTTTGACTCTTCTTCCTGAGGTGTCACTTCCCCACAGTGTCCATGATGGGGTGCATGAAGCCAGACACAATGAAGGAGAGAAGCAAGAGCACTCAGCAGTTTAGCCAAACTGTAGGACAAGGGAATGTATGCCCATGCAATGAATCAAACTTACAGGGATGTCACGGCCTCCTGAGTTCTTTTGGTAAATCTGTGCCTCGTATACAGTGTCTGGATACCTAATCCTAGGATTTGACTTTACATTGAGTTGCAGACACTTAAAATTTTGCTTGTTGCAGCTACCTAAAAATCTTGATTTACGGAAGAGCAGCTATCAACACTATAGAGCTATGATTACAAATAGTCTTCTGAGAGCGAGGGAGGTGTTCTAGCAAGAAGGTTACCCCATTTACTGTTATTGTATTATGGTTTAGAGTCTGTGTTTTCATTTCTGTGTGACCACATCTTGACTTTGTACAGAAATTATGTGTCTTAAATTTTTCATGCAGTAGTTGGAATTGTTTCCCTTTCATGAGTATTTAAAGAACACAGCTGTCCTAGATATGTCTTACCTAGGAGTCTGGTTCAGAGGAAATACAATGCAGCCACTGCCAACCTGAAAGACCCTAATGTCAGGCAAGAAGGAGTTAACGTGGACTTAAATATATCTGAAAGCAAACACACTTAATGATAATGACAAGTACTTATGCAAATGAACTGCTAATACTCATCCAGCCAGAGGTGATTAAGTCTTTTAGGCCAACTGGAGATTTCACCCAGCAGGGACTATTTGGAAGCTGGTAAAAGACAAAGGCTTAAATAACTTCAGGGGTTATAACTCTAGTACTGCTCTTAAGCCACATTTCTCTGAATTATCCTTCCTTTCATGCCCCTTTCCTTCCCCCAAGAAGAAGGTCACAACTTCAGTTTCCTTGTAAGTCTTTTAACCTATACATTTTAAGGCCTATAAGAGCACTGTAACCTATCCCAGAGTGATATGCTGATATTAAATAGACTGGAATAATGAGCAGACCTAAGGGATTGTCTAGTCTGATATTTAATTATGTAGACGAGGATCAAGGGGGAAAATGGAGGAATTAAATCTGTCTCTACCTCCTATAGCTTATGTCCACAGAAAACAGTTATTGATAAATTTTTATTAAAAGTCTTGCTTTGATAAAAGAAGGCAATAGAGGCATACATTAAATTTAGGTCTATATAAAATGGTGAAAATAGAACTTTAAGCAAAATGAGCTAACCTATGTGAAAGAGAGAAAAGGAAAATTATTAGCTACTGGAATGGCATTGTAGTAGTTCATTTTTTATTCCCAGTACTTCACTTAGTGTATAGGTTTTATGTGCTGTTATCATATAGTTGGATGTTATTGGAAGCCAATGAGGTTTCAAATTGCTAATTTTCCCTTTGTCCTGTATTTCACTGGCAAAAAAGCTGTCCTTCCCTGAAGGAGAAGGCACAAAGTCATCTGTAATGCAAACCAGCACTTAAGTAAATAAGTAGATGAGATTGGTCTAAGAAGAGAGTTTGGATATTTTTGCAGATATGGAAGATACAGTAGGTTTGTAACAAGCATGCATCCTTTCAGATGTATATGTATATATACACATGTGTATATGTATATATAAAGTATTGCATTAAAACAAATCATCCAAGTTCTGCCCTTCATATTAAAAGCTATTTTCCTATATCTATTTTTTACAGTCAAGCAGAAATTGGACGTTTGATGCATCCAGCTAATTAAAAAGAAACCTTTTACTCAGAATTATTATTATCTGTTTTGTGCTGTTGTGACTAGTATTTCAGAAAAAATAGTTGTACAGGCTTATGACTCAACAGCTTCAGGAAAAAGCCAGTAGTTAACAGGTGTTATCAATCACTCCTCAATCTGTTCTTCATAGCTGGGAGAAGAGGATCCAGCTGTCTGAGGTTTTCTGATTAAAAATTCCTTCTTAATAATCTTCTAGTCTTTTGCTTGTGCCCACACATGTTTTATACTTTTCTGTGGGCTTGGGGAAATGAATGGATTAGTAGTATCATGCCTCTGAGTCAGTAAGTTAATTAAAGACTGCATGTATAAAATGGAACAATGAATTATTTAGTGGATAACAAACATGATCTAAAATTCCATTTACTCACATTTCAAGTCAATTTTTAGTTTCAGAATTCATATACTGAAACCTAATATTTTTGCATATTGCTAAAAGTAAATCTTCACAAACAATATATATGCTAAAGTTTCAACTGGAAGTCTCTTGAGTGCTTTGTGACTTTATGTTTGGGATGTTTGCTTTCCTTCCTATTCCCTGTCCCCAGTGAAATTTCAGGCAGTGGTGGGAAGATAGAGAATTGTTTGTCTGAAGATCAGCACTAAATATAATGGGAGGTGGAGATTTGGACCCAAATTGCATACCCTGTCTTGTTCGGAGACTCCTTTCAGATTTTGCTATGACTTGATAATGAGCCATCTGAAACTTCAAAGACCAAAACCTTCCAAATCAAGATCTGAGTTTTACAACACAAAATACATATACACTCACTCACCACATCCATGTGCTTGTCCTTCATACATATTATTAAGGCAACCTGGGTTTTTTTTGTGTGCGGAGTCCTGCAGCACAAATATTTCTGTTGATTTCACTGGGACTTTAGCAAACCCATGGTAAGCCTAGACAGAGTATTTTCCTACAAAAGTGTTTTATTTCTTGCCATTTAAAAAGTACTATTGACTGTCTTCAACACATATTTTTCTGCACCTTCATCATCACTCTTACTATGAA
This sequence comes from Phalacrocorax carbo, assembly GCF_963921805.1. Classification (NCBI taxonomy): domain Eukaryota; kingdom Metazoa; phylum Chordata; class Aves; order Suliformes; family Phalacrocoracidae; genus Phalacrocorax; species Phalacrocorax carbo. The sequence continues at coordinate 107,376,742 of NC_087513.1, read as the reverse complement.
AGGCCCTGTAAATCTGCAAGGCTGACTGTCAGCAGTGAATTTAACTGATGGTGTCCTAATTAGAAACAACTCCAGAATGTTTCTTTTATTTAGAGCCAAAAGAGGCCATTGATCTATTGTTCGTAATGACTGACATCCTTTTGGCATAGGAGAATGAAATATCTACTTTCTGAATCTGGTTTATGCAATGTAGTATTTATTTTAATAACTGAAATCAATGGTAAATATTTATAAAGTATCTGACTAATGTAAGCACTAAACTCCCGCAGATTTTCAATGAGAGCTGGGACTGATCCTCCTTTGACTGAAGTGGTGACCATGTATTCCTGCTGCACTGCAGATGTGATTCACCCTATGAGCTTATAGGATCCAAACCAAAGACTTAGATACTGTGTAGTCCTCTCATGAGAATGAAGACTGACCAGTGCTGCTCTTGGTTTTTTATTATTAAAAATTAAAATTTAAAAAAATACAAAAGAAACTCATCATCAACATGTTGTAAGAACATACTGACTTTTGCTAAGCAGTTGGAAAGAAGATATTGGAGGGGCTCTGTTCTCAGATGGGAGCTGTAGCTGGCAAGCACCAGTTCAGGCACCCCTAAGCTCGGTGTTTTATACAACCAGTGTGACAGAGCGGTATTCTGAATTTAAGCGTTTCTTTGCTCATCATGCTCACATTCTTGTTCTATTCTCAGTGTGAGACAGCAAACGATCCTTTATGAAATGTGCTCTGTAACAACCAGAGATATTCTATGTGTAATCTGGGAGTCTGCCTTTACATTCATCAGCTATTTTCCAAAAATCTTGAATTGCCGAAGACTGAGAAGACAACAATATTTTTTCTTGTTGCCCACAAATTTTCCTAAGGTTTGAGACTAAAAGTTTTGCCAGGCTTTAAGAGGCCTGGCTTTCTGAATGACTTGAGTTTCCATGTCTAAAAGCATTTCTCCTTAAAGATATTTTAAGCTCTGCACTCACTTCTTTCTTCTGAAACTTTCCTACCCAAGTATGGCAAAAGACTGCAGAGCTCCCTGGGGCCACCCCTAGTGTACTTGATTTTGAAAAGAGACTGGAAGGCAAGGTTACACCTGGAAAGCAGCTTTTGTTTTTGTAAGGAGTCATTGAAAGGTTTTGCACAGCAGCTTGTATCATCATTTTCTGTTGTGATGTGAGAGGTTGCCCATTAGAAGTCTGGGGCACCAACAGATAATAGGTACTCCTACACTTAATAGCTCTTCCATTTAATGAAGACATCCAATCCTCTTATGATTCTTAAACATTTAAATGTAGGATATCCTTTTCGGTATGTGCCTTCAGATATTGCCTTCCAATCCTGACTTTCCTCAGTTCTTGGAAAAAACTGAACAGGGACTTAACCTCATTCCTGTGCTTGACTTTAAGAAGTTTCAATAGAGAGCATAGAAATATATGTATAAAGTGCACATTCCATAGATATACAATCCTTTTCCTAAAGAAAGCAAAGACAAAAACATTCATTTTGGAAGAGAGGGGTAAGTATTCTGTTAACCAGCAAACAAAAGCATGACTATGACATTGGTACTTCCAATGTTATAAAAATGCTTTATTTAATGATAGAACTTTTCAGCAGAATATCCTTGTCCCCAAGTTGAGTAAAGTTCAGAATTCTTAATTAACTACCATTTTTTTGCAGAAGCAGCATTCCACTTAAAAGGTACATATTTACAGGTTACTAAGGGCTTCCCCCCTTTACCCCGTCCCTTTAGTGCTGTGAGAGTCTACACTGTATTGGACTGGCAGTATTAGCTGTGTAATTTTATATGAGTACATCTAGAGTACGGATGTATTGTCTTCTGTGCTCAGGCATGCATATAAACCATACGTAAGGGTCCAAAGCCAAAGACAAAATTTGGTGATGCTTACATCGTTATTATAGCCTTTCTATATGGGAGCCAGTAAAATGTGATTCAGAATTCAGTTTTTAATCCCAAAAGAGAATGTCATGCAAATTAATGTGCATCTTCCTTATTTTTCCGTCCTAATAATGATATATCAACGTTGGACAGAAAAAGATGGAATCCTGCATCTCTGTCATTTAACACTGAAGCAAAAGTGAGATATAAAATATCTTCGCAGGTGCAGTGGTATCTTCCTTCCATTCAATATTTCCTCTACTAAACCATTCTAGAAAGGAATTTTTTTTTACTAAACAGATAATGATCTAGATTTTGGGTTTTGTTGCTTATGATCAACCCTTTTTGACTCTTTTAACTATCATATTATGAAAACAATTCAAAACCCTCTTAATAGTGGTAGTAAGCATGAAAAGCCCTTATTCTTTTAAATTCAAAATGTTTATGTAAATTTATTCAAGCTCCTGTAATAACAGAGACTGGTTCATAGGTAATGAACATACGAATCTCAACCCTTTTTTCTTTTTTTTTTTTTAACAATTTATATGCCTCATCATTCAGGAAAAATAAGTGTAGGTTGAGTTGAACTTTCATAAGAAGGTGGAGTTTTTGTCAGCCTTTATTCCTCTAGAGGAAGTATCTGGGGAAAATGGATAATTACAATGCCAATTTTTATTATCAAAATAATGTGCAAAATTTATGACCTGATAAATCTGTCCTCGGATGGAGATTCTCATTTTGATAATCCCCCTAAAATGAGTAATAAAGCACCTCTGATAGTAATAAACCATTTTTCTTTGACATTTCATGATAAGTGTAACAACAAATAAAGAAGGAACTTCAAAGACTGCTTACTTCAAAAGCTCTATAAAGTCCATTTGAATAAAATCCACGACTTTCATAAAAGTGGTGTTGAAAATGTCATGAATTAAATTAATGGTCTACATCTCTTTGCTTCATATTGTCTGTATTTTAATCGTAATTTATTCTTCAGCACATCCTGCATGTTGTTGATTGAAGGAAATATTAAATCCAGCTGAGCTTTAAGCAATTTTAAAAGGAAGGAATGAATATAATTATACATGTTAATAGTCCTGAATCTGCTTTTTTATTTGCTCCTGCCTGTCATATAACATATCAGTAAGCTTTGCTTTTTATAACTGTCATTAATCTTTCACAAAGATTCAAAAAATATCCATTCTATAGTTACATTATTTTAATTTTCTTACTATAGCCTTGTTTTAATGTTACTACTGTGCCAGGAAGTGAACTACTGATGATTTAATCAACTCCTGGGGAAAAAAAATCAACTTTTCCTAATAGAAAAAATAGTTTTAAATGTTCCAGTTACAAAGAAAGTGTCAGTTGAGAGTAGGTAGAATTAACACTAAAAACTGATCTCTTGACAAAATAGAATTTTTTATTTGATAGTTATGAAGAGTAATGACAATGCAGACTACAGTATTCAGCTTGTTAATGTTCTTTTATACAAAATTATTCATGCATGATGGGGCTTTTTTGGTAGAATTTGTTATGGTTAGAGGAAGAATAAGGTAGCTTGAGTTCTGTCCTCTGCCTGACCCTGGTCAACTAACTCTGAAAAGACATACTTTAGGATAGTTTGTATTACTTTAATTACATTACCCTTTGACATGAAGGAACAAATAATTCTATCATTGAAGCTAAGTAAGAACTAGGATAACTGTAGCAGTTAATACTTAAGAATTGCATAACAGAAGAATAATTGAGTACCTCTTAAATGTTGTACAAGAAGTATAGATGTTCTCTAGAGTAATTTATACAGTTATAATAATGTATATGGTTATAATATGGTTGTATTTTTTCTGTAAAAACTATGTTCTCCAATAGAATATACTCCAAAATTTTGCTGCTTACATTCAGAAACAAGTTCATGAGCACAACTGATTAGATTTGCTTATTTTTTCCACTGAATTATGTTTCACATCTAAGACTCGGGACAAAATAGGAAGTGTCCTTCTCCCCAGTGTTCTCCATTGCAGATACAAACTGCAGGCAACAGCTTGAACAAGATAAGACTCTCAGATCTTCAAGTCATATTTCTCCACCCTTGATTGTTTCAAGACTGAGTGGAGCTAGTCTTCTGTGAATGATAACTATATTTAGAAGTAAACCCTTACCTTGAGGAGCAAGAGGTTATGTGGTATATAGAGGAGGTGTGTAAGTTCCCCAACTTGTATGGCCAAGCTTTTTTGTTGTTTGGGTTTTTTTGTTGTTGTTGTTTGGTTTGGTTTTTCGTGTTTTCTTTCTTTGCCTGTAGTATTTGTTTGTTTGTTTGGGGTGTTTTTTTGGTGAATTTTTACTTTCTGTGCTCCCCCACTGTGGAGAAGAATTTTCTGTGACTGAGCCTAAGGTGACTTTAAAGCAGTGGGTTGGTATGAATCAGAGCCACACACTCCACATAGATATCCTGATCACCAAGGGGTTTTCTTTCCTTCCAATCTATGAATGTCTTGCTTTCTATTCTGGGTCACTCTTACACTACATTGTAGGGGATGCAGTACTGACAATCATGGAAGCCAATTTAAAATTAATCCCTTTGTATTGTAGAATTATGCACAGCACAGCTTGCAAAATTTGCCCTAATAAGAAGCCTGCCTTAGAGACATATTACTAACACCAGTCTGCTTGCAGGTGCCTGAGCTAACTGTCTAATAGCTGATATATTAATGTCTAGATAGATATGAATCAATGGGACTGTTTCTCTCTGTTGTGATTTCAACAAAGACAAGGCTTTGTCTGTTTCCTCTACACATTTCTGGATGGCATTAGCTTTCCACCAAGAAACCATTGCCCCTTCTGCATGCTTATCTGTCACAAACTCTGTGTGTCATCTCCCCTGTCCTTTCTCTTAATACTCTTAAGCCTGTTTCCCAAGGAAAGAATCTTATTCAACCTGTCTGTCAGAATGCATTCCCTCCTCTCTATCCTTGTCCGTGCCCTATAAATTTGGAGTTTCAGTCAAATTTGACAGAGGGAGAAATAACTTTAAGAAACATGTGTTTTGAAATTTGGTGTGTTCATACATATGGTCAAAACCATATGTAAATAAAGAAATGCATTTCTGAAAGAAAACATTTGAGGACAGACCCCGGTGCAGAGGGGTGATAGTGGGAGCACGTGCTCATTGGTCACCTGGGGATAAAAGGAATCAAGGGTGCCCTGCCCGGGGAGGGACACCCTTTCCTTGGAGTACTTGCTCAGTCACACACTGCTAAATCTCATCACGAACTGTGACTGCCAGGGAACCAGTCTTTTCCAGTTGTCCAACTTGAGGTTCCTCCAGCATTTTCCCTGACCATGAAATTGTCTCTACCTTTCTACGGGAGTAGCAGCTAGAGACATGAAGTAGCCGAGAGGTCCCAGTGAGCCCCACCAGGACACAGAGGCAAACAACAGCACGACAAACAGGGAGGTGAAGTGACCACCTCAGGTTCTTGGCCAAAGTGGGTGAACTATGAGGATTGACCCACTGAATCATCAGAATCACTGTTTCACTGCTGCTAATGAAAAGCAGATTTGCTGATGGTTTCATGAAGGGTGCTACAGGGCTTTCTGGAGCTGGGGTACTGCTGACTGTGTGAGCTGCTAGGCAATATATGAGATGTGCATCATACCCCATTATATACCTACCATAACAAAAAAGCAAATTTTTTTTTTTGCTTATTTGTGTAGGATACGCAAACCTGAGCAACATTCATATTCTGTTGTTGTATATGTCACTAATATTCATAATCTTCCTCCCTCCCGGTCTGTCCTGTTGTTTTCAATGTATTTTATTCTTATTTGTCTGGTAGTGAAGGGGTTTTTCTTTGTCATGTCTTAATTTTACCTAAAGTGATAAAAATGGAAGGAAAACCTCGATTGCATAAGAATACTAGGTTACAGTGCATCAAAACTAATGCTGTGTTATTTTTCAAGAGCAGATAAATTTTCTAAGACTGACCTTGTAATTTATTCACTGGGGAGCTAGATAATATAACTGCACCCTTTGAGATGGTAATTATTGCTGAAGTAATGTTGGACAGATATTTATCTGTGAACATTTATGTTAAGTAGCTTGATATTATTGGCCTTTCCAAGAAGGAACTGATATTTCAATATAGTATTCCCAGGCTATATTTCAGTTAACAATATTAACTTTACACAAATTTCTACAGAAGTTATATTCAGCAACAAAAGTTCACTTAAGAAACCCCAAGTATGTAAATGTGGTAACTGAATCCTTGTGTAGTTGAGTTACAGAGTAACGATATACCAATGCCTGAATGTTTCTTTGAGATCACATTGTTTTCCTCTTGGGATAGCTGAAAAAGGTCAAGAAGCATAAAGTCAAAGAGGGAATAACGATTAAGAAAGTTAATCCTATATGTCACCAAATAACCTTTCCTATTCTTATTTGACTCCTTTAAATTAGCATGGGCAGATGGAAACACAAACATGCCCACGATTTTCTGGTAAAACTGACAATTTATAATAAGGTTTGTAACACTACAGGTACCCTTTTAGTCTGTGATCTCGGTACTAAATATTGCTTTGTCTGCCATTGGAAAAGCCTGTCAGCCTTTTTGTTTAGCCTAAACTCTACTCCAAATATATACTGGATGAGATGCAGGGGGAAGAATGGAGTGAAGGGTGGTGGTTTGCAGCATGGATATATACACAGTAAGGAAGTTCAAGGTTTCTGAGGCAGTTCTTGACAAATGTCTCAACCAATATCTCTCGCAAAACCTTAGAAACATGATAAGCTAAAGAAAACCCTTCAGTTTAGATAATATCAGTGCCATATAACTTTACATATTGTAATTTTTTGTTTGTTTTTTTTTTATTTTTTGAGGGTGATGTCTCAGTTATTATTTCTCCTTTAATTTTCTAATATAGTTTGTCTCCACAAAATTAACTCGTTTATATTTTGCACATATTTTGGCTGTAAATGTGAAGCATAGACTCTTAAACGAAAAAGGGTTTGTAAAGGTAATTCCCAATATATTGTTATGGTTTTCATTTTACATTTCTATGAACATTCATGTTAAAAGTAAGATATTTTGCACACTCAGGTGTTTCAAGTTAAAGATGTCACCATTGAAGTAATGTAAGCATTTCATCTTACTTCATATTATTCTGCCACCATAATTTTGTATTTGATGGTCCTTTAAAAAAAATCACTTGAGGAACAACTGAAATCAGATAACGAACAGTGTCAAGGGTGTCTTTTTAATAGGTATCTGTGTTATGTAATGCAGAGTTTTGTACGGTACATTGTCTCTGACTTTTATAAGGCAGAAAAGAATTATGAATAATTGGATTTATTGTCATACTTTACTACTTAAAATTAGGTGTATTTTAGATGACTGACATTGATTTTTCAAGTTTGAAACTGGTTCTGCATGTTTACTTTTTATGGGCTCTGAATGGAGATAAAATGAGAAGAAACATGTATTCCTTCATTTACAAGTTATAAAGAGATATATGCCAAGAAAACAAAGAACGGGAAAGTATGATATATATATCAAAAACAAAGAATCCAGAAAAGAAGGAGTGGCATTTGAGTAAAAGTTGCAAAAGAAGTGCATTCACGAATCTCAGATTATTACAGATAGGCAAATCTTGATTTTTGAAACTTCTGCTATTGTAAGGCTGAGTGTTGAACTCTTAAATTACATAGAATGACTTGTCATGTTCAAATTAAATAGAAAATTTTACTCCTGTTTTCTCATGTAACTGAAATGTTGTAAGGAGAAATCTCAGCCTGATGTAAATTGTGCACAAGTAAGCAAAACTAAGAAGTCTCAGGTTTTTACAAGCTGAATAGCCTAACCATGAGCCAGATTAATACTGTGTGTTGAGCTGCCTCTGCAAAATGTACAGCAAAGCTGAAATATATTATTGTCAGGCAGAGCTAGCTCAATCCCCAACATGCATCTTAAAATAATAATAACAACAGTAGTTAAATAACGTATACCATATCTGTATGAACCTTCTGCTTATGAGTAAAAGTCTATCTAAATATGATAATTAAAACTTCCTTAGCTTAGAGCTATGTTGTCACATTTATCTTTACTTAGCTGTGAGAATTGGTATTAAAATATTGCCTTTTTAAGGGATGGTAAATAAAATTTTGCATGCTTCTCCCAGTTTCTATACCATGACCTACCAAAGTCACCAAGGATTGTGAGAAAATGTTCTTTCAAATGATGAAGGCTGAGTTATTTTAGACAGAAATAATATTCCTGTTATAATGTGTTTTGCACTATTAGCTATTCTAGATTATTCATAATAAGACTTAAAAATAGAAAAATATTATAATAAGTGAATAAAATATTAAATCTTAGATGAAACTGTGTTTCATAGTGGACAGAAATTAAATAGGTGGAAGGACAGCACGGAGAATGGGTACCAAAGTGGCCTGCAGGAGTAGGAGATGTGCTCTGATGGTCCCCGGGAACATCTTCCATCCCTGCACTGCTGTGTCATCTCCCACGCATGCTTTAGAGCTATGTAGTTACACAGCTGTCTGGATCACAATTCATATATGGAGATACACTTCTTAGAGATTTCATAGGAAGTCACAGTAAACAGCTATGGAAGAGCTGGTTAACACACCTGTAAGGACCAAGAATTTATAGTTCTACATAAAGGAAAAATGTTGGCTTGTCATATTCAAAGAACGGAAGGGCAGAGGCCGGTAAGGAAGCCTGCTATGTCATGTTGTATACAAAGCGAGTGTGATGGATGCATATGTAGTATACTCATTTAATTACTAATACATAAATATATCATCTGTTGGAATGTTACACTTTTAAATGGAAATCATAGTGAGAAACTGAAACTGATAAAGGAAAGATCTTTGTTAGAGCTTTAAAGTTTAAACTGATTTGCTCAGTAGGGATAAAATTCACATTCATCCTATTGCTTAAGTTGATTTTTCCACTTTCCCTCTTTCCTTTTAACTGAGCTAAAATACTGGTTTTTGCTAAATCCAAAGTACCTTGGGGGTTTTTGTTGTAGGATTTTTTATTAATTCTCAATTAACAATTTGTAGAAGTAAAAGCCTGGCCCCAGCAATGTTGAGAATTTTTTCCATATAATTTCACTGGGCCTATGGTTTCTGCTGATGTTTTTGTCTGTAAACTTGGTGCAATGTATCATGGTTAGTTGTATAAGGCTAAATAAGAAGACAAGGAACAATTCTCTGGTCCCAGTGCTGAACATACTGGCTGGTTCGTATTCACACTGCTGAAGACTAAGCCCCTGGTAAAATGTCTTCTAAAAAAACCAAGATTTGATTTGGACAGACAAACCTTAAGTTACCCAAGCAGAGCTAATGAGCAACTTAACAAATGTGGATAATCAAGGGCTCAGACCTTGACCTCCCCTACAGCCCTCTTTTATTTAGCGGTATAGACATCACGAAATATTTCACCTGCTGTGCTCTGTGCTTTGGATGTTGTGCCAACATCTACTGGAAGGTTTACAGTCACTTAAATGTGACTATTTCTGCACAATCATTCTTTTGGCTATGCGATGACTGCATTTTCCAGAGGAATTAGATGCCTGTTTAGGTGATTTAGATCAGGAAAAAATGTTATAGAGAATAGTCTTGAACTAACCTTGCATGTAGGCAAAATGTGCCATGTGCATGTAGGCAAAGTGTGTCATAGCTCTATGACACACTTTTCCTTAAAGAAAAATTATACAATTTTTTTTTTGTCATATGGTAACCATATCTAAAGACAAAAGCCATTGTTTGTTACCCAGGAAGAAGGCAGGCCTGAAGATGAGTGCAAAACACAAAGTTGAAGACTATTTTAGGTTTCTTTTCCTTTGTGATAGTCACTGTGTGTTTTTAGGTTAGATTATTTTAATCTATTGTTTAACATTGGCCAGGCTTTAAAGTTTCTTTTGATTTTTTCACCATTTTAAATCCTGCATGAACATTAAATCTTGAGTGCATTTACTCAGCTTTGCAACTTAATTCTCCACAACCCCAGGCAAACCCTAAGCATGTTAGATGTGTGACAGAGAGAGGCCTTTGTTGCCATTTAAGTAGATTTTTACCATGTAGAGTTGGGCAGAAAGCTTAGGTCCTCGGGGTAATGCTGTGATGGTAGTTTTGTTTTCCCACTCCCTACATCAAGATATTATATTCCTAACCACACACTTGGTATTGCACTTCTAGCAAATGCAAAGCAATTTAAAATCTTTGACAATCTACATTCACTTAGGTCTAATTGCAAGATCAGTGAGTCCAGTATTCCCTTAGATATGCCTTTTTTTCCCCCTTTACAAGTGAGTGCAGGTTTACTGGTGCTTACACCTACTGAGATGTGATCCGTAGGTTCCCATGGGTGAAAGGAATGACAAGGGTTTCAGATCTCGGAAGGGGCTGCATGGCCACATGTGCTGGTTTTGGCTGGGGTAGAGTTAATTTGCTTCACAGTAGCTAGCATGGGGCTATGCTTTGGATTTGTGTGGAAAACAGTGTGGATAATACAGGGATGTTTTCATTATTGCTGAGCAGCGCTTGCACAGAGTCAAGGCCTTCTCTGCCTCTCACCCCACCCCACCAGCGAGCAGGCTGGGGGTGCACAGGGGGTTGGGAGGGGACACAGCCGGGACAGCTGACCCCAACTGACCAAAGGGATATCCCACACCATATGGTGCAATGCTCAGTATTAAAAACCTGGGGGAAGAAGAAGGAAGGGGGAGACATTCGGAGTGATGGCGTTTGTCTTCCCAAATAACTGTTATGCTTAATGGAGCCCTGCTTTCCTGGAGATGGCTGAACACCTGCCTGCCCATGGGAAGGAGTGAATTAATTCAGTTATTTTTCTTTGCTTACATGTGCAGTTTTTGCTTTACTCATTAAACAGTTTTATCTGAACCCACAAGTTTTCTAACTTTTACCTTTCTGATTCTCTCCCCCATCCCTTTGTGGGGAAGCGAGCAAGCAGCTGGGTGGTGCTTACTGGACGACGGGGGTTAAACCATGACACCATGATAGCAGGACTCAGTGAGGTGACCTGGTACCCAGGCAAGCAGATTTTGTGCAAATGCATCCCTTTGAACAGACTCTTCCTCATTATAAGCTTATTAAAAAGATTTATTTTCAAATCCACTGTCCTGTGGCATCCCCTTTCTGCTAACAGAACAGCTATCCTTCTGACTAGTCCCTTTTTTCCATGTCTTATTTGATACAACCTCCTCCCCCAAAACCAGTGTACTTTGTTTCCCTGCTAGAAATACAATAGATCTGCTTTCTTTTACAAATGACATAACTAATCAGATTCTGAGGGGAAAAAATCGAGACAGCTAACACATATTCATTACCTTGAGTGTTGTGCAGGCTGCGTTTTTTTCCTCACAAGATTGATTAATTAAATATTTATGAAAGAGAAACACCTGGCACACTTCCATAAACAAATAGGTCTCCTGTGGGTTTGCAACAGCTGAGGAGAGTTTTGAGGGACCACAGGGATCTAAGGGTAAAGACTTCCTCACAGCTTGAGTTCTTACACATTGCTGTTTCTCATAAATATGCACCAACACACAAATAATTTCTATTTTGAAGACAGAAAGTGCAATATCAACAGATGAAATCCAAAAGACAGCTAAAGAGAAAGGTAAAGATTAAGCAGAACAAAGCTACTGTATGTGGGGAAAATGGCTCGGTTTTATTTATATAAGAAAGGTCTAATGCTAAGGAGGCTGAAACAACTGAGACCCCTTCTTTAAGATATTTGTCTAGGGCTGCTAGTTAAATAGTGGAAGCCATAGACTGAAGAGATCTGTTGAAATCTAAGGGCAAGGGTTAAGAAATTATGCAAGACACCTAAAAGTGGGAAATGCATTCTGTTCACTATTTCAGCTGCTCTTCCAGATGGACCTGCTTTATAGACACTTCCCTGACTCTTCATCTTCAGTGGAATGCTTTCACTGGTATGTCACCGCTTTAGAAATATAAATAATTGTGCCACTGACTTCAGCTACAATTTAGCTGGCATGATTGCTTTTATCGACCACTGCCTTACTGTGGCCAGTTTTCTACAACTGATTGTTTTACTTCTTGGGAGTGGAAGTACTGTAGCTGTTAGTGTCAAATTCTTGTGCAATATCTTTTACATGTGCTCATGCCATGTGCTTTCTGTATGTTGCATTATACCTCATCATACTCCAGCTATGATTTTTTGGGGGGATATCTTAGAAACCAGCCAGCTGCACTGAAGGTTCAGGCTATATGGGAAAAGATCAAAACATATTAACTGTCTTGTGTTTCTGAGGCCAAACTCTAAAATTAGTTGTTCTGATAAGAGTTTCTGGTATTGGTCCAATGCTAAGTTATTTCTCAAGTTCAGACACAGCAAAATACACAGGCTTGCAAATTTTTAAAACGCAATTTTCTTAAAAATCACCTGAATTTTATTTTATTCTTTACCAAAGCTGGACAAACATTAGAAAAAATCCTTTGTCACTTGGCATCTTTAAATTCTGAAACAGAAAATAATGTTTATTAAAGGAAAAGGTGTTTCTGAAAGTTCAAATTGTTAATGACTGAACTAATACAGATCAAACTTGGGGTGTTTTTTAATTTGTTTTTCTTTGGTCAAGAGATTTTCTTCCAGCCCATATACTGTGTTTGAAGGGAATATTTCTGAGCTGTGAATTGCTTTAAGTATTAAAACTGAGAGGATCCTAAACATGTCAGTCTACTTAGGAAAAAGAAAAAGTGAAAGGTCTTTGATGGAGTTCTGCAAACACAACTGGTTTGCAATGATAAAGTTCAGTGATGTGTATAATCATGTGGAGATAAAGCAGCATTGTATTAGTGTTGAGTAGGTAGTACTTTGTCTTCTAGGTACCCTCTGAAAGGTGAAACGGTCTTGTTGCTAATCCTATGAAATTTGATCAAAAAGCTAATGAAATAAATAGAAGCTTTTTCATGAGCTGCAATATATCAGAGATGAGGTTTTACATGCTTTTACTTATATTTTGCATACTTCCACTGTATGAGGTTTTGGGGGAGGTTTACTCATGCAGAATGCAGAATCGCTTTTTCATGCCACCAATTTTTGCCACGTTAATTTCTTTTTTTAATTAGTTTCACATGTTTTTCCAGAAATAATAAGCATTAATATGCAGTATATCTCAGTGTAATACATTTTCAAAGGGTGGTTACAAAGACCTATTTAATCTAGAGCAGACTTCTTACATACCTGCAGTTTCCTTTGGCATTCCCCAGGCATCTATAATAACAGTATAATGCATTCCAGGTTTAACCTGTTTCTTTAGTGAAGGTGTTGAGCCTACATTCTGTAAAAATCTAAAATCACTCTTTGAAATTAATGTGAATACTAGATGTCTGAGGATTGGAGAATTCAATCCCTAACCATCAAAAATGTATTGTAATTGTATATGGTGAAGGTCTTAAATGTCCTGACGAGAAAGAATATTAATACTGAATGGCAGCAGATAGATCTTGATTTAATAAAATGTCTTTATTTCCTGCTAACCAAAAATGATCACAGGATTGTTTAAAAAGGATGAACCATTGAAATCACCTTGTTAGATATAAATACTTAATAACATCCATTATAATGAGATAAAAAGTGATGGTTTTAAGGTCAAGCGCTAGAAGGAAAGAGTTCAAAGGCAGTGTAGACCCTTCAACATAATATAACCTTGCTCTAAAAGGGAGAGAGGAAATGCATTGCTTGATGAGAAGAAAAGCCTCATGTAAGCTTGATAAATATTCAGGGTTTGTGTGTAATGAGAAATGGAATCTGATGAATGAAATGTCATGGTAAAATCATTTTGATCAATAACAGAATGTGACATTATTCAGACCATAGTAATATGTCTTCTCCTTTTTATTCTTTCCCTGTGGTATGCTTTCCTACCATTTTCTTTTTTTTAAATAGTTTTGGGATTGGGTTTTTCTGGTCTTGGGGTTTGGTTTGTGGTTTTTTTTCGTTAACGTGAGATTGGTTATGCTAATGTAATGTTGTTGCAACCTTTCTTCTGCAGCTAAAATATTGAACATAGAATGTCACAATTCTAGACACAAACCTAGGAAAACAGATGTAGTACATGAAAGCACAGCATTTTCTGGGAATATTTATGTATTCAGAAAATAATGTCTTTTCCCCTCTTCCCCTGTCATCGTGGTGTTGTGTGTTCCACACACCCCGCCCCCTCCCCAATTTTCCCCCAATTTTTACTTTTATATTTAAAATTGGGACTTGATTACAGCAGATGTCATGTGTGTGTAGGGAGTGCTTGGCCAGACTCTTGGGTAATGTAATAATGACCCCAGCATAAATAACTGTGGATAAGTTATGTACTCTTGCATGCTAGTTGTCACTTACTTTCTTGCAATGTTTACTTTAGCATAATAAAACGAGATCTTTGTTTTTCATTATTGAGGTCTTATGTGAGTAAAAGTGGTGATTTTATAATGCTTTCTGATAAGAATTCTTTATCACCTTTATGGACACTCGTATATGAAAAAGCTGAAGTTCATTTTGATCATTAAGCAGGTAGTTTGTCAGTTTACCTTCATAAATTCATGGAGAAAGTAATTGAGAGACATCACTGTAACTCAAGGTTTGTTTTTCGCAGAACCAACACTAAGTCTCCTTAACTCTTACTTTTGGTCCCAAGACCTCCTTACTGCAGACCTTTGTGGACTTCCCAGCTCAGATTTTGGAGTGGGAGACGCAAATCTGCCTATCACATTCCTTTTCAACTATTTGTAAGCTTTCTGAAAGTCCTAGTGAAGCGCAAAAGCAGCCAACCAGGTAACACTGCAGAGTGAGTAAGCCTAATGGAAAAAATTGATCCTTAATATTGAAAACTTACCATGCCTCTAGAACATCTCAGATGTTGATTTTAGAAAAATAGATTAAGACAAAATCTTTCAAGGACCTTTAACTATTGTCAGATGACAACAGTCACATTTGTGCTGAAGTGGGCGACGTAATACACAAAACCTCTAATACAGGACAGGGAAAAATTTACCCCTCTGTTACTATGGGTTTTTTGGTTTTGGTTCAGTTTTGGTTTGTTTGTTTTCTTTTCTTTTCTTTTAATTTATCTTCCTATACATATTCCGTGAATGTCACATTTTTCTTAAATATAGTATTTTACCAAAGCAAAACAGCTGATAAAGGACATCTTTCACCTATTTACCTATCTCTGTTTGTTTGATTCTTAGTAGTGTATTATTTGGCAATGCTTCAATTGATCTTTTTCCTTTACTATAGCAACAACATGGACTGAATATAGTCCATATATTAATATCAAGTGTTTATTTTTGTTTGGATCAATTGGGCTTAATGTCATTCATATCATTAACATTTTGCAGAAATAATATTGATGGAAGTTATTGATCCCTCTTGCAGAAGCCATTGTATCAGCTGTGCTGAAGGCTTACAAATATTTGATCCTACATTAGCCACAACAATTGTTTGATACAGTCTAGAGGCTTAACACAGCCAAACCCAAGTAATCATTGATTGAGACATTGGGGAACAAAACCAGATCCAGGAATAAATTTTGAAACACTGGGCTTCAGTAAGCACGCTGCCAGCCTCCTCAGGCGCTTTACCTCTCTTCTACACCAATTTTGCTGTAGAGGGCACAAAACTATAATCTTAGCCTGTCTGCACATCAGCAGCTATTTTGACAGCTAAGGTTTTTACTGATGTGCAAACCCTTGTCTTCTTCTGGGGTTTTGGGAATGGTGGCACAGGAAGCATGTTTCTCCTCCCCCTTCTTTTTCTGTCCTTTCCAGCCTAAATTCATTTCCAACGCCACAATGTCAGGAAAGAGGAGTGGCAATGGCAGAGTGTTTCAGTGGGAGGAAGGGAGGGGGAGGTGAACAAGATGGCCCTGCCTCCCCTCTTTGGCACTGCCCAGCCTGAGGCATCTGGAGAGAAGCAGCACCCTTCTCCTAGCTGCCTCCCCACATGTCACCTGGGCTCTGGGTGCCACGGCCGAAGGAAGGATGTCCCAGAGCTGACCTCTTTCCCAGCCTTCAGTAGTTCCTTTTGGATTAAGAACACTGGTCCTCCCTATTCCTACCTGATAAATCAGTTCTTTTGCTGTCCGTGAGCTGGCACTGGGACAGTTGCATTTTTCACGTGTAGATATTTTTTTGTGTTTTATGAATATATAATTTTATATAAACACAAGAAAAGTAAAATCCCACTTTTAGAGGTATGTAATACTGCACAGTGACCCAAAGGCATACCATAGTATTGTTAGGTGGCTAACACAGAAATTGCAATGCCCATGCTGTGTTCCCCCGGGGTCTGTGCTGGGTCCAGTCCTGTTTAATATATTCATCAATGACCTGGATGATGGGACAGAGTGTAGCCTCAGCAAGTTTGCTGATGACACCAAGCTGGGAGGAGCGGCTCATACACCAGAAGGCTGTCCTGCCGTCCAGCGAGGCCTGGACAGGCTGGAGAGCTGGGCTGAGGGGAACCTGATGAAATTCAACAAGAGCAAGTGCAAGGTCCTGCCCCTGGGGAGGAACAACCCCATGCACCAGTACAGGGTGGGGGCTGAACTACTGGAAAGTGCCCCTGTTGAGAAGGACCTGGGAGTGCTGGTGGGCAGCAAGCTGACCATGAGCCAGCACTGTGCCCTTGTGGCCAAGAATGCCAACAGTATCCTGGGGTGCATTAAAAGAAGTGTGGCCAGCAGATCAAGAAAGGTTATCCTCCCCCTCTACTCTGCCCTAGTGAGATCACGTTTGGGGTACTGTGTCCAGTTTTGGGCCCCCCAGTTTAAGAAGGATGTGGAACTGCTCGAGCAAGTCCACCAGAGAGCTACCAAGAGGACCAGGGGGCTGGAGCATCTCCCTTATGAGGAACGGCTGAGAGACTTGGGTTTGTTCAGCCTGGAGAAGACTGAGGGGGAATTTCATCAATACCTATAAGTATCTAAAGGGAGGGTGTCAGGATGATGGGACTAGGCTCTTTTCAGTGGTGCCCAACGGCAGGCCAAGGGGCAATGGGCACAAGGTGGAACACAGGAAGTTCCAGCTGAACATGAGAAAAACTTCTTTCCTGTGCGGGTGCCAGAGCAGGGGCACAGGCTGCCCAGGGAGGCTGTGGAGTCTCCTTCCCTGGAGATATTCAAAACCCACCTGGACACGTTCCTGTGCCCCCTGCTCTGGGTGTGCCTGCTCAAGCAGGGGGGTTGGACGAGATGATCTCCAGAGGTCCCTTCCAACCCCTACCCTTCTGTGATTCTGTGAAATTATCATAGGTATCAATTATACCTATTGCTCAATACTGGTATTAATTTTTTACTTTCTTATAGTGGGGGTAGGCCAGAAAGAAATGAAATGAACTTTCATTTTTAGGAGGCAACTATGATTTCTTCAAGTTCTTTTGTTTTCATTACATTAAAGGTCATTTGTGATATACTAAAAGGATGAAAGTCTATCTTTAAAATGTAATTTGTTAAACTTAAAGAAGCTTTTCATACTATGCATGGCTTTCCTGTTTCAGATATGGCAGATTTGGGGAGCACTGCAAATACAGGAGTAATTAAAGTTTAAGACTTTAAAGAAAAGTCAGCCTGTATGAAAGCTAGAAAGTATTTGTAGAGGGGCTGTACAGTATAAATACAGCTTCTAAATACTTTCTTGTGTAGGCATTAAGGAGTGCTATTTTTTCCATACTTTTTTTGTTTTAAGTTTGAAGTCAAAACTCTTATAAAGGTGCCTGCATAAACATAAATAAGTAAAGAGTAAGAGAACGGAAAAATGTACTAAGTATGTGTCTATGTATTTCAATGTCAGAATGTTAGACTTGTGATCTGGTAAAGTTAGAATTTTCTCCCCGTTACCTAACAAAAAAAAATAATCATCTATCAGCTGCTAAAGTTTACAGAACTGGTTAATTCGAAAAGTTGCTTGCCTCGTTCAAGGTGTATCAGCCTTTCAGCTTTTCTGTGTAATTAAGCATCCAGCCTTACAAAAATGCTTTCACTGGAAAGATGCATTGTAATTGTATTCTTTTTCTGAAGTAAATGCAAGATAAGTTAGTGTGGCATTGGGACTTCTAATGGAAGTTTATGGCAGTTTTAGCGTAAAATAACAAACCTACGTTGACTGAGCAACGTGAACAGAATTCTAATATGTGTTTAACTGCTGACTGTTAGTTTCAATGAGTATGAAATTGCACTTACTTTATAATGGACATAGTAGTTATTATATACAGGAACTGAAAACTCTCTTCAAATTCATTATGCAACTTACCATCTGCTATCAAAAGGCTACTGACTTCTTAGGGGATCGTTCAGAGTGGAATAATTGCTAACCAGGGTATTAGAAATATTTTTGAGATAAGTAATAACTCGAACCTTTAATCCCTGTATGAACCGGATTAGTTTTACAATGCTGGTCTGCATATAGATACTTTTTTGATGAAGTTATCAGAAATGGCATTTCAGGTTTTGAAGCTGAAAATGAACCTGAGCATGTCTTCACAAATTTTTTAGTATGTTTTTGACAAAGCTATTATCTAAATTTCAAATACATTTGGGTGTGTTAACACCCGTTGGAGGAAGCTAGTTTGAATTAGTCCTAGTAAGAGCCTCTCATTTTCCCTTTTGATGACAGTTATTTCTTACAAATACCTCTCTGTACTTGCCTCAGGCTTTAAAGAACAGCGTGGAGGCAGAAATGTTTGGCTCAATTTCCCTTTCTTGAAGCAGATGTTGAGGTAGAGAATGGCTTACTTCAGAAATATGAGCACGCTTAGGGCTTTGAGGATTAACTGGGGTTGTATGATATGTTCAAAAAAAGAAACTGTGTTTTTATCAATAGCGACTTCTGTATTAAAATTGGGGGCTTCTTTATCTTCGTTCTTCAGAATGCGAAAATTATATAGAAGGTGGTGTGATAACACCAGCTGGTTGTACTCCTGGAAGAGAAACCTACAGCTGGCTTCACAGGACTGTGTCAGAGCAGCCCCTCACCTAAAGATGACCAGCTGTTAATCAAATGTTCTCAGTGACAATATAATAATAAAAGAGCCCATTTTGGTTTCTTTCATTTTCCAGTATGTTCTCGTTGAGATTAAAATATTGAAGATGGGCCAACACGTGTCAGTGTCTAAGGTACTAAAAGCAGAGCTAAAGCATGATGGATATCTAGTAACACGTTACTGCACTCTATTATCTGCTCTTGGCTAGATGAGTGATTTGTTCTTGGTTTCAAAATAAATAATGCAGAGGATCCAAAGAGGCTATCTCACAGTTCTTGAATATATCTTGAAACTGTGATGAACACAATATTACTAGTTGTTGTTCTTTTTTAAGTAACAAAAAAATAGGGCAGTAGTAGAATTTGGTGCCTCTTTTTGTTGAAAGCGGAGCAGTTTGTTTGGGGAGTAAAGATTAGCTCCATCAAGTTCCTCACCATGAGCACTAAAAAAGAAGAGCCTAATCAAGGTATTTTTCAGATTGAATATTATGACATATGTCAAAATTCAAAATAACTCCTCTTTCAAAATTTTCTATTCTATTTAAAAATGAACAATAAAAAAATTACTTTGAACAGAATATAGTTTTTTCTATTTCTTCTATGACTTCTTTTTTCTCTCATATTCTTGAACGTTACAAGATCTCTTCTGATTTATATACCTAGTTAACATTGGTGATATGACAAAAGTTTTCAGACAAGGTTTACTCTTTTGTTCCCCAACCTACATATGATTGTAGGTTGTACATATGATATGTAGGATGTACATATGATTGATGGCATATGATATGCTGGTGTATTAATAACTACCTTCGAGACAGATTTTTGATTAAGGAGTGGAATTAGCAGATAAAATAGACTACTAATTCAAAGACTAACCAGACTAATTAAAATCAAGTTGCTCAGATTCTTTCTCTCACCTGTCCTTCAATATTTGTTTACAAATAGACAAGTAAATTACTATATCATACATTATGGAAAGAACATCAAAACAAAAAAGTTACTATGGTACTTCCCCCTGCCCCTCCTCCCATATTTTCCTGAGGTTATTGGCCAATTATGTTTCTGGTCAAAATATTTGCCTGCCTTTTTGTTGAGGGTTTTAACACGCAGGAGGGCAATTTGTCTTAAAGAATAATAAAATACTTTATCCAGTAATTTCCAGAGACAACTTCTGATGTCAAGCATATTTAAATATGTGTATCTCATTTTGGTTATGAATGTTGTTTCTTTTAGAAGGGCCAAATATTTACTATCAACACTTAGTATCTTAATTACACTCCAGATTACTCTTCAGAGGTTAGAAAGGAGTTCCAGCTTAGCTAAAATTATATATTTAACATAAAAAATTTTCACCAAGATTAATAAGTCAGTGCCTGTTAGGAGTTAAATCCAAGTGATTGTTAATGTACCAAAAAGAAAAAATCCATTACATCTAGCACAAACAATACGGGCAATTCCAGCCTGGGGAGCTCTTCTTGGATATTAGTTAGCAGTAATATGCTTTCTATAGAACTGAACAGCCTAATACCGAAGACCTCTTTATATACAGGATGTAGCATAGACAAAAGCACATTATCAGCTTTTTTTTCTTGTAATGTCAGATTTATTTCTGTTTCTTTTATGCATCTAATACAGATATTGTAATTAGTACACTAAGGATCTGATAAAACTAGACTGATGTGAGAGCTCATTTGCTGTTTTTCTGGACAAACCCCTAAATTCATGAGACTTTAGGGAGAATTTATGATTTAAAGAAGAGGAGAACATGGTCCAGGAGTAACCTGTATTTCAGAATAACTCTGTAAAAATAGTATTGGATGTTAGTCATGATTAATAGAAGGCATAAGGGGATATCATGTCATGCAACTCTGAGAATTTTGCAACAGTCTTTAGAAAATGTTACTTCTCTTAGCAAATTTTTGAGAAGTTAATGCCCTAAAACCTTTCAGACGCTTTCCATATGAACCATACGTGCTCCTTTTGTGTTCACTTTGAAAAATGAATTTGAAGCTGGATCAACTAAGCTTATGTGAACTTGCACACATGTGGAGTTGTTGAAATGAAACATTGCTTTCTGAATGAGATTGCCACATTCTGAAATAATTTGGAGTTGGAGTTTGCGAAAGAGTCAGAAGCTGGCAATACATTTACAGGATCTAAATAAAGATTGTAGAAATAATTAAGAAATCCCCCCACATACAATTTCAGTTTGGGTAGTGCTTGAATTGAAGTGCACAGGACATAGTATAATAGGTAAAGATGCTTTCTTAAGCTCTCCCACCCCCAAACTGTAAAAGTGGTACTAGTGTGTGACCGCCACCTCCCTTCTGCCTTACTTGTGTTATTTATTGTAACACCTATGGGTGAAGATTCTTGGTTTGGTGTCAATATGGATTCAAGACCTGATTACTGTTTTCAGGAGAAACTTGAAGGCTATTTATCTTCCTTTAATCTCAGACAACCTTCTTACTGGTGTAATGGTTTGTCAGTCCTGTATTTTCGGAAGGTATACGTACAGAATATCAGGCCCTGAAGAGGTATTGTTTTAAATAAGATTGCAAGTAGATATACTAAGTAAATCATTCCCACTGCCTAATTTCTTCTCACTATTTTGCTCAACTGGTGGACCTTTCAAATGCAGACTAAGTCTTAGCATAATTATTTTACAAGTTCATATGGTTAACTTCACATTTTCAGAAAAGAAAGTAGTAAGACCATAGAATCAGTTCTCTCTCTCTGCCCTGCAGGAAATTTGGTAGATTTAATTTCATGTTTGCAATCTGTTTCCTTTCTTGACAAACTTTACAAAAGTGTTTATTATGTGGATAATGGACTAAAATAAAATCATCCTGTTCAGTACAGGTCCCAAGACTTGGTATGAATTTTGCTTAAAATGGATTCCTTTGTCAAGGGGAAGATTGAAACCCCATTAACGGAAGTGTTGTGGGTGGCCCCACCCCCGACACACCATGCTGCTTATGTAGAGTCCTTATCCCAAAATGATGGCAATAACAGGGATAATGTTGCCTGTGTTCAGAGGAAATAGATTATGCAATCTGTCTGTTGGCTGATTTCCTTGCTTACAATACAACTTTCAACATGGTAATGAAAACTCTTGCTTTCATTGTAGCAGAACTTTTAAATGGAGTATTTTACACCACAGAGCAAAGTAAGACAAAATCTGTTCCTCATAAAACTCAGAAAAATATAAGTGACTTAGCTGAACTGGTTTTGTGGAATCATAGATTTATTATTCATGTCAGAGTGAGCAGTTTGATAATGTTGACAACTTCCTGCAATGCAGAGGCTATATAGTTTCACAGAGGAATTTTTTTCATCAGGCCAATAACTTCCTGTGTAGTCCAACTATATCCACAAGAAGATAAGGACTCTGGGGATTTCAGTTGCTGTAGTGCCCCTAGGAAATTGTTTACTGTGATTTTAACTGTTTAGAAACTAAGCTTATCTAATTTTTCAGCTTGCAGCTGTTGGATCCCTGCAAGCTTTGTATTTCAGATTGAAAACCTTTGCACTATCAGAAAGACTGTATTCTCTCTATGCAACAGTGATAAAATGGAAAGAATGAATCAGGGTTTAGGGATTGAATCTCTTCCACTAGTGTGCATCATAGGAGATCAGGAAGGAATGCTTAATAAGGATGAGTGGTTTGTTAAACTTGCATACCTTTGGTATACATTTGATTCTTTGCCAGGGAATGGATGATAGGCATCTTTTTGCTGGTATTGTTATAAAAGATTTGCAAACGTTCATTGAATGGATGCTCTTTGTAAAAAGTAGCATATGGAAAGGATAGGTAGATAGTGTAAGAAGGTTTGTTAGTTTCTGTTAATGACTCAAAATTAATTTCCATTTTCTAACACACAGGCAATATAGAAATATGTTGCCTGAAATTTAGAACAAAATTTGGCCGATTCTCTGCTATAATCACTTGATGCCACAGCCACCAGGGAACAGTAATGGTGCAAGAGTTACTGATGTTTCTATCTTCTTTGAGGGTAAAACAAGTATTTTCCCCCAAATTAGGTCACATTCCTAATGAAAACAGAGAACTGGTGCTGCCACCATTATTGTAATAACATCCATCTGTAAAGTTGTTTCCCTGTTGTTATAACCATGACTTGGCTCACAAGTTTGCAGAAATCACACACTCAAAATAAGTAATAAGGTTATCAGAAGATGGGAGGAGATGCTGCTTGGAAGGAAACAGAGGGTCTAATCCAATGCCAATGCATCTGTTAAAATGCTGTTAATTTTAGGACAACGCTTATGGGAAAGCAAAGAAAATATTTTCAACGGGTGGTATACAAGGGGGTTTTTGAGCACTTTTGTCAGAATTTTGTTATATTTTATTAGGGAAGGGCTTCCTTAAAATTAGTGCTCTGGGGCTTTACCTCCTATATAAATATTCCTGAATAAGAAAAAGTAGACTGAATGTAATTTGCAAGCAATAATCATTTCAGCAGAAGACAAAAATGCATGCATCCCTCTGTTATTTGGGAGACTGCCCTGCTTTATTCTTGTGTTCTTGGTGATATCTTTGAAGGCCAATCAACAATTTTTCAGCTGCGGACAAAGTGGATCTGCAAGGATGGTTGCAGGCAGCCGTTCCTCTGCTTCTCTCATGAGCTGCTTTTCAGTAGTGAACTGTGCAGATTTACACCAGATCTGGCTGTCTTCCCAGACTGGTGCAGTAAGCTCTTTATAGGAAAACTTTGCTGCAGTATTCATAGGAGTACATATACTCAAGAGCCTGAATGTATGCATGAGCATATGCTTTAGGAAGCTTTCATGGGTTACATGGAAGCAAGTGTTTTTTCTTATTTTTACAAGTGAGGAACTAGTGTACATCTGCCTTAGAAGGTAAGACAGTCAGACATTTGCCTTGCCCATGCTACAGGCTTTCATAGAGGTCTGTATCCTTCCATGTAGGTCTGCCCCAAATACACAGAAGTTTAGACCTGATCCCAAGAGACTACAAATAATTTATATCACAGCCAGGAACAGATCCAGGATCTCTTAATTTCTATTCTGTATTATTAATGTCTTGCAGATATCTGTCATGTCAAACTTTCCAGGAAGCCCAGGAGTTGAGTTTGGTTTTTAATAGCAGCTATTACTCTGATTTCTTAGAATTAGCTTTAATCATTTTAGAAGAGCTGTACAGCAATCTGAAATGTCATCCTAATGCAATATTTTGATATAGCTCTCTCATGGCATATAAGTTAACTCTTAGTTGCAGGCGCAAGCAAGAACAGCCAAAAAAAAAAAAAAAAACCAACCCCAAACCAAAAAAAAAACCACCCAACAGTGAAAACAGAGAGAGAACAATAGAGAACGTTTATGTCCTTTCTCAGAGTACTAATTTCAGCTTTGTTTCTCGGGTGTTTTTAGATAATTTATCTCCTGTTCTGATTTCCAGGAATAAATTATGAGACTCTCAGTGCACTGTTTAGTAGTGTTTTTGAGTCCTGAGAACAAAGAATCTTTCCTAGTTTCATACCAGTATTTAACATCTCTTCAAATCAAGTGTTAGCAATAGAGAATATTAATGTATTATAAAAGGTCTGTAGGGTAAAAGCGTATGCATACTTATTTTACTATGTTTTCATCTACCCTAACTCCAAACACTTGATTTGTGGCTTTAGGCTTATTTCTAATTTGAAATTAAAAACAAAAACAAAACAAACAAGCAAACAAAAAAATCATAATCTTGAACGTACTTTCTATGTAAGGTGGAAATCACACTTGTAAAATTGTACATACAATTATTTGCCATGAGAAAATAGTGAGACAGCAATATACAAATAAAAAATAAGATGCGCTCGCTCTTGCATAGAGCAATACATGTAACTTAATGAGCATCTTGTATTTATTCTGAAATGCACTTGGTCACTGAATACACCATGAATTAAAACTGACTTATCTACAAGCTTGATATGTACATTCATATCATATTGCAAGAACTTTTACCAGAGTGACAAATGTGTAAGCCTATACAAGTAAGTGAAAGTAAAATGCATTGCAAAATGAATTTCCTTTGTGTGGGAGGTATGCAGTTGGACCAATAAAAACAGTTTTTTCAAGACATCTCACTCATTTCTCCAGTGAAGACTGGGAAGACACCTTTTATCTGCTATGAAAACTGATTGATTTCTACTTTTGGTTCTCTTTGCACCACAGGCTTCTGCTGAAAATTAGTTCTCACTTGTAATGTTTTCAGCCCCAACTGTGTTCGCCTTTGAAATCAGCCTACTGTATACAAGTATTTTGGATTGAAATACATACCTTTCTTCTTGCAATTTAATGAAAAATTTCAGCCCTCTTGGTTTATTGATAGCCCATCATGCAGGCTTCACAGCTCTGCTCATTGATAAGAACACCTACTGATAAACTTTATTAACCTCCCACTTTGAATTTTTATTAAATAATTTAAATAGTTAAATTACAAAAGATTATTAAAATGTGTATTTTAAAGTGTTCTCTTAGTTCCTGCTGATGCTGATTTCTCTGCTGCTTTTAGTGATTATTGTACGTGCAGTACTTTGTCCAAGACTGCTGGGACAGACAACTGCCTGAGTCCTGAACACTTAGCCTTCTGCAAAGAGTGTCATACTAGCTATTAGTTTTGTTTATAGCCTTTGAGGATATAATTAATTCAGGATTCAGTAATTCAGGAAAACCTGGAAAGTGTTCACCGCTCTATCAGCTTACTTTGTATGAATTATTTCTCAATTCAGACCAAAGATTTTCTCTCCACTACATAAGCACAAAGACAATAGGGTAAGGCATCTGGGCTTAGATTCTAGTTAATGGTATTGGCTTATCTGGAATGTTTTTCAGTTCCTATATTTTTCAAAATTGTATCAGTGGTTAGGCTACATTGCCAAGAATATTTGCCATTTCATTGATCTCTGCTCCTGTGGAAGACAAGAACTGAACTCACTCTTGGATCCAAAGGGGCTGGGATTGAAAGGCTGCTCCCTTTACTTGGAAATATGTTGAATCTGGGCTTCAGTCTGTTCAGACCTTTTGCTATCAGTTAAAGAAATAAGAAAATTTACCCTTATCTCTTTAGACTGCAGGTGGCTAGGAATTTAAAATGTTGGAGGTAATATTAAACTTTGTCATTATGGTTTGGAACAACTGCTCGACAACAGGAGAAACATCACACCAAGAAAAGTGAATGTCACTTGTTTATTACCTGATCTTTACTGACTAGATATACAAAAACTTGTACCTGTTACAAACACAGACCTATTATTTGGCTTCTTTTATGTAAAATTCTAATCTCTACTGCATTATGCATGAGAGATGTTTGGCCTAATCACAACATATTTTTCTTAAAATGGGTTCCTTGAAACACATCCTCTGACATAGTATTTCTTTGAAAGGTGAGGGAAGCAAGCTTCAAATTACTGCTAAATATAATGGAGTATGTAAGATTAAGCTAATGAAGGCACAAGAAGGTGCCTTGTGTTATTTAGAAAACAATGACATGAATATTAAGTGCTGCATAATAATAATGTACAGAGAAGTTGACAATGTTGTCTATTCTCAAACTTTTCTTTGAAAAAATCTTTTTTCCTCTTTGAACAGGACTTTAAAAGACTTGGATATAAAAACCTTTAATCACTACACTTTTATATGGACTCTGAAGGCCACAAATTCAGATAAATGGATATGTTGGATAGAATATGTTGCAAATACTTTTGTTAAAACATCCTTGATATCTCCCCTGTCTGCCTTAGTTTATTTTTTTCTTTTGAAACTAGATATCATAGTTTAAACTAATCTCACTTGTAGTCTGTTTTCAAAAAGCAAAACAGTCTTCCAAAGATACTATGACAAAAAGGGTCTGGGGAAAAAAGGTCTGTCTCATCTACATATCTGTGTAGGCATACACAAAATGGCTGGAGATGTAAAGGGGTAAATGATATTTTACCAACTCTGCTTAAAATAAAAGATTGCTCTTAGGCTCACGATTGGTTTGCTAACTTCTAACCTAGAGCTCCTTTTAAATTTTAGCTTATAAACCCATAAAATCAGGGACTAGGAGTGAAAATTATACGACACTTTACTGTGGCAGCACAACCAGACACCACTGTAATATTTTATTATGATAACCCATGAAGGGAATTCACTATTAACTAGGGACCATACATAATAAAATACAAACACAGATAATGACTTCAACTCCTTTGCTTTATAGGGTGGAGATTATAGTAGCAAAGAAAGAGCAGGCTGGACTGATTGTCAGAAAAGCGTTCTTTCCAAATGACCTGGTGACCCATCAATTTAATTTTATTTTGTTTAAATTATATGTATTGAGATTCCAGCCATGAAATTGATTGCATAATGGCCCTCCCCATGAGCCCGGGGGAGTCCTACTGAAGCAGGGATGCTGGAATATGCCCAGGGTTTTGTGGGTTTGGAACCATAAATACCAGCGGAGCTCACAGCAGTCCCAGCTGCTAAGGAATTTCTGCATCTTGTTCCTACATCTCGGGTTATTTATTGATACTTTATTTCTGGGGACTGCATCTTAGGAAGCATGGATCTCAGTCAGAAATGATCTTTTAGGCAGAATAGGCCAGCTCCAGTGAGCCTTTATTGATTTAGTGTTTATTGGGGAAGCAATATAGCGTCCGGTGTCATCAGGTGATGAGATATAAAGGCTGCGTGCTTCTAAGTAATGAGCTGTAACAAACTCAAGCTCTTTCTAAGTCCCCTTTCATCTTCTCATGTGTTATAATGCAGTACCCAAGCACAGAGAGGATAAGTACATGGATTAGATTGACTGGGTCCACAGTCATTAGAGAGGTATATATTCCCTTGGCCATTAGCAGGTGGAAGAACAATAGATAATGCAGTATTTAGTGTTACCCATTGTAAAAATCCTCTAAGCCTGATCTACGTTTGATCACCTTTTAGGATTAAAAGGGTTCTCCTCGTGTAGGTACTGCATTTCCCCATTTGCTAAGAAAGCTGAAAGATTTAAAGTAAGACATACTGCTGATATCTGAGCTGGAATAGACAAAAGAATTTCATATATGAAATCACTGAGCTATCTCCATCGGAAAGGCGTGCTGAAGGAGGAATTTTATTTCCTTGCATGAGAATTTGTGGTTAATTTGACTTTTCTTCCCTGCACACTTTTGCTTCCTGTGTTTTGGTTATGAAAACCTATCAAACCTGTATTACTTCTGTGTCACTCTAGAGGTGAATTAGCAAAGTCTACCTGAATAGATAGAAATAGGCACTTTTTCCCCATGCATTGCATGATATCTTTTCCCACCTTATCTTAAAGTAAACATTTCTGCTATGACAGGAGACTGGGAGCAGTTTCAGGGATTTCTTCACAGAGCAAGGCTACAAAGTCTGATTAGCAGCAACACTGATGTCCTTTAAATACAAATATGCAGCACACTTTTTGAAACTTGGAGATAAAGCCTGATGCTTTCCAGCTGTCCAGGAAGATTCTCAGACAAGAGGGCAAGCAGCTTCTTAATCAGACCGCTGAAACTAGGTGGCTCCAGTGATTAGTAAGATTTATCTGGGTCATTATTTCAAATCGGATTCATGTTGTCCTCTTAAAGCTTTTTTTGTTTCTGTTAGATTAAATGAAGTAGTTGCCTATGTAGTTACTACTGGAAAAATACTGCTCATATCATCAAAAAAACCCTCAACAGTTAAGGTTGTTTGCTGAGGAAAATTCAAAGAGCCTTTAAACTCAGACCTCAATTTTCCTTCTCATCCCCTTTCTCTGTCAGCCTCCTCATTGCTGTTGGAATAATTTTTCTGGTATTCTCTCTGTTTTCCAGAACAGTCCCAAATAAAGTTGTGGTGTTGAAATGCTCTGTCATAATATACTGCTTTACCTTCCAGTAAAGCCTAGGCAAGACCATCAGATAAAACCTAATAAAAAAAAAGAAAAAACATTGAAAGGCCTCAAGACTATCAGAAATCATCATACTCATTTTAAAGATTAAATTACTGAGAAGCAGGGAGTGAAAAACAGGCAGTTTATGTTTTTTGTTTGGGTGTGAGTTTGGGGGTTTTATTGTTCCGGTTTTTATGGTATATTTGTGCCATGTAACGTAAGAAATAGGTGTTATTTGCACCATCTGAACCAGTGATGAAGATGCTCAGTATCAGCATGGGAATCAGTGTCACACCAGTTGCCTGTATCCATCAATTCAAGGGTGAGCAAAATGCTGTAATACAAGAATGAAATTACCTGAGAGGAATACTGAGGAAGCTAAGCCCTGTTGCTTTGTACCACTTTCTGGGGTGTTCAGTGGTGTCTTCAAGGCAGTCTGACAGGGCCGTTTTCTTTCAGTGTCAGAGGTCTAACGGATGAGGATTTTCTGTTACTACCATTTCCCCTTCCTTTTTTTCTGTATCAGTTCCTTTGTTTTCAGTTAATTTAGTCTGGTGAATCAGAACTTCTGTGAAGGATTTTAGCAACACAGTCATTGAACTACTTGGTCTAGATTTTTGGCATCCATTGAAATAAATAAAAAAAAACCTCTTCCAACTTGACACAGTACAAATGCACAGACCATATGGCATCTTGTTGAAGTAACTAGATTTGTTTTAGTTTGCAAATACTAACTTGAGTATTAAATGCCAGCATTTTTTCTGATGCAACAGTACTGTGGAGATGAGGAAAAAAATTAAAATTCCCCCATCTGTATTATAGGCTTCCTCTTGATCCCCAATGGGGCTGGTAAATGAGTAAAATCTTAGCTTTTCTCAGTTGTCCCATGCTGGGGAACAGATTCATCTGGCTTCCCCTTCCCTCTTCCCCTTCAAAAGAACTTCCAGTTTCCTGGAAATTTATATACATAGCGAGATCTTTCTATTTGATATGGACTGGCATCAATTTTAATTGATATTTTAAATTTAAATAACAAAAAAGTGAAATGAAGAAATCCTGATTTTAGGCCAGTCTGTAAGTGATAGTTGATTATGACACAGTCACAGTGGATCTTTTCATACATATGATTGATCACCTGACTTTTATGCTACCGTTTTTTCCTGTTTGTGGATAGCCTAACGTATCAGCGCAGTAGACAACTGTGTTTGCTAGCCATCTACACAGTTATTACCACGGTTATTAAAGTGTTCCTTGTGAAAAATAGAAAACCTAGTACATGGAGTAATTCTGCACAGACTTATTTCAGTACAAGTAATTGTGCTAAATTTTCTTTGCAGTAGTACTGTTAAGGATGTGTTGTCTCATGCTCAAAAGAGTACAGTTGTAGTTTGTTGGACATCAGGATACAAATTGGTGCTTAAGTAGTTCTAGATATTTCATCTGGCAATCCGTAAAGCGAACTGGTACATTTTCTTATTATTAGCCTAGTTTTTCTTTTGATTTTACTAATTGCTAATATTTTTGAGGAATCACCTATGTAAGAAAGCTGAGGAGCCAGCTGAATGAAAGACGCCCAGCTTTGAAAAGCATACTGTGAATGCATTGTTGGCATTTGCAGAGATTCAGTTGGGGCTGAAACTTTAAAAATACCAGATTACACATAAATGCCAATGTAATATTGGTGACTGACCTCCTAATACTAGATTAGTTTGAATCCTAAAGCTCACTTTTAGGTGGCCAGACATTACTGCAAAAGGCATCCCAATTTTCTCTCTCACATACCCATTTCAAAAATTATTGTAATGGGCTGCTGGTGAGAAGGAATAACTTCCCTTATTCTTGATTTTTCTGTGTATCAAAATGATTATTATCTTTTAGGGCCTTTTTCAATTATAAACCTTCAAAGAGGATATCCACAGCTTCCTATTATGCATGCAAGCCTGTGAGTCCTGACCATCTTATCCCAAGTTGCCTATTTACAGTCTTGATGAAACACTGATTAGCTCTGATTAGCTAATGGATCTCTGATTAAAATGTCTAATTAAGAAAGTAAGTTATTTTATTCATGCAGTCAAATTAACTTCCTCCCACAAAACCAACATGAAATAGTTGTACATGCTGTGTAAGTACTTGATTCTGGAAGGTGCACAGTGTTTCCCAAGCAGTGAGAATTTAGAGTATCTAAGTTCATTTCATTATGTATTGCAAGTTATGCAAGCGTATAGTACTTTAATGAAAAGTATTTGTGCAAATAATGTTTTCTTCAAAACACTGGTTTATGTTATAAAGCAAAGAATATCTTGTTACTGCTGTTTTAATCAGGAATTTATATTGTGTACAGATTTAACCAAGTTGGAAAGATATATCATTGTGTATTAACTGACAGAGTAGCTTTTCTTCAGAATGTTTATTGCTGAAGCAGGAATTTAGTAATATTTCTCAAGTGATTATTCAGTAACTTCTAGAAATCATGATTTTTGAATGGTCTGCTTACCTTTGGTGATGATACAGTGTAATGAATTGAAATGCACAGATTTCCACAGTTTTTAATAGTTTTTATAAATTTTAATTTGACTGTCTAGCAGTGATAGTGAATAAAGTGGATGGATTATGCTGTCATCATTGAAACAAATTAATTTAGTGCAAGATTTAAAAAATCTGTGGGACAAGTCTGCCCACAAACTGATGTGTCCAACAACTATGTCAGTATTCCATAAAGCTTGCTATGCATCAGCTAGGCCAGACTAAGATCTGTATCCAGCTATAGAAATTTTCTTTATTTGATGTTCAGTAGTGATACAGATGGAGCGCAAAACTTATAAACAATTTCCAATTCCCAACAACTGGATATGCTTTTAAACAAGTGTCAGGCAATGTATCCTCATTTCCACAAGGATGATGGGAAATAATGGAGTCTATGGGAGATGGAAACAAGTCAACGACTTTTCTTAAGAAATGCACAGTTAATTGCACTTAAGAAATGGACTGTGCAAATTTAATGAAGGCTTTAAGGATGTGGATTTACTGTGCCAGTGTGGCAGCCAAATTATCTATCCATGGATTTAGGAGTCCCTTAATGCTCATAGAGGTGATAGACCATAATGGCTCTGAGGAACTATTAAATCCATCAGGGCAAAAGCAACCTCACATGACAAATTTTACACCTACATTAAAAACTTGTCAGATGTTCCTCTAACATCCTAGTTGCTAAAACAGTTGCTTTTGCTGCTAGTGTAACTGCAACATTGTCTATGCTTTTGCTCAATTTTTCATTCTTTGACATATTCTTCATTGTTTGACTTTTATTTCAATAAAAATATTGTCTGCTATGATGACAAGAGAATTCTTCTTGAGTTCTCTAGTCCACTGAAAAATTTCGTTTGACACTGTGAAAGAGGAAATAAAATGGAGGAGGAAAAAGTATAGAGCCTTTAGGAGTCAAGTTCTTTGAAAGGAAGTTGGAGTCTAAGGAAAAATAAACTTGATAACCATGGCACAATAAATTTCCAATGTCTAAAATTTCTTCTAGAAATGAGGAGGAAGAAATGAAAATTCTTGGTACAACACCATCTTCACTTTTTTCTATTATGTTCCTACTCTATATCACTCCTTAGAGACCCATCTACTCCTACTTCATCTGTCTTTCTAGTAACCCTTGTGCAGAGTAATGTCACAGAAAGAAATAAAGGGGCAAAGTGGAACACCACTGATAGCGCTGCCCGGGGTAATTTACAGGGCCATGACAATATTCTTAAAAGAAATATATGGATGCCTATTGTGGCAAGGGTATAGAGAGAAACAAATCACTTCTGCATGAGCTGTTGGTGTGGGAAGCTTCCAATTCTCCCTCATTACGTATGTTATTAGAAAGCTGAAGCAGGCTCATAATGATCCTGAGCCTTGTTTTGGATGTTAGTCAAATCATTTAACCTTGTCGCCTCCCTTTAACCTCCTATCTCAACCCAAGAGCATTGACAAGATCAAGGAACATAAAACACTTCATATCCTCTTGATGGCAGAATGTGATACAGCAGCAAGAGGACAGCTTTTGCTTTAACTCAGTTCTTTTGTTTTAACTGGGTACAATATTAGCAACTCGTAGAGGGTTTTAAAAAAGCCCATAATAAATTAAAACTATTCCAAGATTTTGTAACAAGGAAATACGTGTATTCATGTATAGGAATAGCTGCTATTGAAAGAACGGGAAATATCTACAAAGAAGTAGGGGGGGATGGACACGCAAATATGATAAATTGCTAACATATTTCTGTGAAGGAGAAGATGCCAGAGAAACAGAAGAAAAATCTGAGAAAATAAAATTTTCTTTTTTTAAGGAATAGAGAGAGAGAGAATACTTAGATTATATGATTTAAGAAGAAACCAGGTTGACAGACCGGACTTTCACTGGACTGGGTGTACCAAGTATGAGAAGTCTTTATTGGCACTGTTAAGTATCCCTAAGACTCTTCCAAATCACACTTGTAAAAGAGGATGGTCATAGAGAGGGAATAGATAGGACTTGTTTCTAGGAGACTCTCATTTTAGTGCTAGAAATCTAGCAAGCACTCTTGTGTCAGGAAAAAACACTGAATTAGCATTGACTTCATCCAGCAGCTGGAAGTGCCTGCTCAAACAAATCACTGTGGATGATACTAATCACAAACTAACTTTGATGTTCTTGTATAATTTCTTATGGGAGATAAGGTTTCATCTTTGTTCCACAAATTATTCCTAGCTGCTTCCAAAAAAAAAAACAACAACCATAGAGCAGGGGGCAGGAATTATGGTTCTTTGTAAGCAGTAATTCTGGCTGTTCTGAGGCGTTCACGCAAATTGCACAGTATAGTTTATTGTTAGCACACTCTTACAGTTCTTGCTGGAGTGTTAGAAGTAGGTAAAAAATTTTATGTTAGGGACTGACTTTTAGAAGACAAGTTGGGATTTTGGGAGGTTTTTTTGTTTTTTCATTACATTAATATTCTTCTAGAATTCATGCCCTAGACAGTGTTTTCAGGAGTTGAACATGCAGAACTAAAAATAAAAACATTTGTAAAAAAACTAAACTGCAGTTAGCTCTTTGGCAAATGATAGGAGTTACAGTTTAGCTGATTTCTGCCTTCTTTCTCCCACAGAAGTTTGGTTCCCACTGATTCACAGCATTTGGAAACTCTTAGGAATACCCTACAACAACTTAAAAAAAAAAAAAAAAAAAAAAAAAGACAGATCATATTTAAGCAGGGTTTCTTAATTTTTCAGTGTTACCACTTCAAGGTTCTGGTTTAACACTAGAAAACCACATTTCTCTGTACAGTGGCAGTGTTTTGTTTATTAAAAAAATGTATTTTCCTGAGTGGTACGTTTTGTCATGAGCCTTTATCGCAGTATGACCAGGACTGCATTCCCTCAGTTGTAGCTGCTGCTGCAGTGTACATGGAACACCCTCATAATGCTTCTTAGCAGCATTGTGTCTCAGAGGACAGATATTCTCAGTGTCTCCACTAAAATGGATGTTGTGAATGACAAGTCACCCCTAGCAGCTGCTGTAGATGCAACCATTGAGGATATTTTTCTATTAAAGAAAGCATGAGGATAAAACAACTTTCTCACCCAAAGTCACGTGTGATATTTTTTCAGGAAGGCTCATTCACCATCAGTTTGCTTGTTAAATAAGAAATGGAAGGAAATAATAGGTAGATTTTATTATTGTTATTCTTATACTAGTTTGAATTTCTATGCTTTATCTTTTATACAGCCATGTCTATTTTAGAAATGTGTATCCTTAAAAGATGAATAAAGACTGTTTGAGTATTGCTGTAGTTTGATTTTGATAAACCTTCAATTAAATCATTAACTGTAGCGAGTGAGTGATCTACCCATATCAGCAATATCTCCTTTTTTATCCTGTCTCCCTTCATATCCAGCATTATATTTTGTCCTTTGCTGTCAAAATAACCTACCACTCCTCTTGCAGAAGAATTTTACAATCTATTGAGCAACACCAAAAGAGAAAAAATGATGTTCAATGGGTAATAAATCCTCCAGCAAAACATATTTATTAGATACTCATGTTATAGAACTGTGTCTGGGAGAGACCTGCAAGTGGTACTTTAACTGTGTTGTATTGCAAGCCAAAAAACCAATCTGCATCATCTTTTTCCACTTTGCGTTAGAGGTGCGAAGAAAGTCAATATTTAAAAGCTAAATACCACCGCAGGCTTCATATCTCTTTTTTGTAACCACTTAACCACACAGGTAATGACCCATAAGAAAAAAATCTATCATGATATTCCCCACTTCAGCTGGGTACAATTAAATTATGTAAGTTAATGAGTTTGTTAGTGACTGAGACTATAAAAAATAATTCCCTTTT
Source organism: Phalacrocorax carbo (assembly GCF_963921805.1). Taxonomy (NCBI): domain Eukaryota; kingdom Metazoa; phylum Chordata; class Aves; order Suliformes; family Phalacrocoracidae; genus Phalacrocorax; species Phalacrocorax carbo. The sequence goes on along the minus strand of NC_087513.1, from coordinate 107,341,536 downwards.
TCTTTTGTTTTCTTGAGCAAGGACTGTGATTACTTCCCCACCCCCACCCTCATTTGATGGTTCTTTGTACAACCATTGCCCTGAAAATGTCAGGTTTGATTTAAAAGGAATACAGATGTTAAGTCTCCTTTCCTCAATGGAAGTACAAATATTTATTTTTTTATCCCTTTGGAGTCAAGGTACAGATCTCTGTTCCCTTCTAGTGATGCTTTATGATGTTAGTAATTCTTCCCTGAGATCTTCCAGAATGGTTAGATGATGTCCTACCCACCTTAGATGGGAAAAATATGGAATGTTTACTTAAAATAGATTAAACTATTTTCAATTCACTATATTTCTTGTAACTGGAGAGCAATAAAGAGGCATTTAGTAGCTATTAGACATCAGCTGAGTGTTTTAAATAACCCCTGGTCCTTTGCTGCCTTCTGGTGTAAACCGGTCCCTTTTCTTCCTCCCTCTCTGCCTGACCCAAGCCCTCCCCTTTGCCCTCACAGCATTTCCCAGGAAGCAAGATTATCCGAGCCCACACTCCATGGCTGGGTCTACCTGCCGACTTTACAAATCTAGACACATGCAATCCTTTACAAAATGGAGTCGTGCTGCAGACAAACAATTGTCTTTTCTTTTCATGATGGTGAAATATGGACAAGGGCTGATGTTTAATAATAAAGATATATGGTATATGAAAATAGTATCTTAGCTTTGATATCTTTGAATCAAAATCTTCCTCAAACTGAAAGAAAAGCAGGATCCTGGTATTCATTAGCTGTTTAGTTAAATGAACAAACCCAAGAAGCTTGTGGGGGGAAAAAAGTCCCAGGGAGCTTGGAGGGATGGGTGGGAAGTATTTAGTAAAATCTCATTAACCTACTGTTGCCTCTATTATCACACAAACAGGGATGAAACACTTCTGCTTTGTAAGAACTTTGCTGTGCGTGTTGTATGGGACATCATCCGACTGCAGGAACTCAGGGTTTGGGCTTTGTATTTTTAACTGTCAAATTCTAAGTTCTGTCTACACGCTCCCTCTCTCCCCCCTTTTAGGAAATGTGGAAGATAGGCCCCAATGGTAGGCAGTATATTTTGCAAATATGTACTGAGAGAGCTACTGTTTCTCTGTGTTGATTTTTGTGTCTATGTGTAATTATGGAAGCTCAAAATCCTTCTGGGCAGGTACAGGACCTCCAAAGCAGGGGGTGGGGATAATCACTTTTTTACCCAGTAGCTCCTTCTGAAAAAGTGATATGGATGAGACGGGAGCACCATAAAACCTTAAAGGACAAAGGACACTATATATCAGTGCGTTTTCTCAGAAAACAGCAGTAATGCATCTGGACTGTATTATATTTTTCCAAGTTTGTTCAACTACATGTAAATGATGACTGAAAAAAAAAGACTGTACTGTGCCTTGAAAATGTATTCAGGAGAAGGCAACTTGAAGTTCTTGGAGACTGGCATATATCAGACTCTGACTATGCCCTGAACAGGTGGGTTTTCCATAACTTTTCTCTCATGGGACATTTGTTGTATTAGAAGCTTCTTGAGGAGAACTCCACATGAGAAATGTGTCTTGTGGTCTGCTTGTTAATAGAAATACTTTGGTAAAATACTGTAAATTATTAGCTTCAGATTTGTTGTTGGAGATTATCAAGCAGTCTATAGAGGTTAATCCTGGATTCATTGTAAAGAAAAGAAGGGAGTAATGACAATGCTGTGGTATTAATGGTTAGCTTTCAAAACTGGAAGACAGTAAGATCTGAGGCTTTAAACTTGGCTCCACAATTGACACAGCAAACTAAGTCCATCTATCTTACAGTTTCAGATGTTAAATGGTGGATAAAATACTTTCTGTGGAAATCCACAGATTACTGACTCATAGCAGAAATAATTGGGTGTGTTTATAAGTTTGTAGAGGCATTTGACTTTCCTATTCCAGTGGCCTTCCAGCATGAAAACACATTGCAACGCTTACTCAGGAGTTGTGCTTAGCTTCAGTATTAGTATCAAGTGTCAGCTGAATTTTACCTTTTTACTTTATTTGAGGCCAAATTTTTACCTGGTTTAATTTATAATATAATATAATATAATAATTCAGTTATTTCTTCCCCAAGAACCTCACCGTTACTTTTTCTTCTCACCATGGACCTTCTCCAAAACTTATTAAAATCAATGGATTTTTTTAATGCCTGCTATCAAATGAATTTATCATAAAGAGAACGGAAAAAGTATAAAACTGTCACAACATTACATTAGCTTTACATATTTATGAAGGGACATAAACTTATTGTGCATGATGGCTTGTATTCAGTGGAGATCTGTATTATAAATGAGTTCAACTACTGTTTATTAGCACTGAACAGTTACTACTGGACTTTCTTTGTCTTTGGGGATAGAAAACCATGCTCAGTATTTTTATTCTTGCTCTCCAGCTTGAATTCTTTGCATGTAATATTACCTCTGCTGGAATTATTTAATCAGATTTTATATGATTGTGAAGCTTGAGTAGTATTGTAGAGGTTAAACAAAAGTAGAAGTTAGATTTCAGGACAGTAACAGTTGTGTGATATCTGTTTTAACCTGGTGGGGTTTTTTTATTAATGAAATCTTTCTTGGCAAATCATGTTACACTTTGTAATCTTTAAAACTTTAGACTTTAAAACACAAAACATCTTTCACGACAATCGGTAATAGAAACATATAATAACAACAGTGTGAAATATTAAGCCTATTCTGGAGACTAAACACTATGAAGTAAATAGATGAAATTTATATTTGTCCATGTGTACAAAGATAAGTTTTCCAATTTGTACAGGGCAGGAGCAGACTGGTAGGTGTTCATCAGGAGCTAGGAAAACTCTCTTGGGCATTCAGTGTTGTCTCTGGGGGGAACCAAAGAGCTTCTGCTTCGGCCTCCCTCTCTGTGCTTCTCCACCAACTCTCTCACATCTGTAAACCATCTTATTCAAATTACACCAGCATCCAAAATATTGCACTTGACCCTGTTTGACTTGACCTGAAGTCAAGTGGGGTTACATATCTATGGTTTTGCCTAGTAGGGGTTCATGCTAATTCTTTGAGTACTTTGGGAACAAGCACATTTGTAAGACCTAAATTTCACCTGAGACTTGAGTCAACTGTGCACATTGAGTTGAGAACCTTCCTCTGAGCTGGAGTCATTTCTGCAGCTCAGAACCTCTCAGCAAACACTTGTCCAAAATGAGAGGAGGCTCCCTTTGTCGATGGACCTTCTCAGCAAGGACTATTGGTTAGGCTTCCTACTCAAAGCTGAAATATCCTGAGTTTGTCATGGATTTTAATTTTAATGTGACTGTGTACATGTATCCATTTTTATATGCCCAGACTGACTATCTACAGCACAAGATTTCAAGATAATTTAAGTAACAAAACATCAGTGTTACTTCTTACTTCAAGACAGCTTTTAGCTGAAATTTTTCAGGTTTCATAACAATTGGACAGGAGCAACAAGAGAAACAGCAGATATTTTTTCCTCCATTTCTAAGCTTCCACCCTATTAATTAAATTATTATATAACTAATTTTGCTAGGGAATAGTTACATTTGTGACCAAAAAGAATCTCCATAATAAGATGTGGTTCTAGATTTCTTGCCATGTAGTAAATTTATATTTATGTGTTAAAAATCCCATCATTTAATCTTTTCATAATTATGGCCACAGATGTGTCTTTGCTAATCTATATTTAAATGCTTTGCATAGATACAGGTGGATCAATATATTATTCTCCCCTATCTGTTTAAGACCTTATTAGTTTTAAAATAGTCTTAAATATGGCCTTCTACAATTACTTTTATAAGTCACTTCTACAGTTAATACAGAGTCTCTGAAGTATGTATTTTGCTCGTCCATATATTTAATTGTTTGGCAGTGATAATTAACTACTACTCAACAAGATTTGCCTGCATATTTAGAATTTAAAACAGTTAAAAGTCTTTTGAGGGATTTAAATCATTGTTCAGGAGTTTACTAACCTCAGCCTGAGGTCAGCAGGAAAATGCAGTTATATTCTTCCACACATGGTGTTGTTCACAGTGAGACTTGCAAAGATCTGGTCCTGGCTGACACCATCTCACTGCATCTAAAATTAATTTAAACTCCATCAATCCTCTAGTTCAGAATACTTATCTATATCTTATCCATTCTCTTCTTTTCATACATGTACAGTTTCTGTGAGCATGAGGGAGTGAAACAGATGGCTTTAACAGCAAGATTTTCCACTGACTTCTGTTTAATATAATATTTTCACAGGAAAATAATCCCTCACATGATTTATTAGGTATTTCTTGAACAGGAGACCTAGTTAAGTATCCAAGTCATCTTCATTTCTTTCCCAAATATGTATTATGTCATCCAAATATGACACTTAGTAATTTTCTGAGGAAATAACCCTTTTTGTAGTTGCCACCTTAATAAACATATTGCTTTTACTTTTTAACAACTTCCTTGGGAGTTTACCATAGGCATGTAAAACAGAAATCATTGTCATCTAACTTGCGCAGAACAGTGAGTTAGTCTAACCAGAAGGACTTTGCCTACAGCAGGCAATTTCAAAGGGGCAGTGTTCATTGCGGATGAACCCAGACTAATGCCAGTTTTTCTTCTTCCACGTATAGTTGTGCGGAAGTGGAGGAATGACTGAGCACGCATGGCTTATAATACTGGTTATATTAAGAAGCAGAGTATGCACTGCTAACTTCTCCTAATGGCTTTATAAAGCTGCAATTCTGGTATGTGCTTTCATTGATTTAAGACAAACTAATCCCAGTACTCTCATCTTTGCTTTTACGGGTGGTGGAAGAAGCCAACACCATTAAGACCCAGTCTTACATGTTAAAAGAGAATCATCAGCCCTGTGGAAACTCCTCTCCCAGAGGACTGAAGACGCTTGGCACATGCAGTTGATGGAGACAGGTCTAGAGATTAGCGCAATGTTACTCTGAAGAATCACTCTTTCTGGCATGTTTCCACAGTCTCCCAAAGGAAATGCAGTCAAATGTTTAACCAAAGTTAATCCCTTCCCCAATTACCGTTGTGCAGCTGAAGTTGTAGCAGACAGCCAATAACAGCAGAGCAGTTCCCTTACTCCAGTCCATAGAGAAGGAGGTTTGACATACAGTACATAGAAACTCCAGCAGTTCTGAGACTTCTATTTACTTTCAGAGTGTTATTATCCATGATAAGAAAATGTCATTCTCCTTTCCAACAGCAGCAGAAAGAATCACAACTTACTTTGTGTGTGTGTGATAAAGCATTTTAATGGTGAAGGCTAATATAAAACACTATTTAACAGACAAAGTTCTGCCAGGGTAACTCATTTGGAATAGTTCAAGTCATACTGGTAATATCACTGTTGAGAAAAATATGCATGTAAGAGTTGAACACCAAAGTTTTGGGCTGATTTTGTTAGACTGAAAGGGCATTGCTGTGGGAATTTTTGTAGGGACCTGTGATCTCTAGCATTTGCTTTGGGTTTTTTTCCCCCTCTTATCTCATGTGAATTGAAATAAGAACCTAGAATAAGCACTGTTTAATTTTAATGACTTAGTTAAACAAATGCATTTTATCATTTCATCAGGCTTATGGATTTTTTTTTTCTTCTGTCATTGAGCTGTACAATACAAATATTGGTTTTGCAGATATGGAATTCAATTACCATTTCAAAGGGGTCAAATTCACTCCCTCTCATAGCAAGTTCTTATTAGCTGATTTGGGATGATTGGGAGCCTAGATGAAATTAGGTAGCCTAACAAAATTAAGGGACATACATAAGGAAAGAGACAATAATGTTTCATTTTGATATAATACAAAAAGCCTTCCTAAAAATCATTCCAGAACCTTTTGAAAGTTTGGGGAACAGAGTAGTCATAATTATCAGCAATAGTAGCTTACCTAATGGAGGTAGGCAAATGCATTGACATTTAGAATTTTCAGGTTTTAGGACAAATTTAAACCTGGAAATGTAGCTCTATATGCTCTAACTTTTAAGCTTCTAATTAAAAGTTGAATTCCAGTCACAGTGCATTTATTTCTTGCAGGAGAGTTAAGCTTGCAAAAATGGAGTAAATTCAAAAATTCTCTTTCAAATGTGGCATGTTTAGAGACATCTGGGAGACAATCTTTTGAGTCATGTTTAACTGTGATTATTCCTGACCGTATTTTTAAAGTAGTAAAAAGACATGTGGGAAATGGCATTGCAAGCATTTACCTGAAGAGCTGCAATGCTTTCCAGAGGATTGGCATGCCCTGCACAATGGAGCAGTGTGGTTCTGCTGTATAGTCCAGCCCAAAGACCCTGCCGATGTGGGAGCATCGAGAGTGTAGGCTGGTCTAGAGGCCAGTAAAACAGGGCACTGCTGTAGTGATCTATCCTGGGAGAGAGATGCAGTTGAATCTCACCTCACAAATGCTGACAGTCGTTGCACAACTTCCATGACACTCATCTGCCCTCTAACTCACAGCTGGGAATACAAGTAGCCCTAGAGCTCAGCGAGGCTGGCCCTCCTCCTATAACAAAACATAGGCTTGAAACTGCCAGCATTGGGACTTCTACATCTTGCAGTAGAACAAGCTTCCTTTTTTATCTACTCTGTCAGAAAAATAAAGGGGATCCAAAAATGCCATCTTAAAGTGGGCAAAGCTGCATTCTAAAGACTGAACCTATTTGAGCAGAAAAGGCAAATTCAGGCTTTTTTTGATTAAGATGTTCTGTTTGTTTGATTTAAAGTGGCTTTATATAACAAGGAGGATAAGGAGGGTAGGAGAGGGGTACTGTTCCTGCAGGAGCTTCTGAAAAGCTGAATATAAATAAAAACAAGCAATAGTACTACTCAGAGTAGCATACAGTAACACAGGAGGCAGTAGATGCAGTAGCCAAACAGCAAACTCAAGCACTTGTGACAACTTATGCCTGTCCAGGTGGAGATTAGGAATCATGGAAGCACAGGCAATTTTCCCAATGCTCTATCCCAGTTTGTCTTCTCATTTTCAAATGCATATTTTGCATGCAAACAGCCTCAGTAGTTAGTAGATGTCTAACTTCCTCCCTGCCCTCAGTAATATAAAATTATATTTTGTGAAACATCTCTCACAGTTCCGATGTCTGTATCTAAGGCACTTTTCAATCACCTCGCAGTATTATCTGATAAATGAGAACCTTCTCCTAAGGAAAAAAAAAAAAAAAAAAGGATAATGTGAATCTTTGCAATTTTTGATGATTTTCAGGGATTGTGACTTTGCTGAAAATCAGTGCAAACTAGTGCAAAATGTGCAGAACTGCTAGCTGGCACAAAGACTTATGTAACCACTACTTACCTTAGCACGTGTGAGGTTTGGTTTTGTGTGGCTTTTGTCTTAGTGGTGACCTGCCTTCCTAGCCTTGCATTTGGTTAGTAACAGCATAATAACCCTGTTAAAACACAAAATATTGCGGCCTGTCTTTGATGCTGACTGCAGATTAAATTCAGCTTCTGTGTAGGAAGATACAACTCTTACAGACTACAAAGCAAATGTAGTCCTACTGGTTCTTGACTGCTCTATAATGGGAGTTAATGTCCCAAGTTTGCTTCAGAAGTTCTGCCTTGAAGACAGCAGATGTGTTGCTAACGCCATCTGGCTCTTTTTTGAATATAATTTGTATGCCTATAAATAATCACCATGCATATGGGCTGCATTTCAACCGTGTGTTCCTCAAACTATGTAAGTTAAGATAATTTATTTCTTCTAGTCTTACAAAGAGCTTCTGCCATACATTTCTGTCCTCTTGTTAATATTCTTGCAAACTATCAGAGTAAAAAAAAACAACTTATGTGTACTAAGAAGCCAGAAAAGTTGATTAGACAAGGAAAACTTAAATACCCCTTTAGGCTTAAGCAATCCCTGACTTTTTTCAGTATTTTCCAGCATTTGAGGTAGCAATTTAGAGTCCCAGAGCTGATTCCAATCTCAAGTCTGCACATGTGTGGCATTAAGAAGAAAAGTGTTAGAGAAGGGATGCAAACAACCTCAGACAGAGATATTATTCTTCTGAAATTATTTCTGCATAGTGTGCAAAAACCTGATGTGTGAACTCTTGCTCACCTTTCCATTTGGGATTCTCTTGCAGATCAGCTGCATAGTTATGACTCATATGCATAGATGATTTCCTTAGCCAGCACTAAATTTGGCTTCTTTCTAAACTGAAAAAATCTCAAAAACTTATAAAATAAATATTTAAATCAATCCCCATTACTTGTGCTCTCCTTTATGAGCTAGTGTAATTTTGCTGTAGATCTTTCCAGTCTATATTCTTTAGCAAAAAAAAAAAGTAAACTGAATATCAATTGTTCATATAGAGGATTGCCTTTCCGAGTATCACAAAGAATATATAAAAATGAATGTCATTCCATCTCAGGTGAAAGGAAGCACAGGTTTTGCACTTGGTAGCATCAGCAGAATAAAGAATGCACACAACTTCTTTACAAGACAGTTTGAAAATGCCTATTATTTATTGGAAAATAGCAAAGGGTACTTCTGCATGACTACTTCTGAATGCACAAATTATTTATATACTACTTAGCTTCCCGTAATCAACAACTAATTGTGTGAACAAAATTAATATATTTTTCCCACTTTTAGGGTGGTGAAAGATACATCTAGCATTGCAGACCTGCTTAGGATCTCTGTGATGAAGGGACAGGAGATTCTTGTTATTGTAGAGCGCAAGTGTCTTCAATTTTGTTGTGGGGCTCCAAATCAGCATCTATTTATGCGCATTCTTAGATGAAGTATGTGAGCAGCCAGTTGATTAAAAAAAAAAAGCATGTACAAACTCAAGGCATTACTTATCTAAGAATTTTGTGGAAATGGAAGTGCAATACTCAGTATTTTAATGATGGTTTAGACATTTAGCTCAAGAACTTCAACTACATTGTTATTTCCATTTGCTTAGATATGGTAACTAAGAATGTCTTTAAGTCAACTCATATTTAGAAAGACAAATTAAAACTATTTTTTTTAACAGGAGTGCTCTGTAAATATACACTTAAAGCTTATACATGTAATGCAAAAGAATGTAATATTCCACTTACTGTTTCACTTTCATTATAACATACTGGTTTTGGTCAAACAAGGCTGGTTAGCAGTCTTCTGAACAAATGCTTAGAAACTGACAAATGTTGATTCGATGGAAGTGAAACACTTATCTGTGTGTGTTGTTTCTCTGTGTAAGGCCCTTGAAAAGAAAAAATTCTGAAGTGTATGATGGCACTCCTCTTGGTAACATTTTAAAGACTGTCCTGGTCATGAGCTTTGGTTTTCTACATTGGTGCTGGGACTGTCACACTTCTGGTCACCATAGGGTGCTTCTGCTGGGAAAAGGAACACTTTATTTAATGTCTTTACCTACATTGACACTCATCACCTAAGGACTCACACATGTTGCTTTTTTTAGGCCTCCAATCTTTCAAATAATTGGGCAGGATAATAGCCCTCGTGACATGGCATTAGGCCATGAGACAGTCTTATACCTTCTTAAGCTTGCATGTCATCTTATTCCCTGTAGACTGAAAATTAGGAAATGCTAAATTAAGTTTTTCATCCCTTTTGAATGGTGAATTGTATTTCACAGTTCTTGTCAGTAACTGGCATGAATATGCATCGATTGCCATGGAAGATATTTAAAAGGAGGCTGTGTGGATTGGAGATGGGGAAAAGAAGCCAAAACCTCCAGAATTTTATGAGCAAAGATTAGTTTTACTGTATTGGAAAAATATTATTATTTAGAGATTTACTTAGTCTCAAAAGTCTGACATGCAGTATGTTTTTAACTTTGATCCAAAACAACGTGTTTTCTATAGCTATGTTGTATTTAAAGCACAAAGTTCAGAAGCCGCTCTGAAAAGTCAAGTGTAATATCAGTTGTAAATCTGGAATTCTATTGTTAGCTTTAACTTATGCTGAAGAGGCATTTTAAATATTTTTTTTAAAACTTTCTGAAATTCTGCTTGTGCAGAATTTACTTCTGGTAAAATGATGGAGACTGTCATTTACAAGCTTGCAGTGTTACCCCATTTGCCAGTTTCCCATGATATATAGGTGGACAGGGAAGCCATAGAAAACAGTCCCATCATCCTCAACAGTTTGAACATGGCTCCTGGGTTGTTTTGGGAGGTTGATCTGCTGCTCTGCAGAGAGAGCACCACTCAAAGAGCAGCGGCAGAGATCAGTCTGCTGGGGCAGTGCATGACAGAAGTGCAGATTATTGCCACAGCCAAGGCTTGGAGTATCTCAGTAAAGGGGTCTTCCTTTTGGCCTCTGTGCAGCTTTCCTCAGCCTACCTTATGTACTGATACCAAAAAGAAGCAGGTCTGGGGCGATGTGTATACAGGCATGGAGAGATTTTTTTAAAAAAATACAATCTTCAAGAATTTTTAGCTGTGATGAAATACCGGAAAGGATTGTGCTGTGCTGTGTGATACAGTTAAAGGCCTGAAAGGGTTCTGCAGTTGCTTGTTTAAGGTTTTCACCTCTAGCTTGGATGTTGAATTCTGACAGAGGGACAGTATTGGAGTGTCATGCATTCATTCACAATATCTATCTGGTTTCCTCCATGGCTTGCTTTCTCTCTGTCTTATAAATATGATGCCTGCATCCTGGGAGCCTTATGAAGGATGGGGCCTCCAATTAAACTGGAATGGATACGCTGCTCAAAAAGTTAAAGGTAAAAGACAGATAAGGTGTGAACTTGCCTGTCCAATGAGCTGTAGCACATGTTGATTAGTAAGTAAAAAAAAATGTTAAAAAACATAAATGCATAGTAGAACCTGGTGCTAATACGTTTTTATCTTTAACGTGAAATACATGTGAACAAATCTTCACAAAAGTAGAATCGTTCTGATTAAAGTTATGTATAGGAGTTTTTTAAATTTTTTCCTGCAATCTTTGTCACTTATGTCCAATAAAAATTCTGGGTTGTCAGGAAAAAGAAAATCAGACATAAATGATGAAAATTGTATCAAGAAATTAAGCATAAATACTCTGTGATGCTAAAAGCAAAATTTGTAAAGCGGAGTGATTGGATGATGCTGTCAGTGCTGCAGCTGATCATTTTGTGTGTACATTTTAACTAAGGTAAAAGAGGATAAAGTGAAACAGGGTGGGGTGAGGTTTTTGTCCTGTTTGAATTTTTTGTTTGTCTGTGAGATGGTGGGGGCAGGGAGGGTTGGTATGATATCCTGTGTGGTTTTTTGGAAGGTTTTTCAGACCTTCAGACCTACTTTTAGGATACTCTTTAAACAAAAGTCAACTAAGCACTTAATCCTGAGACCCAAAGTCTTGTGAAGCCTGATCTTCTCTGTCTGAGTGCACCACAGCCTGCCTTTGCTTGAAGGGTGGAGGCAGTGAAGGGTGGTGGTACATCTATTAAACAGCACTTTCCAAATATCCAGTGAAATTGAAAATAGCTGTGTCCTTGATACTAGCTGCATGATCAAAGCTAGAATTCCCATCTCCTTCCACTTTCTTCCCATGACTATAAACTGTTTGAAAATGTTTGTTTGATTAGACTTTGTGGTTTCATTTACTAAACATCTGTACAACACTTGTGTCTAAAATCCTTTGAAACCTCCTCTCCTCCCTCCCAAATTCTTTCTGTCCTACTTGCATTGCCTTGATTTTGTTGTGTTGTTGATTTGTTTGGAGCAAATAGAAATAAGGGGTTTGAAAACCATAAAATGGTGGATAGGAGTGTGACCATGTTTTTAACTACATCTCCACCTTACACTCGGGACGTATGCATGCTGCAACTGGACTGTCAATATAGTACAATATTGTACTATAAAACATCACTAAGACAATAGCTAGTGATGCTAATGGGGAGAATTGAACATATATCCCAGAAAACAAGGAATGGCTCTAATGAGAGCATATGTCATGTAGTTGCAGCATTACTTTCCTCTAGCTAGGAGTGCTTCCTCCTAGTTTTCTAAGGCCCACTGTGGATTGTGGCCACTGAGCTATGGCACCAGTGAAAAGACAAAGCTGGCTGGGTGGATGATGGAAACATTCTTCAGGGTGCTTATGTCTGTTGTTGATACTGTTTTGTTGCCTCTTCCTTCCGCTTCTGTCCTCCCTATTGCTGCCCATTTGCACACATCCTCTTAGGAAACTGAATTCCATTGTGTGGACCCGTGCTTGTTTGTGGTTTGCTCAAACTGATTGACATCATAAATGTGAGGATCCATTGTATAGTGCAAAAAAATTATTTTACAGAACATAGAGAATACTTGCATTCTATATGAATTAGTTTATATTAGGCATGGTTCAAGAACTTAATAGGACCTTGTGACCCTTGTAAGGACTAACCAACACATAAAGTCTATATATTGGTGTTTGTTGCAACTTGCAGCGGCTACTGCAACGTAAGTGGTAGAGACGTATCACATCTTGAACCTTGCAGGTTGCTGCATTAATCCCTAGGGCTGTGCTTCTGCACACATTTCACCTCTCATCCATGAGATAGGACTCCTGCGATGGGAGGAGTGGAGCTGTTGTTTTGTAGAGTATAAATTCACAGACCCCATTAGGACTGTGGCCAGTTTGTGGTTTACCTCTTGATGTTTTCAATCACTGGAATGGCCATGCCATAACGTCCATTTCATTCCCTAGTTGAAACTGCTCTGTTACTTTCCCATTTTTAACACTTTCTCTGTTGGTTTTTATTCAGCCCCGTTTATTCCTGTAACTTCCCAGTTCAGTGAACACTGAAAAGGCTGCTTCCCTTATTGAAGGAGGCCGCACAAAGCTCTTCCCTTGTGGTACAAGCTTATTTTTCCGAACTGTAAGGTAACGTCTTTTGCTTGCCTAAGTTACATGACAAAGTTGAAAATCAGAAAGTTACAGAAAAGGAATTAAAATGATGTGGCTTCATAGTGTACCAAGTTCAGTAACTGATCTTTTTGTCTTCGCAATTTCAGGAGCTTAGTAACACATTTTAATAATCATAAGAGATCTATAAGCCAGCTTGTGAAGTGACATTAGCACAAAGACCATATGGATGATTGTGAAATATCTTGTTGAATTTTTAGGAGTGTGAATTTGTCTAGAGTCATGTCTCCCTGAATACAAAAATAATTCCTCTTCTGTTCACTGTCAAGTCTTAGTTTCTAACAACACAAAGCTTTGCAAACTCTGTTTTGTAAATTTTTAATTCTCTCAAGATCAACCTTTATTATCACATATAGATCTTGCTGTAAAAGGACCTGAATATCCATGGTAATCTACATGCTGAATATTTTACCTGTGGGTGGGAAAAAAATAATAAATTAATTGGAATAGAAGGTCTTTGCTACAGAGCAGATATCGAAGAGCAACTGTTTCAATTGCTGTTTCTAAAGTAATTTTACCTGCAGTCCAACTGTCTACCTTTCAGACTTCCTTTATAAGCACACAAATTTCCACTATTATGTACACATGCCCTTTTCACTATGTGCCACTTTTAGCTGTTGATGAATTATTGATTTCTCCTGTCACAATTCTTTTGAGTTACAGTACTTATGATGCTGAAAAAGGAACAAGATTCATTGTTGTTTTGTTGTTGTTTTTTTTTTTGAAATGTGTTCCACTCTCTTTAAATTTTCTTATTTTCCTGTAAGGTATTGAAATGACCACAAGGATAGGACATCAACCTGCACCTAAATGGGGTGGTTCTTTGGAAACACCAAATGAATTGATGAAGATAGAGACAGAGTTCAGGAGGAAATGTTTCTGCCAGAAGTCAGTTTTTCTTTTCACTGGAGGAGGAATAAGAAACTAAATGTTTACTAAGAAGATAATATCTCTCATTTTACTACAGTTTTTCAGTCTACCTTCTGAAGCATGATCATGTTTCATAAGCCTTCTGTGAGCTAATTGGGTGTGTCTGGTTTTCTTTTACAGATAGCATACCTGTAACTGAAGCAGAGAGAAGTTAAGAAAAGAAACCAAAAATTAATATTGGTAATTCGACTTAGAATTCCAAGACCAAGGTTTTTGGCTTAAGTGGCTTACTTTTTGCTGGTGTGGGTTTATTCACCATATACAGTCATTGCCTACTCTAGAACCAGTGCTTCTGCTCAGGACCTCCAGCCAAGGGCAGAGCCAGTGGTGGCTGCGTCGCTGAGAGCCGCGTGCCAGCGCCTGAGGCACCGCACTAGGCCAGCTCTGCCACCTGCTCTTTCTAGTGTCCTGGGTTTGACAGAGGCCAGTAATAGGCAGTTCAGAGAAATATGTGAGATCTTCCCAGCATGCAGGTGTGCTTTGTCTTTTTCTGTATGTTAGAAGCTGGCATAAGACCTAGAGTATGTAACTTAATTTAAACTCTGCATTTGTACTATCAGTGCTATAGATTGGACACCTGGTATCCAAGCACTAAGTTACTTAAACATTTACATCTTACCTCAGATATTCTGCATCACAGAGTTCCATGGTCTATTTGCAGGCTAGTGAGAAACAAACATTTTTTACCAGTTTTGTCATGTTAAATGGAGTTGAATGTTCAGTAGTTCTTCTGCCTGTGAAGTTTTGCTGAAAGGGATTTTTTTTTTAAAAAAAATTCCATGAATTCCATTAATTTAAGTCTATGCTGATTCATATCAATACTAGACAAAGTAAATACACATTTCCTAAAAGGGGTAATATAATGCAAACAACGGTATTGTGGGCTGATAAGTGGGTTCAATGGTGGATACATTAAAAAAAAATGAATGCATTGATTATTGTAGGTGGATCAAATACTGAACTTTCATCCCAGAAACCTTTTTTGACAAAATTCTAAAGATCTTGTTTCCAGGTAATAGTAGATGCCCTGTAATATCTGCAAGTAGAATATAATTGTTCTCTGCACTGAAGTCCATAAACATCTTGTCAGAGGAGTAAATTGTTTGACAATCAAATGCAGCATGTGCAGGAGACTTTAGTCCAAGTTTATTTTTGTTTATGCAATCTGCAAATCAAATGATTCTTGGCATAATAGGGGAATAAACTTCAGTAAAATCACTACTATGAGCAGATGACATATGTTTATGTTAGTAACCATGTAGCCTTACAGATTATCTTCAAAATAATTTGGTTTTCTGATCAGAAACAATGGAATAAGAGATAGTGGCATACTTCTTTCCCTCTTATCTGAATCAAACTGAAATTTATCATGATATAGGAAGACGTTCTTAGGCCATTTCTATCACTATAATACAAAGGCTATTTTGAAAGAGTATTTAGCTTTTTATATTTTAGGATACATATTAAATAAGAACTCAGAAGAAAGGAGGTTGCTAGTCCTTCCCCTGTCCCAAAAGAGTCATGACTCTTTGTCAAATCCATTCTTAAAAATTGGTCTGGGAAATTTTATTCCACTGTTTACCTATTCTTACTAGAAAGTTTTCCTACCTTAAATGTTTTTCCTACCTTAAATTTACCACATTTCAGTTTAACTCTATTGCTTCTTAAATTACCTGCTATAAATCTTAAAAGCAGCATAAACATCCTCTTGAATTTTAAGCTTGTTTTTCAAAGACCTTATTAACCCCTTGCAGCCTGATGCAAATCTAAAGTCAGTTTTCCTTTCTATCATTCTGGTTTCTGTGAAATATCAAACAGTGTGAGACTGGGGTGGACTCTGATGAAGCCCAGCTTGATATTGTTCGGGTTTTTTTCTAATCTGAAGTGAAATCTTGAGAATTACTCACTTGAGCAGATCTTTACCAGAAAGCTAGTCTACTTCCCATTTTCTGTAGACTTGTTATGTTGTGCAACTGTTTCACAGTGGTTTCATTCAGACCAAGTTCTGTAGCTTGTTTATGAGATGGGCATGTAAGATACTTCTTTACTAAACTCAAGGCGTGTGGCGTTTACTGCTTCTTCCCCAAGGAAAGCTTATTATTTTGTCATAAAAGGAAAAGGGATTGCCTTTGACAAAACTTATCCTTGACAAATACCCTGTTGGCTGTTGCTTACTTAATTTCTTTTTGTATTTTGCACATCATCTTTTGTGCAGGCAATTTCTTTCTCAAGTTATGTGAATAGATATAAATAATATTTTATGTTATTGTTTCAAAGATAGTTTCACGTCCAGCCACGGGAATGACTTATACAAAATAACCACATTCCCAGAGTTTTAGGCAAACTGAGTATGCGGTTTGAAAAGGACGGTTAACACTGAAGTTGAGCCCTTTTCACTCAATGAGACAGATGTTGTGTGTTTGGACTTACAAGTTCCATCCTAGGTATGCTGGGTTCAGGCAGGGAGTGTTTATATTGGCTGTCTCCTGCAATTGTTTTAAACACAGGCTTTGTTTAATTTAAGTCCACCAGGAATCTGTCCCTCTTTAGTTATTTATTTTCTCCTCTATGCAAGTCTTTCTAGAGTACTTGATTCTGGGCTGAGTTGGGCAGATTCTCTGGCCTGCTTTTCATAGCAGCTCATTCATTTTTCTTTGCTGGTGGTTTCTGGAAATATCACCTAAATTTGATAGGTTGCAAGCCATGAAAGGGGATGAATGAAAAACACAATACCATGGCTTCTGTGGGAGATAGTCTTCCTTTCTTGTGATTTTGGGGGAATATTTTTGGTACTTAAATAATTTTTAAATAGAAGGATGTGGCCTATTTTGAGTAAGGTTCTTTGATCCAAAAATCTTTTTGCTAAGGATGTAACTTATTTTCACAAATATTTCTTATCCAGTTCTAAATGGAAGGGCAGCGAGTGCCTCAGGTCTCCATCTTTGCTTGGACAACAGCTCCTTTATCTCTCCTTCCTTCTCACAGATTGGAAAATTATTATGATACCAGCTAAGGGGATGACAGCATCATAATGTAGAGGAGAAAAGTATTTTTTTTAATCAGGAGTGTTTGGAACATTTTATTTGAATAGCATGTTTATTGCAATAGCACCTTTTGTGAAGAATTTCTCTGTAAAGGCTTAGATAAATTTCATACACAGGTAGGCCTCAGCCATAAGATGTGGATCCGTATCTAAATCAAGAAACTGAGTGAAGAAAACTGAGATCTGAATCTATTCTGTTATTAATGCATTGGAGTAATAGGAATGATACCCCAAGTCTTTCATTAATATCTGCAACTCTTGCAGTCATTTCATTCTTTCACTCACCTCTGAGAGGTGATCTATCCTTCAGTGTTGTTCTACTGATGTTGTATTTGATATGATACAAAAACACCTTTTCAGCTTTGAGTGATCGTTTGTGCTCTGGCCAAAGAAATAATTGATTTGTGTTATTTGCAAAACTAGGCAACAGAGAAATCCAACAGCAATCTTCTCTCTCTTACAAGCAAATGGCATTACAGCTGTATACCTATTCAATCTAGTATCACCAAACCTAAACTACTGCCTCCCCAACTTTGCCTGCAAATGTTAGTCACTCTGTCATATAAGGTCAAAATCTAGAATGCAAAAGATAGCAGTCATAAGAGACAACAAGGACTTAAGGCTTAAGCAGAGCATGAAACTGGACATGAAAACATGCTTGAACTTTTACTAGGTGCTAGTTACAGATTAGGAAAGCATAATTGCTGGAATCAAGTGGAGGATCTTATGCATTCAAGCTGGAAGTAAAGCGGTGTGTGAAACTGCATGTTTTCAGACAAGATACAAGCAAGCCCAAGAGTTTTATCACTGAACTGTGTAAATATATCTTAAGCCACTTGCACAAGGGAAGGAATGAAAGCTGTTAGAACTGACAAATGAACATTTTCCTTTTCATTCTTCCTACTTTTCTCTTACAATTCCCAATCCCAGTGCCTTGAATGTCCTACAGTGGGAAACAGAGTGGGATATCCTCTTGCACAATCATCATAAATGTTGATCTGAGTATTATTTGCCAAATCAGAATAGCTTTTATGCCATTCAGTTGCTGCTATTTTCACTTGGACTCCTCTCACACTACCACACATCTATGAATAATAGATGTACACACAGTAATTTCAGGGGCGTTTCTCAACTGAATTGTTCTGAGACAATACCATCTTGTCTGAACTCGCTCCCTAACCCCTCCAACTTTAACCCTAAGTAGTCATCCTTCATGCGATCTATTGTACCCCGAAATGTCTGTCAAACCTGGTGTTCTGGTTTGGGGAAACAGCTCCAAACCCCGCAGGAAGGACACAGCAGGCAGGCAGCCAGCACAAAGGAAACTATTGCAGCTCCTCTTCCTCTACATCCCACTTCTCAGAGCTTCTCTGCACATGTGTATCTGATGTCCTTGCCGTCACAGCAAGTGCAAAGAGATTTGACACTCGTGGGGGAGTTACAGTGACAATTTTGCAAATGTCATTGTAGCATGTATTTTATTATAAATGGTGCTGTAGTCCATATTTGGTTTACTATATGAATATTTTACCTGAAACACTGAATATAATCTGAAGCAGATATGATTGGGGTTTTTTTCACTCACTTTAGGCTAAACTGCTATACATTCAGATGATTTTACTTATTATTCCTATTAAGAGTTTCCTTACCACAAATTCAGCTGCTATTATTGACAACATCGTTTTTGGCCTTTCTTTAAAGGAGAAACTGCTGGGTACTGTAGAAGAGTAGCTTTGATATGTATATCAAAAAATATGTATATTTTTGTTGTTGCTGCCGGAGGAAAAAAATACACAAGGATTCACATTCTCCCCCCATTTGCCCATGTAGTCATTTATGCTCAAGAATATACACAAAGACCAGTAGCGAGTCTTAAAATTAGGCCTTTTCAAGCTTTTTCAAGTTTTTATCAGTCTTCCAACACTTAAAAGATGTTTTTTAGCGCACTGTTTATGAAACAGCATTTTGCACTGGCATATAATATTGGCATTTTATCAGTCTGTAAGTATTTTTTGTAATCAAATAGGCCAAAAAGAGAGGCATTTTTTTTCTTATTTCTAATTAGATTTCTGCCCAGAAGAATGTTAAGCCTGCAGTTAAAATTACAGCTTTTACTTATAGTACAGTTTTTAGTTTTCTATGGCAAGAATTATTTATGGAAGTAACATGGGGGAGGTTTCTTTCCCTCCTTAGGTTTCTCGCCAGTCTGTGCTCATGTTCACTTGTCCCTTCTGTCTCCAAACCATTTTCTTTGTATTTATCTGATGTGTGTCATACAAATTTTACTTTGACAACTAAAATGTGTTGTTATACAATAACTGAGTTCCTTTGTCTAAAAATGTCAAAGAGCCAGGTTTGCTGCTGCTAAATATTATCATAACATCAATCCCCTTCCTTCTCCTTTCTCAGCTATGCAACTTAAATTTTCAGGCTTTGTCCACTTAATCACAAGGGAACCTTTTCCGTCCCTTTCTCCCCTTATAATTATTATTTTTGTCTGTGTTCAGGTTCCACCCTCATTGCAGCTGCACACAGGAGCAGTGGCAGCTGTGACAGGTGCCTCTTTGAAACCTGGGAAGCAAATACACCTAATGAAAGGTCTTGGATAACTTCTCTAATGCTGTTTGTAGATCAATTCTGACAATTTCGTCTTTCCCATCCTTGCGCTACCCAGCATTTCTCTTAAGCTTAGTTTGACTTAATTGCAGAACTTCCCTTCCTCAAGAGATCTGGCTTATGCAGAGGTCAAAGGCATCCTCTATGAGAAGAATGTTTCAGACCTACCATGCATGTTGTTTGGTTTTTTAACAGGCTTCAAATGCAGCGTCTCTGGAACAATGCTCACTTTCTGGCAAGTGCCGTAACATCAGAGCTTTCCCAGATAATGGGAACAACAGAAATCACAAGTTTGTTTGCCAAATTAAATTACAATTGGTGATTTTTTTTTCCTTCCACTGTGATTTATGGAATTTAAGTTTCTTTTAACGAGTGAGGTACATATGTTAACAGTCTAGAAAAAGTCAGAGGCTTGAATTAACCATTGCTGGTGACTTGTTTGAGAACAGGATTTCTTAGATAGTTCTGTATAGTTCTTACCATTGCATAATCAATGTTTGTCAAAGTAAGGACCACCTTAGCCCCACCATTGCCTCAGCGCATTTCACTCTGTTCATTGCTTTCTGTTGCTGGTTCAGTCTGATGGCAGCTGAAGCTGCAAGAAGCCTTGGACCCACTTCCAGCCAGTTTTTGGTCCCTTCAAGGCCTTCCTAAGTTCAATTATCTCTCCCAGCTTATGGCGGCAACTCAAGCTCATAATTATTTATGCACCCCATATCTTCTTTAGGGGTGGGAATTACTATCCCCATTTGATAAATGGGAAATCAAGGCTGTATTAAGTGTTTTGTGTAAGGTAGCAAGAAAAATGGGCAAGTCAAGAGAACAGCCAAAGAGAAAGTACTCTTCCTAAATTAGTATTTTTATTTTGGACAGTATCCTGTCTGCCATGCCTGAAGTGTGAGCTTCACATGTGTTGATGGGTTTCTTTTTTTTCTATTTGGATATTTCTGAGCGTAAGGAAAACAACACTTAAAATTGCATCTACTCTTCCTTCTCTTGCTGTCTGTCTTGTATAATGAGGCATAAAAATCATCAATCATCTTTCTTGTTTAATAGTTAATTATCTTTATCATTACTTATTGCAAGTATGCTACGTCTTTCCCCTTCTTGTCTCAGACTATTTATTTTGTGTGTGTTTTTGCATTCTAGAGATTTCTGAAATGTTTTCAACTCGGTATCCCTATTGCATCCCTGAGATTACTGCAATTATCCTCAAAATTAGTGTAATGCATTTTCTTCATGTGTAGTGTATATATGTGGTTATGTGTATAAATATTAACTGAAAATATTTTCATGTTAATCTTTGGGGAATTAACTGTTACCCTGAAAGAGAGGTTATTTTAAGATAAGCACCTTTTGACCTTCATTCCTGGTTTCCTAAAAAATTTTTTTTAAAAATTATATATCCAGCTGTGATAGCTGTACTACTATATACTCTACAGCAGAGTCAATCATTTCCTAGCAGAGTCAAATAGGCACAGGACCTGTGAACAAAAGAACATTTTTTTTCCCTGACCTAGATTGCTTTGCTTACCAAGGTATTATTCAAGCTGTAAAACCACGTGAAAATGACTTCTGGTGAACTTGGCAAATTCTTTAATATTATGAGCATTGCTTCAGCATTTTCAAGAGCTCAGGAAAAAAATTTAACTCGTCAAAGTTGATCTACCACTAAGGAACCCAGAAACATCGGTGCCCTGAGCCTCAAAAGCTAATGCAAACAGCAAAATAGTTACTGTTCAGTTAAAATACAATTAAAGCAATATAGATGTAGAGTCTGAAGTAAAGCTGGCTTTCAGTATTTCACTTGATTTGTATCAAAACCTTTTTGTAGGCTTCAATGAATGAAACTAAATCTAGACATTCAGAAAAGGTTATAAATGTAATGAATCCTATTCATTCTAGTATGTGAAGACTTTAATAAATATGTCTAAACAAAAATGCTGAATATATTCGTTTGCTGGAGCTAAGCGGAACCTGTAGGTAGCAGTTAGATTACTTCTGCATAAACTGGACAAAAACTTTTTTCTTCTTTTGAGATGGATTTATGTTTCATGCGTAGGGATGTACGAAGAGGAAATCACGTTCCCCAGAATACACAAATCTTTTATATATAATTCTTTCTGTGTTATTTGGCTTTAGCCTGGGAGGCCAGGCCACATATTCTGGGGAGAAAATATGCTATTTTAAAAGCTTTAAAGAATTTAAAATCTATATTTCAGGCCTTTTAAAATATTTTTACGTTCTTTTATAGTTAGGGGCCTGCTTGAAGCAATCAAAATACATCAGCATTAAAGTGTACATCATGCAATAGTGGATATTATGATAGTGATATACAGAGTTTATATCATGATAGCATAGCCTTGGATAATGCACATTGTAAAATATATTCTGCATTTTTACAGACTTAAATTCTGAAACCACACAGAAAGAGGTGTTCAGATCTAACCTGTCTTTTAACAGACAATTGCAAATGATATCTGTATCTCTGTAAAATGGTTGTGAAATGGGGTTAGGGTTAATAGCAGAAAGTGAGTCCTATCACTGCAGAAGTAAGGGTTCCTCATTGGTTACACAATGCTCCTATTGGTAATCTGGTGTTCATTTAATCTGCCTTTTATAAATTTTCTGTTCCTGTATATTAAAGACTGCGTTATGAGCCTTAGGAATTACCTCGCTTTGGTTTTTTTAGAGAGATTATCATATACTTTGGTAGCTGTTTTTCTTCTCTGACCCTCTAATATGAAATCTACATACCTGGTAAAAAGTAGTAGTTTAAGAGAGTTTTCACTCACAAAAATGCTTAATGAAAAATCTTTTGTTAAATTTTTTTTTTTTACTTCTTCATTGAAGGAAAATAGTACTTAAACCAGAAAAACAACTGAAGTATATGATTGACATCTGGCAAAACCAGTTTGATCTACTCTCTTCAGAAGGATTGCATTTGAAATAGTGTTGGCTGATTAAAGAAGTGTATAAACCTACTAGTCATGCTCCAAAATACTGTCCATCAGGAACAAACCAGATAGTGTTATCAGATCAATTCTTTTGAGCCTGAAATACACTTTTCATTTTCCTTTGTGTTATACAAAATGTAAGTCATCTGGATGTCATCCTAGAGAGGAATATGGTAACACCATGTAAATTGCAATAATTTGTTACTTTGGGGTTTTTTTAATGGAATAATTTTAAGGGTCTTATATGCTTATATGCCATCAAATTTTGGCCACTTAATAAGGTAGCATATTTCTCCTCTAGATTGAGAGACTTGTTTCAAGGCTACAAAGGAGAAAAAGGAAGTGCTGTATTATAATGGTCAGAATGAAAATGCTAGCATAATTTAAATATAAGTGGCATCTTTCAAGTGTGTAAAGTCGTGAAGTCCCAAGAATGTTTCTTAAATTCTTATCTATTAGTGCAAGTATTTCAGTGCTCCAAAATTCCCTCAAAAATCCATTTTTTCCTCAACTTTTCCTCTGTCAGAAGGTTTAACAGGCACTTGGAAGACTTTTGTCCAACAGCCAATAATTGAGTCTGCTATTAAGATGATGATGCTTTTCCCATACATGGTACAGCTACCATGATTTGAGATGCTCTAATATTGCTTTTTTAATTTTTAAAATTATTCTTATTTATTTTTATGATTCTATTTTAGATTCTCTATTTTTCTTTGTAATAAGATTTAAAAGTACATATGAGAAGTATGAACTTTACACATGTAGGACACATAACCTTTGGTCTGTATTGTTCCTATTTAGAAAATCACATCTTATCCTTTATCCATGGAACCTGGATCTCCAGGATACCGTGCTGTGTTTAGATTGGATTTCATAGTAACTGTCACTAAATTCTTCAACTGACTAATCAAATTGATTATTTGCCTGAAATTAAAATGACTGCATTTGAGAATGAGATAGATGGTTCCTATGTCTTAGCATAAAACTAGAAGCATAATACAAAAATGTAAATAAAAGTGTAAGTTATTATTTGAAAGTTCTATCCATGGCATAGAGACAGAATTTATGCACGTGGTAGCCTATTTATACACTTGAGCCACAACAAAGTAAATTTGAGAAAAGATGAATGACTGTGTTTTCTATCTAAAATAGCAGATAACTATTTTGTTTCACCGCACTCAGACTTAACTTCCAGTGCCAAAGAGTACTTTTTCTGTTTTTGGGCAAAGCTTTTCCTTTTGTCCAAATGTTAGATATTTTTATAATGCCTTAAGCTCAGAAAAAGATGTTGCCATTGTACCAACAGAAATAAAATTTTTAAATATAACTACTGTATAAGGTATGGCTGACAAATCTGTGCCCTTGCCCCTTAACATTAGTGTCACTATTGTCAAGCAACTCCAGTCATTGAAAGGCAAAATGTAACACTTAGCAACTCTGATCACATGACGGTGCATGAAAGTTGAGACAAAATTCTGAAGTCCTGCTACGTGGCGTTTTCATTCAAAAATGCACATGCTTAGAAACAGCAGATAACAATGAGTTGTAACAAATGAAAATTCCTAATAATCCCCTTTTTTTGGTACAAATTTAGTGCTTTTAACCAGGTGTGAAAAAGCTTTAACAATGTAACAGTACAAAATTTATATTCATATTCCAAGCTAATCAACATATTCTTTGTGCCTGTATGTTCTCACAAATAAAAAGGATGTTGGCAAGGCTGGTCATGGAGACATCACAGAGGAGGGGGAAAAAAAAAAAGATACTAAGCGTTTTTGGCCCAGTGGTATCCTGCACAGCTCAAAGGGATACAGCTGTAACATCTGATATAAAAGACCGAGGATGGGTAAGAAGATCAAAACAGGCATGACGTGAAAGCGCAGCCAAAGCGGGAGCAGCTAATTGCTGCACTTTCCTTACACATTGCAATTAGCTGCAGTAGCAGCAGCAGTGTCTCTCCCTGCCAGCCTCCAGCCTCACCTCACCTAAGTGATGCAACCCATCACACAACCAAGGTATTGCTGGGGGGAGGAGGGCATGGGACAAGGCTTTCACAGGAAACTGTAGCTCTTAGGTGATTATTTGTGCTTCCTAAACAATTCTAGTTTGTTATTTTGGCACATCCACGGTAGGGTGTAAATGCTAAATGCAAATCTGTGTCTAGAGCTGCTGCTTTTGTTTTGCAAGCTTCAGAGTGATATTTCTATACGATACTTGCTGTTGAAAATGGCATTTATTCAGACATTTCTTGCCACAGCCTTTACCTTTTGCAATGCTAAATATTGCTATTTACCATCCAGGGGAAAGTGTGTTTTTAGAGATTAGTGTGGATATTTATTCATGTAGCTTAGATTGACCCTAGTGGTAGCCTTCTGGAAATGGCTGGTGTTTCCAAGGCTGATTTTTCACTTTACCAGTTACCAGGAGTAGGCAATGATAGCAACACTTGATAGCACAATTTTTGAAAACAGGTGTCCAGAAGTACCACTTGCAGGCCATTTGCAATGTACCCAAAGACAGCATCCCAGGAGGCCTCCTCAACCATCTTTTCCAGCAGCAGCCTTCACCGATCCTCTAACAGTCAGGCCCTGTGTGTGCATTGGGGTGGGCCAGGGCTGGTGCTGGTGGGCAGCTTGAGGGCAGCCCCCCCCCCAGACTCCCCACAGTACACCCCAGCAGCTCCCCCACACCGGGTGTCCCTGCAGGGATGGTAGCAAAAAGCTGAAAAGGTTCATTTCTACTTCTAAGCGAGGCCAGGGCATCACCACCCTGCCCAACACCTCCTATTGCCCTACACTATTGAGGGGTTTGAACAACTTGCAAGAAAAGTACCGGCAGCAGTGCTTAATCTGGAGGTGGCGATGCAGAAGTGCGGGGGCCCTGCCATGCCCAACTCAGCTCACCCCCGGGAGTGAGGGTTAGCCAAGAGCTACATGTAATTCAAGGAGCCATTTGTAGTACAGGGAAGGTCTCGCTGGGCCCAAAGAGCCCTGGTACAGCTATGTGGAGCACTGAGCACCATCTGCTGGCCCCCTCAAGAGGGACTACAGGTATAGAAATGTATTTCTTTTATAGAACCCTTAAAAATGTATGGGCAGGGTATGCCTCTGAAATAAACTATTCATTAGAAAAAGGCAGCCTTATGTTTTCAAGTGGACTGTGGGCACACGCTCCCCCTAGTCTGTAAAATAATAGTAATAATTTAGAAACCCAACGGTGTTACTAGCTCCTACCTGCTGCAGCTTTGGGCATCTTCAGCCAATTCTTTGAACAAATGAGAACAGTCCTTCTTGCCCCTCTCACCTATATCTTAGATTTTTCTCCCTGCTGCCTCTGTTGCGTTTCTGCACTTATTAGTAGCAGTAGTGAGGATCCAGCTTGTACGAGGGAAACAGTCTTGCAATTTTTGCTCATGTAAATTGGCCACTAACTCAAGGATTACTGCAGTAAATGCTGAAGATAGGATCAGACTCAAGCAAACGTGATGTGTGTATGTAGGAATTTGAAGGCCTTTTCCTGATCGATACCTGCAGCCAGTTGGTCAGGCAAAATCACCCAAATGCTGCGGTGTTACCTGTACTACCTTGAGCATAGCTGATATGTGCCATAAATTTAAATAACTGATATAGGCAGAACACTATTTGACAAACCAAAAGGACTTTATATTGAGAAATGGTAAGCTGTTTCTTTGCTGTGTTAAGATAACAAATCCATCACCCTTACAGCAACATGCTCCCTTTGGCAGAAAGCTCAGTTACACTGCAAGTATTTATGTATATTTTAATGTTATTCTTGGACTACAGATATAAATTCTGCTCCTGTAGGTGGATAATCTCTTGAATCCTCCAAATTAATCCCATGCAAACAGCTGGGAGAACCATAGTGCATCAAGATTGCTGTCACTCCCAACAGCTTGTTTGTGTGACCCTTGACTTTTCCAAATATGTCATCCCTATGGCTAGCCACATCCCTCTCAAACATTACAGAGTCTGTGCAGAATCTGTACCTTTTAGGACTAGCTAGTCAAATCAATCCCACAGCTCTTTACAGCAGCTCTCCTCTATATTTTTCTATTAGTGAAATGGCCATTCTCTAACCTTATGTTATTGCTACTAGAATTTAAATTATTTTATTACTTCACAATTGGAGGCAAGATATGCATACATTTTAAGACATATAATGATTTGACATTAAAGAAAGGATGTTATTTTGAATATATGCTACTGCAACAACTTTACATGTTCTGTAAACACTAGTACACTAGAATATTTCGCTGACTCAGAAGTAGGCTAGTATCCTCCTTAGAAGAATTTGTTAAAATATATTTTAGTTTATTACTTAGGAGCTGGAGGGGAATGGAACAGAGATGTGCCTAAACTGTATTGTTGTGTTAAGTCATTATGACTCCATGTTTGTCTTTTTCTTTTTTTGTCATTTTTGACCTATATGTTTAACAGTAAGAGAGGTTTTTGAAGTGTGTCTTGGTGAAATGTACTAAAATTTCAAAAGTAATGGGACTAATACTCCAGACAGATGTAAACAGTGCTCTGCTAGACCTCTCCTAGATATGGGATTTCTGCAGCATTCTCCATTTCACAGAATAAAAGCCATAAGGCGCCAGAAGATCGTATCAAAGGCAAGAGTAGACCTTTTGAGCATCAACAATATACTTTATTTACAAGACTATTCTGCTTCAGTAGCAGTATGTTCATTATTGTTGTCTCTGCAAGTATTCACACCTACTTGGTTGCTCATCATACATTGTTCTTGACTGAATGTACGTTTTAGCTTTCTCTCTCATGTGCTCAGTAGCAAGCAGTGAAACATTGCTGTGTGGTATTTCAGACTTAATGAAGTCATGTGGTCATTTGCTTAACAGAATATTTGGACTGACTATAATCTAGAAAGAAGTTATACCGATACAGTGTAAGTACTGGATTTGGCTATGTGATTGCAGTTCTTTTACCTTTGACATGGAAGTTATCTGCAGTGAAGTATCTTATAAGAAAACAGAAGAAGAATTAATTTTAAAAACTAATAACAAATATTTAATTTATTCCTCTCCCATTATATAAATGAATGTATAACTGTTGTGGTTTATCCAGCAACTCAGCCCCACACAGCTGCTCGCTCACTCCGCCACCAGCAGGGTGGGGGAGAGAATCAGAAGGCTAACGCTCGTGGGTTGAGATAAGAATAGTTTAATAATTAAAATATGACAATAATAACAACATCAATAATAATACTATGAAAAGAAGAACAACAGGAGAGGCAAAACCCAGGCCGGGGGGGAAGGGGGAATGAATAACCAAACCAAACCATACGTGACACAGCTACCCACCAACCCGACACCGCCAGTCCCCGAGCCACAGCTGCTCCCCCACCACACGCCAACTGCCCCCATTAATGTACTGGTCATGGGGTCACATGGTATGGAATGATCCCATTGGCCGGTCGGGGTCAGCTGTCCTGGCTGAGGCCCCGCCCCTCCCAGCCTCCTGCCTATGTGGCAGAGCGCGGGAAGCCGGAAAGGTCCCCGGCTGCTTAGCACCGCTTAGCAACACTGAGCCACTAAACAGCAACTAAAACATCAATGTGCCATCAGCACTTTACCAGCTACCGTGAAGAGAATTAACTCTATCCCAGCCAAAACCAGCACATTCACCCAAAATAGACTAGAACTAACTGTATGTTTATAATGAAAAATATAAAACATTAATATCAGACTTATTTAGCTGAATTGTGGAGGAGACACAAGAGGACAGTTTCCTCTGTCTGTAGCTACCTTGGGAATTTCTAGGCATATATAGCATCATACTCAGACATTTTCACTACCCTTGGGAAGAGAATAATCCTCTCCACTGCTTATATTTGTTGTTCACTGACTAGCTGCTATAGAAATAACAGTGACACAGAACATGTTCATTTAGAACAATTTCCCTGGAGCCTTTTGCTCTATGCTTTGTATTCCCCCACTTTACCTCCATCTGCAAATACTTTCCTTGATGACCAACATATCTCTGCATGCATTATTTCCTTCACTGTAATCTTTCTTCTATTCCGTAATGAAGTAAGTCATCATTCGGCACAACAACTGTTCCTTTTCCCTGTCTTGATTCTTTCCAAGTTGCTCTGAACATGCAAGGAAACTTCTGCTTTTCTAAATAAATTCTGTTTAAAATGTAGATTTCCTGGGGGGAATGACTAGTGTTTTCATATAGTAAGGAAAAGCCTTTAATAACAGGATGCTAAGGCGCTCTTTTTGTGAAGAAATGAAAATTGGGGGCAGGTAAGGATAAGTTTGGTTTTGCTTTCAGAAAATACGAAGACAAATTTCCATCTATGTTCCTCATGGAAACAAAGCAAATTGGGATCAACTGCTAGAGCTGGATAGAAAGAATGTAGTCAGTCTGTTCTCGTTATTCAATGGCTGTTCTACTTTTCTATTTTGCTTTAACCATAAGGTACTCTGTGTAGGTTCTTTAATGCACTTATTTTATCAAGCTAAGATATTAACTTGTTTATTTTTCATCTACTGGTGTGACATCATTTCATAATGTTAAAATCCTAAATTAGGCTTGATATAAATTTGATTGTGTGTGTACAGGTTGATCTTTTATTACTAATAAAATACATTGCAAACTTTCTAAAAGCTTTACAACCATAGGAACTTGTAAGAATGTGATGCACTTTGACCTTTTAAAGTAAACTTGTAGAAAGTGTGGGTGGTGTTAGAGCTTTCTAGCAAGGCTTCTTCCATGGGGGCATGCCAGATACATACTGACACATTATGTAAATTTGTCATTGTGATTTACACTCTTTAATGACCTCAAGATGCTCCAGACTTACTTTTAGATGCACATAGACAATAAATGAAGAACCGTAAGATGGATGAAATTAGGCCAAAAAGTCAAATATGTCAAAGCAATATGAGTTGCAAATCTGAAACAGTCAGGCAACATCATTCTTCCTAGATGTCCGGCTATGCTGAATGAATATAAATATTTGATGTGATAGAAGAAAAAAATGCCCAGCAGCAGCAATATTTTCCTTAAGGAGGTAAAGCCCAGCTGTTATTTCCTCCTGTCTCCCAAGCATAGTGTACAATGGATTGGTGCAGTCTGGATGAAAGAAAGCACAGACATGTCTAGGAGAGGAAAGAAGGGAGAAGTTTCAGCCCACTCAAATAAGACCTTTGTTATCTCATTTTTATATTATGATTGGAATAACTTGCTGTTTCAGATTTAAATAGCATATTTTTCTATCTGTAATGACCATCACTGAGATGGTTTTAGGGTAGGAGACAACTTCTGAATTTCAGACTTATCATGCTTTTACTAATGTTATGTTTTTAAATGATTATGAATGGAGATTTTGGGATAAAACCTCTATAAAAGGTATTCAGAAAGGTTAATAAAATGCTGGAGAAAGGTGTGTATACTTACACCTAATACAAACAAAAAATCAGCTGATCTGAAGTAAATATTCTTGGAGTCAAGGGCTACCTTTAAGGGAAAGTCTTTTGAAGTAGAAGATAGTTGCCCATTAAATTATAGCAGAAGTTACAGCTATAGTCTTACCCCCACCAGCAATAAGAATGCCCTGCAATCTGGACCATTCTCAAGTTCTGTTGAGGTGAACTGGAGTTGGGTCATAAACTGGAGACGGGACAGAGAGAGAAAGTTCCTTCAGTTGAGGAGGCTTTCATGTTCACCCGAGCAGAATTTTTCAGTTTCCAGGTAGCCTTTGTACAAATAAAAGTTCAAACTAGAAGGTCAGGACTGTAAATGAGTATAATAATCGATCTTTACTTTCTCTGTAATTGTTCCTCCAGATCAGAGTTGAATACATTAGCAGAGCAACATGAGGAAGCTGCTATCTATAGAGCAACTGTTTTCTGGCTAGAAGACATCAGTTCTCACACTTAACCATCGAGTACCTTTTGGCAACTCCAGATTCACTTGGCATTCCTCATTAAGCCTCACTTTAAATACAAAGCTTCCCTCATATTCTGCAAGCTGGGACTGTCCTTACATAAATGAGTTGACTGAGTTTCAAGACATGAAGGAGGAACTGATACAGTACAGTACAGCAGAGCTCTGTTATAATTTCTGTTCTATACATGTGAGCATTAACTGAAATGTTGCAACAAAAGGCTATTGCTACTTGCTCCTCTAAAGGAGCTGTGAAAATACAATTACCTCATTGGATTTCTACTACAGTCCTCAAAATAGGACCTCTGCCACTTTCTCGGAATAGCCTCAAGCTTGACCTCCCAGGTCAGGTCAAGAAAAAGATTTTTACTCTTTCTTTTGATCTCTCTATCCACATGGACATGCATGATAGAGGAACTCATGAGGTAAAGTTATTACTCTCAATGAATGGATGAGGGCAAATTTCACTAGGTTTTTTATGATGGAATCAGTAGATTATTTGCTTCAGAATGAATTTTTTCTTTTGAACCCCTGGTGGTCATTTATGGGTTTGAGAAATGGCATGAAATAAAAGAATGGTAAAATATTTTTCCAAAGACATGAATAGAAATGTAGAAAATAAATTTTAGGTTTAAAACTTCATCCGAGTGACAATTATTTCACAGTGTATATATAAATAAGCAGGTTACATGCCTACTGAGTAACAGAGGTTTATGATGGCCACAGAATCTGATTCAGCAGCAGCTCAGTTGCGTTCTCTGGGTCTTGATTCAGCAGCATGTTAAACTCAAATCCAACACTCTTTCTGTTATCTGTGCTGAAGTTGCTACAGATTCTGTGCTCTGTCTTGTTTACTGTTTTTCCTCAGACTTAATTCAATGAAAATCATCTTGCTCATTTTCAACAGCACTTTAAACAGCTTGTGTCAATATTAATTTTCCTTTATAAAGGCCAATTCACAACTTGAATTTTTTTGCTGAAATATTTATCAAGCTTTCATCCTAACCCATTGCCTTATCCCTTTTTAGCAATCACTTCTCCAATGCAAAGTATTGAAAGCTGGGTGATTTCCTTTCATCCATTTTCCATCCTTTTTTTGTGGAAAGTGGCTGTACACATATGAAAAAAAAGCAGCATGCTCACCCATTCACCCTCAGCTGCCTCGACACAGGAATAGGGTTTAATATTTGAGTTAAGTATGCTGGACTTCAGTGCAGACCACGCACAGTTTATGGGCTCTGTACTCCAGTCTCTGCCCGTGTGTGTGTGAGAGAGAGAGGTCAAAGCAGTCAGACTGACTGTTACTGGGGATTATTTTTATCGCATATCGTCACAAAAAGGAAGAGGAACCTGGTGAAAAACTGTGAGAGAGATCATGGCTCACTGAAATATCAAAACAATTCCTTTTGGGAACTGCTGCAGAAAATGGTGAGAGTATTATCTTTGAAATTCCTGACCTGTTATAGCTGTCATAATAGAACAGTTCTAAGTGATAGAAATAAATATTTGTTTGTTTGTTTGTAACACTATTCATCACTAGACAACTAACTTATTTGGGAGAGGCAAGTGATTTATCATATCTTGAATTAACACTGTTTCAAGCATATTTTTTTAATTTACATATCTATCTGTAACATAATACATCTGAAAATCATCAAGACTCTGAATGGTATGGAAAATAGACCTTTAATGAGATGTGTCAGGGCTGTTATCATGCAGCTTGTTTAGAAAATGAGCACATTCAACATACATACAATTACACACCATATTGTTCTGTAGTAATACTTTCTCCACGTGTCTCTGCATGGTCGTGTTTTGGCTGTGAAAAAACAGTCCAGGAATCGTATCCTGTTTCTTTTATAAGTCTGTCAAGTGGATGTTTGGTATATTTTGGGAGAAAGTAGGAGAGCTTAAAGAAAAGAACTCTTAATAGATTTTTTTTTGAAGTAAGTTCATTTAGCTATATAAAACAAAAAGGCCTAAACATGTACAAACTTCTATACTATGACTTAACCAGAACACATTTCATGCTAAAAGCTATTGGCTATTTTAATAAACTCTACTCTCTTAATAAATGTAATACAGTGAGAAATTATTCTGCAGATCATTATATGAGGTTTTTATTTAATTATTTTTATTAGAGAGCATCAGAGATAGGCTGGGATGTGTGAGAATTGAGTTTAATTTCTGGCTTTTTGACAGTCTTGAATAATAATGGGAAAGATAATTAGAACAAGAACCGAAAGTCAGTGAAAATATTGCCAGTTATTATAACGGGATCAGAATTCGGTCTGTTTCCTTTTCACAGAATGAAGATATAATAGCGCTTACCAGGCTCACATGGGAGTCCTACGAATGAAAACATTACAGTAAAAATAATGTGGGTCAAGTTATTACTAAGGAAATATGCAAGAGGTACTGAGTTATGACTGAGAGATTCAATGATAGGTCAAGTTACCAAAATCTTTTTTCTGTGAATGAAATGGTGGAAATCTCTGGGTTTTCCTCAAAACAGAATTAAAATTTGTAGAAAATAAGTGCTCATTCAGCATCTAAACATAGTAACAGAAGAAACCCACTGACTACTGCAGAATCACAGTGTGAATGCAGTACAGGCCCTTGCATTTAAATTTTGGTCATGAAAGGCAAGGAAAATGTTTTTTTTCTTCCTTCTTCAGAACTGATATTCCTTTAGCATTCTCACGTAATATAAAATATTTCTCTCTCTTTTTCATACATGCTACTTAAAATTCCTGTATATAAGAAACGAAGAAAACGTTAGCCCTCTGCAATGGTTTCTCGATTAAAACTCCAAAGACAAAAACTGAGATCGTGACCTGGATTAAATAGTATGCCTCTGCCCTTCTTTAAATTAACATGAAAGGAGAAAGAAACCATTAACATTGTTGATTTGGGGAAACAGAATATGAACATGAATGCTTTTACCATAACTGCCTTTTGTTGAAGGGGGAAAAAATGACATCTGGGACTAAATGTTTGTCGTGGTTTAGCCCCAGTCAGCAACCCAGCACCACGCAGCCACTCGCTCGCTCCTCCCTGGTCGGACGGGGGAGAGAATCGGAAGAGTAAAAGTGAGGCAGCTCATGGTTTGAGATAAAGACAGTTTAACAGGTAAAGCAAAAGCTGCGTGTGGAAGCAAAGCAAAACAAGGAATTCATTCACTGCTTCCCATGGGCAGGCAAGTGTTCAGCCATCTCCAGGACAGCAGGGCTCCATCACACGTAGCGGTTACTTGGGAAGACAAACGCCATCACTCCAAGTGTCCCCCCCTTTCCTTCTTCTTCCCCCAGCTTTATATACTGAGCATGATGTCATCTGGTATGGAATATCCCTTGGTCAGTTGGGGTCAGCTGTCCCGGCTGTGCCCCCTCCCAGCTTCTTGTGCACCCGGCAGAGCACGGGGAGCTGAAAAAGTCCTTGACCAGTGTAAGTGCTACTTAGCAACAACTAAAACATCTCCACATTATCACCGCTGTTTCCAGCAAAAATCCAAAACATAGTCTCATACTAGCTACTATGAAGAAATTTAACTCTATCCCAGCTGAAACTGGAACAATGTTTTAAATTATAGTGGATTGGAATATACAGACAAACTGAATTCAATAAAATGGAAAACAGGTTTCACGATAGTATAAATGAGTGAAAGAGAGCAATCTCAATCTGAAAAGCATAGAATACAGCAAGGCAATCATTCATAAACCAATTTAATAAAAAAAGTGACATTCATGCAGTCTGTGAAGAAATGTTAATAATGGTATACTATTAAGAATGTTTAGATGCATTTTACACACCCTGAATAAGTTTTCTTTTTAAGTTACCATGGTGTTCCCTTAGCTTTTCGGTATGAAGTAATACCTACATTAATTCCTAATCAGAGACGGTTTTTATTTCTGTAACTCTTTTATAAAGCCTATGTATAAATTCCCTGCAGCAAACAAGTATGGAGAATACGGATAAAATAGAATTCCACCACAGCGATTTGTTAATATGCCTACAGAAATAAAATTGAAAAATAAAAAATCCACCAAATTTTTCTCTCCCAATTCATATCTGCTTAAGGGGATAGATTTTATTACTTGTTTGGTTTCATCTTGTTTTTCCTTTTAAATGCAAATTTAGGGAATTTCTCATAAGATTGCAGTACAATTTTTTTAAATATTTAAGTAAAATTAAGGAATGGTAAGTGAAATAAGAATTGTCATCTGACTTTAAGGTTTTTTTGCCAATATTTGACAAAGTTCAGGTACGTGCTATCCAGGTTCTTCAGTATTTTCTAATTCTGTAGCTGAAAGATATAATTACAAACTTTATTTCTGGCTTCCTCAGAATGAAAAATGTAGCTTTACAAAGATGTCTGTATTTTCTGTAGTTTACAAATCTTATAAACTACTCTATGTTACTGGACTGATGAGACCATACTAAGCCTCTCTGATTTCAGCGGGAAGAAACCTGGGAGTAAGGGTCTGTCCTCGAAAGCAGCTTGAAACATCAATAGTGAAAAGGTACAGAACAATAAGTTGATCTTCCTCATAACATCTTAGAGACACCCGGTTTAATTACCATGTAGCATGTTTAAAACAGAAGGAAGTTCTCCTCTTCTATTACTTAAATTCTGTAAGTTATTGCTGGAGGATGTTGTTGACATTGAATGAATAAATGGGCTCAGAACAGGATTGGGAAAAAAAACCCTCATGGAAGGTAGAGCCTTAGGATACAGCTGAAATTCCTGGTTGCCAAAAAAAAAAAAAGCAGAGAGTACTTTAGGATCACACCACATTTGGCTTGTATGATCACTATGCAAGATCACACATATTTTCCACAGTCTAAAAGCTGGGCAGCACATTTTGGTCCCCTTTTAGTCCCTCTGAGTACATCTTTCCAGCAAATGTCTCATTTTTCTTCCAATGAGTAAATAGATCATTCAGGGGAAGAGGAATTGTACTTCACCATCCTTTCTCTGCTAGCCAAGGAGGTTAACTTGTCTGGCCTGACAGTCTTTGACAGCTTTTTTTTCTTTTTTTTCCCCCTCTCCCAGAGAACAAAAGACCAGCAAGCTAATAAAACATCATAATAAAATGAGCTTCTTCAAGACAGTGCAATCTTTCCTTTTACCCACAGATATGGATAAATATTTAAAGCAAGAAAAACCTTTTCTGAAAACTTATTCTCAGGAAAGATTGAGCCTTTCTTTGTGAATATTGCATCCTTTACATCTCTGCTCCCCTATTTGGTCCCCACTTGTATGGCTCTTTTTGGGTTTTGTTTTTTGGTTTTTTTTTCCAGTCTCAAACACAATTCTTGTTAAGATGCCCACTCAAACTTCCTTCTTGCTTAAACTAATTCAATTTTTACTACTACATTTATTTCTATTTCAGGGACAGATAAACCTTGCCACTGCAGCAAGGTTGGATTATTTCCAATTTAGTAGCTTCCCCTTTGTTTTCTCAATAAGACCTGTTGATATGATCCCTTATCTCCTCTTCTACTTTGTTTCCTTCTGATTTTATCTTTATGAAGCTATGTCAGATAATATCACACAAATCCACTGAGGTGAGCATGGTATTTATAAATATTGATAGAAATACTTCTTCAACTGCCTGAATCAGCTTATTAAAATAATGTAAATTTTGGCATATTTCACTTATGTTTGCAATAAACAATTGAAATGAGGGCTGTGGAGTCAAATCTGCAAATTTAAGAGAGCAGTGCAAAGAAAGAACAAAGTCTCCTATGATACAAATGTCAAAGTAAGCATGTACCTTTTCACATACCTTTTAACAAGCTTCAGATCATGATGTTTCTCCAGCATAAATCATTAAAATAGTGCTTTAACTCACAGAAATTGTTTAATCCATCAATAAAATACTGAATTAGTTTATTTGCCTCTAACCTGTGTGTTATGTTTTGGTTTTAAATTGAACTAATCAGTTATCCTCTGTATTCATCAGTTTCCCCATCTATAAAGTGGGGCTAATGCTTTCCTCTTAAAAATCCTGAGACTTAATATATTAAAAGCAATTTCAGATCCTCAGGCTGAAAGCACTCTAGCAGTGCTATGCATTTTTATTATTAGAATATTTATAATCAAATCCTTTATCCTGGGTGACAAAATGCTCTTCTCTTAATGGAGATTTCCTCTTTTGTTAAAACAGTTCAGGAAAACAGCAGTCAGCATAGCAGTCAAAATCCTCAAAGAATTACCCTTGCGTGTGTTTCTGACACAAGGCAGTGATTAGATAGCTGTGTGTATCATTTCACATAGACTGGGAATACTGTTTGGTGAACGTTGTGTGATGATAGTGAGTTAAATGCTAAGACCTTGACAATCTGCATATATAAAACAAATGTTTTCATAATATGAAAAATAAAACCATTCTTTTCTTGCAAGACTGCATAATTCCAAGATCAGCATCCATCTGTATATATCCTTTTTTTTTCTTTTCGCTTACTTTAATAGCTTTATTTTGCAACTTAATGTTTTTCCACCAGCAGGTGAAAGTATTCATAAATCTGTCACGAACAGTTGCCAATGAATATTCATATCTGAACTGTCTGATTGCAGTACTTTGACATTTTTATTTGATTCTAGCAGGAGAGCAAACTTAGACATGCTTCTTATTTCCTAATGCATTCTAATTGATACCTCAGCATTGTACTGCTGAGTAAGTTAATGTAATTGGTGACATCAAACTAATAATTTGGAATATAAGCATACATGAAACAGTTTAAAAGTAAAATAAAATGCCTGACTACATGATAAACAGCAGCTATAAACTTTTACTCTCATATTATTGCTACATTTGGCAAATAACTAGGACCTTTTAAAGCCAAAGTCTCCTACTCTTCAGTCACACTACTTACCCAATTATTTTCTGTTTATCTGTAACATAGAAGGGGTAAGAAGAGAGACAGTCAAGTATTCCTATTTGGTTTGTCTCAGTTGTCATTCCAGTATTTTTTTATTCTCTACTGTCTTTGTTATTTAGTCATCAGAAGAAAGGTGAGGGTTTGTAGTAGGTCCTTATAAACCAGTGTTTTGGCTGCTGTGTTTAGGAAGTAGCACTTTTGTCCTTAAAATTTATTGTGCCACTGACCTAGTATGTTGGGTTTGCTTTCTACTGCTACTATTCTTTCTATGAGGTCAGTCATGTATGACAAGAAAAGAGTGCGCAATACTTACTTTCCTTCCCAATCACCCTCCCGCCAGCAACAATTTTTAATCTATGCTTACTTAGAAGGAAGCAAGAATCTTAATTTTTCAGCCTTTCCTCTCTGGTTAGTTTACACATTAATGCCATTTCCACTTTTTTTCCTGATCAAACTTTAGGCTAGGAGTCAAGGGAGAATCTTAGGGAAGTTACATACACAAATCCCATAGAAATCTGATATTTGAACACCTTCCTTATAGTAGGTGTCTTTGGAAATCTAAGCTTCCATACTTTCTCTTAATTAGGAAGAAAAACAGAGTTACTGTAAAAGTAGGCAAGAAAAATATTCTAGTGCTGTTTTTCTTCAAGCAGTCATGTAAAACAGCCATAAAAATTTGTGCTGCCGTTAATCTATGGAGAGAGAAGATCAAAATGAACACTTCGACACACATGAGTGAAAGACAAAGTTTTTAAGTAATTAAGTGTGTTTGAGTATAGTTTGAGTTCCTCAAAGAGAAAGCATCGTGTAGCCCAGGCCATAAGATTTACATCAGTGATGAAAATGAGGGGTACAAATTAGTCTTTTCATAGTAACTGTACCTTCCAGCGTAGAAATGGTCGGTGATCTAGTGAGATCTTCAGCTATGAGTTGTTATTGCGAAACCAGGAAATACGTTTGCCTCTGAAGTTGATGTAATCCAAGTGACAACTGTGTCTTTCAAGGAAGTCTTCCAACTGTGTCACAGGATGTGCTAGCCCTAGTTAAAGAGGCGTGACATGACTTACACCTTGAATATTCAAGTATCACTGGCCAAATCTCAGAATTTATCAGTCACAGGCGATTTAGAGTTACAAATAAATTTTTCATGATTCATGGCTTTAACACTATATGAGTAAGATAAAACAACACTTAGTTTTAAATAAGGTTGAAACTTTTTTAAAAAGTTTTCTTTCTGGATCACTGGCAGTTTCTCATCAACTTGAAGAACCTGCCAGCTGGGGAATGAAACTAATGTTATTCATTAGCTGTTTGGAAAGCTAAGTCAGGTTTAAAAACAGGGTTACAGCTACTGGGTCACTAAGGCATCACTGAAAATTAGATCTAAAATTAGATCTGTAAAATCAGAACTACATTCATGAAACAAGAAAATGGAATTCGAAAGCTTCCAGCACCACAAAGAGGCAAATCGATCCAGCTGATGTTGCATTAATGCTTAATAGCAATTTTGCATAGCTTGACTGTGAACACACATATGTGTATGCACTATATTTTAGGTTTCAGTCATGAAGACTAACAATGTATTTTCTACAAACAGGTTTATGATTGAATGGAAAATATGCACTTCTGCTTATGCATAACATGGGGAATATTTGGCTTCCACAGAACTGGAAACACAGGGTTTGTGGAAACTAATTGACGCCAGCATTTCATTTGATGAATCTTTTTTGATCAGTCAAGTATCCAGTGCTGCTACTTGCATAGTAGTGCCCAGAATCATAGGCAAAGTGAAGTAGTTTAGGAATAGTTTATCTGAATAACATAGCTTGCAAGGTTCTAAGGTAGATTTACAAATAAATGTAATTTGATCCCAATGGAGCACTGTATGCTGGTGACAAAGTTATCCTCTGCAGAAGAATTTTTCTGAGGTGTGTGAACAGCTTGTGGTGGAAGGTGATATTTTAGGAGAGATATAATCTTTGTTTATTTCCATACAACTTTGGAAGGCGATTGGATGTGTGTATTATCTTAGTAATATATGACTGCTTTTTATTTTTTTTTACAAATCAAGTTTTTACCTTCTGCAAGATGGAATTTTATTTTTAAATAGCCATGAACAAAAGGAGTGCCAATTTTGCTCAGAAAAAAGGTTTGCGTCAAGGTTTGTTGGCAATTAATTCTGTTTTTCCAAGTAACCTGCGAGAATCTCAGATCTGGTTCTTCATGACCTTATTCTCTCTAGTAGCTCCAGTTAGAAGTTATCCTGAGACTCACAGAATACCTCCTCTTTTATTAGTGTTTTCTGTAGAATTAAAACATATTTCCTTGACTCTCACATTAACCTTGTGAAAGCAGAGTGATACTGATTATCTGATGAGTCATTAATTTTTCAGGAGCAATGGACCAAACTAATGATTTCTATATCACAATGTAAAAGTTGATTTGAGGCCATTATGTCCTTTATAAAATACAGTTCGTAGCATGAAAGTAACACTTTTGATGTTATTAAATTTCCCTGCACCATACTCATGGGTTGTTTATTTGTACTCATGTCTAAAGGTAGGCTCTAGTCAGAGAGCAGGAGTTGAGTGTATCACTGCAAATCTTGGAGAAGTGTACTGACTCGTAACAACCACACAAGTTGTCAGACTGTGGAGTAGGGGTGGGCTATGCATGGAAAGAGGCATAGACCAAGACAGACAGTGCTAACTACATTTAGTTAAGTGTGATTTCTTATTCAAATTATCATGCACAGAGCAAAAAAAAGGTCTACAAGAGAGCAGGGAAAAATACTGTAATTTCCAATTCAAACTTGTACAGAGTGCCAAATTCCAGTGAATTCTAAAAGCAGCTTTTTGGTCCTGTATCAGATTCTTATATAAAACTTCGGGGTGCCACTCTTGATTGGAAAATTACTAGTCTTATATTAACTCAATTTTTCTGTAACAAAATAATCAGACCATGGCAAACACAAAGTATGATGAGGGAATATTTGTATAAATGAGTTTCTAGGGTTTTTCTCTTGTGTAGCTATTTGGAACTCTGCCATTTCATTCAAGGAAATGTTTGTGAATCCTAAAAGCTTATTGAATGATTATGCATCTAGAGCAGCAAAACTCTACGAAATTAGAGATGAGACAAAAATGAAATTGGAGGAGAGATATCAAAGTAATGAAAAGGCTTAATTCATAGGGAATACATGCACAGAAGCCAGAATTTGTTTATTAACGAAAACAAGGTATAGATTGAATTTACAATTTTATTCTGATGAACAATTTAAACAGATCTACTCCTTTAAAAACAACAACAAAAAAAAGAACCCAACCAGTTAAACCCAAGGTAGTGTTTTGCACAATGCAAGGCTAGATCTAATCTAATTCCAGAGTAATTTCTTAGCCAAATGTATTGATCTTGAACCTTACCAATGCTAGTAAAGAATGTGTTTTTTCAGTAACATTTGAATGAACACTACAAATGCACTATAATTTGAGTTTTGTTACTTTTTTCTCTTCTATGTGGTCTGCAAAATACACAGTAACTTTTGAGCAGATCCATTCTGTTAGGCTTCACCAAGCAAATTGCACTGTAATAACATCTATTTGATCTTTCAGTACCTAAAAACTGCCTAGAGGCTACATGTTCCACTTCATTTCATTGGATCAAAGAGAGGGAAGTCTAGGGTTTTCAAAGCACATCCAGACTCCAAGTGGTGAAAAGTGTTCTTTTGATTTCAACCATCCAGAACAAGCAGCGGAGATTTAGTATGAACTCCATTAGTCACCACACTCTCTTCCATTTAATAGTGAATGATTTTTTCCAAAGTAGCACAGTTATAAATTTGTCCCAGACAGTTCACTATTACACTCTGTAGATGTTTAACAAGGTTCATATAAATATAGGGTCAAACAGATTTTATTTTAATTGCATCCTAGTTTTATGCACAAATTTTTCCTGGTGAACAAATGGACTTCGGCGACTGGGAGACATATTCATGATGTGCTCTCTTCCTGATGCTGTTAATCGGAGACATTCATTTGCAATTTTCAATCCAGTAAAAAAGTCCAACTCAAAACATTATAATGGAACACTGTTTTGCAATAGCAGTGAAACTAGTGATAATTACCCTTTTTCCTCTAGTGTCTATGCATATCTTTAGAAGCCATGCTTGGGAGAGCTCTACCAACTGTGGTGGCTCTAGGAACAGTCATATTTGAATCTGAATCTGAAAGAAAAGATGCCTTTTTAACTCAATATCACTTTTTTGAATGAGAAGCCTTAAGATGCCTTAAAAAATAATGTAAGAAAACAGAATGTAGGAAATGGGCTTTCCTCTGTTGCACTCCAACTTTCTAAGAAATTTTAGACTTCAATAGGTGAATTTTCAGTGGTAAACAGCTATAGTGATTTTCAAACTATAATAATAGTTCTAACTGTAACTATCTACCGAAAAGTTCAGCCAAAGCGGTTTTGGTTCTAGGATAAAATTAATGTTCAGATACCTTCCTTTGTGAGTCCTTTAAAAAACTGAACAAATCATCAGAAATAAAATTGGATTAAATTAAACATGAAACAACTCTGCTTTGTCAGAAAGATGGCTGGCTGTATCTACATTCTGTTTTCTTACATTCGTCTCTTCAACTTTGAGTACATTCGGTTGACCTTTTAGAGTTACTGTATCATGCATTACTTTTTACCTGCTTAAACTGCCCTACAGCATTTGGGAAAATAAAAATCCAATAGATTTTTATTAGGGCGGTCAAGGAAATATTAATACAATGTTGTAAACATCAATAGGTATGCATGCAAATCAATTTGAAATAACTGCTGAATTATTTTTTTTCTTTGAGTGTTTGCAAAAGTGCATCTTTGAGATGGCAATTTTTAGCTCTATGCTACATTTTCTTTATAGGTTTAACCTATTGCTGTTCAACAGGTTTTTTGGGGCACACATGCAGTATAACTGTTATAACAGTATACTTTGTAAAATATGTCATGTATAAGAAAAGTGGCAGAATTTTGCATATGTAATTAGATTGAATTAAATAGCTGCCAGAAGAGGAGAATTTCCAGAAACTGAGTAGAAACACCTGCACATCTGAACAACTACTCTTTATCCCATGAATTTCTCAAGAGTCTGATCTAGTTCAGTCATTTAGCAAATGAGTTAATCACTCAGCCATTCCTACTGGTTTTACAAGAGAGGATGACTTAAATGACTTCAACTGTGTAGCTAGAGCAACATCTCATTAGCAACCTGTTTCTTTGTGAACTGTGTTCCATTTGCTTCCTTTTAATCCATCACTCCAACACTCTGAGTTCTCTAGGTATTAAATGCTGTTGCTGAACAATCATAAAAAAATACATTTGAATAAAATTATTATTTTTTTTAAAATATCTGTGCTTCACTACCTCACACTTCATTTTAGCTGAATCTCCCTGAAGTGCAGCTATGGTACCGTGTAAGGTGTAGACACAAGGTAGTCTCTAATCCAGGCATGGAATTTAGATAAAATCTACTCCTGTGTTTTTCTAGTCTCATGTATGCCCTACTCTATTCCTCTTGAGCCAGTACATATCCATTTACATATTTGAACACTCTGTTATGTATTTGCTGGACATATTTATATAATAAAATACCCCCATAAGGTATGTGAGCAGATGTTAAAGCTCTAAGCCCAGTGTTCAGGTTTAAATAGCTCATCTGAGCTTCAGACCATTTCCTTTTTTTCTAGATGCTTATAGTGACTTACTTCGAGGTGTTAAAAGTCTGGGAGATAATGAGTTGAGTCTCAGTAGTCATTCTTTGCAGACTGCCTGGCTTAACCTGAAATGCTACGGGTATTTTTTATTGGCATAATAGACTAAGTCATTTTTCCCCCCCCCACCCCACCCAAAATATGAACACTAAAATAAAAATAATGTTGTGGGGTTTTTTTCTGATGGTATCCAGGACACCTTTCTTGACCTCTGTTTTCCAATAGTTTCATCAGCTGGATATGTATTATGGCAGCCTGCCTTTACTAAAGTAATCATATACAAAAATCTTTAAAGGCCAAAAGAACCACCAAAAACAAACAAACAAAAGATAATATTAGATTTCAAGAAAACACATGTGAAAGGTAAGATCTCTCTTTTTATCACATTTGTCTTATGTTAAATGAAAG
This sequence comes from Phalacrocorax carbo, assembly GCF_963921805.1. NCBI lineage: Eukaryota > Metazoa > Chordata > Aves > Suliformes > Phalacrocoracidae > Phalacrocorax > Phalacrocorax carbo. The sequence goes on along the minus strand of NC_087513.1, from coordinate 107,298,107 downwards.
CAGATGTACTCTCACAGTCCAATCTAAAGATCAGTTAGGTCAGCAGGGTCTTTGGTAGTCTCTGTGAGCTTTTTTTCATAGTCTTTCTATGAGACTATCTCTAGTGGGTAAGTCTAGGGACCAAGAAAACATTTTGGACCAGAGAATCAGCAAATATACTTTATACCACAAATTATAAATGAATTGTGAAATCATTTAACTATCCAACCCTGCAGCTACGCAGCAATTTAAGCAAGTACTTTCACCATCACTATGGGACTCAGCCAGCAACCACTAAGGCTGTGCAGGTCTGCTGCTCCTCCCCGTCTTAGATCCCAACATCTCATTCAAACGTTCTAATGTTTGAATTCTAACATTCTAACATACACTAATAAAAAATTACCTCATATTCAAAAGGTTGTATTGTAATTAGGGTCAGGGTCTGTGACAGGTGGGGGTTCCACAACGTAATGTGATACATTACTTTATCAAACTACACAATTTTAAAAATTATTATGCATTTGATCGCCTGAAAGGATTACATTTTCTGTGTCAGCAGTTTTCCATAAATGATTAGTCAAGCCAGTGACAAAACAGCAACTTTTAAGTCTTTATGATACTTCCTTTGTCTCCTTTATTTTGGTCTCCTGGGCAAAGAGTTTTTGTGTTCTGGAGAAGCAGTGCGTGTCTATATGGGCTTCTTTATGTATTCAACTTTAAGCTTGCTACCTATCCTCTCCTTCTCTTTTCAAGGCTACCACCCCTTTAGTCTCATAGAAGTTTCCATTAGCTACATTTAAGAGATTAGAATTCTGGATTGTTAGGTCAATGCAGATAAGAATAGCAAACAAATCTTAGGAAACAGCAATAGAGGGATGCAGGTCCAGAGGACTGGCTATGCCACATGGCCTTGGGAAATAGTGGTAAATGGAGACAGGATTAGAAAAGAGAAATAGAGTAGTCAAAGTTTCATCTAACAGCAAATATTTCCACCACTGGGAATCTGAAAAAGGAGACTATGCAGTATGAGATCGTGACAGAGATTTTTTAAAGGCATTGCAATTCATAATTTATAGAACAAATATTGATAAACAATTCACATTTACTAAAATCAATTTGATCTTAGTATTACCTCACAGAACACGTTTAGTTTTGATTTTATTGAATTCCATTCAGTATACGAGGATTATATTGTTGTTATAATTATCTATACAGATTGATCATACACACTTTTCAATAAACATTTGGTTCTTAACTTGGTTTACTTAATTGCATTTAGTCAGGTATATTACTTGGAATTGCTTTTGTTATCCCAGTGGTAATAATCTCTTCCAGTGAAAACGTTTGTGAGTAGCAACATAAGATATCTGACAGTCATTTTCCATCATACAATGTGAAAGTACAGCTCAGCTGCATGTTTCCCACAAAACTGATTAGCAATAAAGTCTAAGAGATATATGTGTATTTTGACAGGACTGCTAAATACTCCTCTGAAACACAAAGCAACTCCCAGGACTGATGCATATAACATTAAAAAACAAATCTCTCAACAATATTTTCTTTTCATTTGACAAATATTCTGCACAAAAAGAAAATAGAATTTGACTTTACAAATGTTTTATATATAAAGATTGTAATTTGACAATAGCTTGGACTTTGGAAACAGAAAAGAGTTTTGAAACATTTCATCTTAAAATATTAGTGTGACAAAAGCAAAACCAGGTATAACAGTTGTAGGAACCTCAGCCTGGGCATATTTATTACAGAAAAATGGATACACAGAAGAGATTTTTTCTTATTACAAAGCTGGACATGAAATTCAACTTCTTGGTAAGGCGTGATGGGTGCATGAAAGGTTAAATTCCAATATTACAATATGCAGTCTTATTGCCTTTAAGATAATTGTGCTGGCTTTCAAAATTATCACGAGTTAAAAAAATCTGTTTAAAAATGATCTTAATTTCAAATCTAAGAAGAGCTACCTGAATATTATCACAAGCTAGAACTGTATATAAATGAGGATAAGCATGATGAAAAGATAAATCCATAACCCAGCCATATATTACATGTTTTGAAGTTAATTATTTAATAACTGAGTTTCAAACTTTCATTTGAGATAGCAAGATTGCATTAATAGTTTTATATCTTTATCATAGGCATTGCATCCCTATCAGCATCCCACAAAGCAAAAGAAGCTTTATAATATTTTTCAGCAGATTAGAGGTGCAGATTAACAGGTTACTTACAAACTTAGCACGCAGGTTATTTCATGAGTGTATAAATGACCAACTTGTCTGCTCCAAGAACCGCATGTAAAGAATACATAGAGTAACCTCACGTCATAAATCTACCCGTTTCTTTTATGGCCCCAATCTGGTTTTGCTTCCGGTATTCAGCATACATACTATTGTTGGCTACAAAAATGTAATGACATTAAAAATTCTGAGTCATGAAATGTTACAGAAATTATTAGATTTATTTTAAAAAATAAATTTGTATTTCCTCATCTCCTCTATTTTCTTTCCTTTCTTGACCATTTACTAAATGGTACCGTCTCTATACCTTACTGTAATTACAATAGATAAGTGGGTTTGGGATCTTTGCAGCTTTAGGAGTGTGTACCCTTTAATGTTAAAGTGAGAAGCACCAATGTGCACTGTACTTTGCCATGCCATATTATATTAATATTACCATGCCATTGCCATTCCTCAGAAGTATAGGCCTGATAAGCCGTAGAAGCATCCCAAGCACCCAGAAAATGCTTACAAGAGTGCAGTATTAGGCAAAGTTATCTTGTGGTCCACATTATGGATTATAAAGGGTAATTAATATCCATTGGTGATGGGTCATTTAATAAATCTTAAGCCTTTTCTAAGACTAAGTTTGTGTCTCCCAGGACAATGAAAAATACTTTATAAATATTTCCATTTTCTTAAAAACTTGCTCCAAGCTACAAGTTATTTAGGTTTGAAGCAAAAGGTTGCAGTTGGGCTCCAAGAAATGGTTAAGTATTTTTAATTTACTAAACCTGCTTGTAGTTTTCAAAGGTAGAAGAGAAAATGTGTGATAAAGTTTGCTTTATAATTTGGATGTGTTTTCTAGAGACCTATGATATTGGCTTATTGAGAAATATATAGGTTATCCAAACAGATATTTGTACTCTAAAGTTATTTTGCTTGCCAGTATCTAGGGCTCTGTAAACTTTAATTTTTAAAGCTCTAACCCCAGATACTGTTATTAGGAATAAGTAGCCTATTCTTTCAAGCTGAACGTGTCTGGTTTATAATCTCTTTACAGATTGCACATTTTTGGCAAAAATATGTTACAGTGATTGATATTACATTGTTAAATGTTCAATAATGTTAAGATCGCTTTCCAAATCTGTTACTTTTGTTGTTCACTGAAGTTGGACTTGATGTAGGACAGCAAAAGAAAGCCATGTTAAAACACTAAGGCAGATAGATGTCTGTATATTGTTTGTAGAGTAAGAGATCTGTTTTATTGTTTCCTCTGATAATGTGTATAGTACGTTAGTGAAAAACACTTAGGGTAGAGGCGGAGTAAAATGGCACATGAACTACTGTTAGGCAGAGAGAGCCTTATCCGAATACCTGCTGTTTAATCAAGTTTTGGCTAGACGTGTAGCTCTCAGAATATAGCTTCTCCCTGTTTGTGGACTGCTATGTTGCCGCTTGTCTAAAAGTTCACCTAGTGTGCTTATGTCCTATTTAACTGATTGCGCTGGCAGGAGGCTTGTAATGGAGAGGTAGATTCCTCCTCAGTTTCTATTGCCTTTCACAGGGCACAGGGTTCTGCACTTTTTCCATTCTTTTCATTGAGATCTTTATGGTTCAGAGTGAGTGAGAAGTCCTGGGGAAAGTGATATCAGGCATGTATGTATAATGCAATTAATACTGGTGGCAATGATAGTGAGAATTCTTGTAAAAGCAGTCATTTTAAAATTTCTCAGGTCCCATAAATTACCCCACCAGCATTCATGTAATTCTTAAACTATATACTGTATGAAACAATATTCCGTTGGTAATATGAAAACAGGGAGAGATATATTGAGGAGCGTGAGCAATTGCCAATCAAATCACTTAGATGAGCAACTTCTTAGAGATTTTCTTCGAGAAAGCATTCAGATACCTCTCACAATTTTAATGTTTCTGTGTTACATTTATCCCAAAATTAAAGGAAAATCCTACCATTACAGTGCTATCTTGGGCTGAGGACTAACACCCCGTTCATATCTTGCTCTGGGTGTGTGGTCCTGGACAAACCAATTAGTCTCCACTTGTCACCTGTAACTCAACTTCTCATCAGGTTAGGATCATAAGAGGCTTGGAAATAAAGAACTTAGGTTGGGGGGAAATAAACATATAAAAACATTTGCTGGAAAACATCACAGTTCCACCACTGCACAGAGTGACTTGTACCATGTAGGCCCTTTGTCTTTTTAAACAAAGCCAAATGGCAGAGCTAAGCTGAGACTGGAAAAATCTCTCCTATGGATTGTAGTCATCCATCATCCCTAAGAGAAGTAGGAGAACAAACCCCATCCCCATGAATGTCACCACATCATTTCTTATCCTTCAATCCCTTCAGCAGGTTTGGGGGCATGTGAAAGCACTTACACAGGCCACTGGCCTTGGTCAATTTGCCCCAGCCCCATGACCCTAATACAAGTCAGATCTTTGGGTTCAGAAGATCATTATTCCTATATTCTGAGTCATATTATTAATATATTTTTATTACATAGGTATATATCTGTAGTGTTTTACTTTCTCAGTAATTTCTACATTTCAGCAAGCATTACATTTAGCTGTATAAACCCTAAAAGCTTATAGACTAGGTAACAAAAAAATTGCATTTTTTTTTTTATACAAAGCTATTGCTTCTCTCTCTGCTGAACAGCTATTAGGAGGTCTTGAAGCTTTTCTGATTCTACCTTGATTTAGATTGTACATCACTGTAAATAAGAATTATGTTGATTACGAATAAGGACTGTGAAGAAATTTGTGGAGAAAAATTGTTTTGTCAAGAGGAGGTTTAGGGAAGAATACGACAAGCCTTAACCACTGTTTCGGTTACACATCTCGCATGTCTCTGGGTGAATTAATCTGTCCTTGTTCTTTTTATTTATAACTTAGTTTTACAGGGGAAGTACTTATAATAGGGGACATTTATATATAAATTATGCTGCTTGTATTTTGGCTTTTACTCCTAGAATTAGTAATTTTACTCCAGACTACACAATGCAGATACATGGCATGCAAGAATGTTGCTTATTAAATTAACATTAAAGGGAATTATCTCTGGTATTTCTCTGAATATTTTGGAACACAATGTAATAATAGCTTATCTTCTCCATTAAATTCAGTGTGGCTCACTTAATCTGACAACGTAAAGGACAGAAATAAGTAAGTTATATGAAAAAAATTACTTGCCCTTCTTAGAGAGACCTTTCTGCCATGTCCTGCTTGCATTTGAACATGTCATCATGATAAAGTGTTAGCTAAAATATTCTGGAAATTTATTGCAAGAAAGCTGGGATAGGTTTACTGTCAGCTAAGAGGATTAAACTGAAAGCTGGAAGCAAGCCTCCTCCCTTCGTTCCAGTATTTTAGACTATGTTTCTAATTAGATTCATCTTAATCTTAATCAAGAAAATATACATTGAGTTGGGAGGATGCAGATTGGTGTGGCGTATTTTGTAAGAAGCAAGAAAGACGTATATGGCCTAGCAATTCAGGGTGACATACCTGGCAGGGCTTCTTACTGCTCTGGAAAAGTGTATTCTTTGCATAAGCATCTGCTCCATGCCCTTATTCTGACTTATTTTGGAGCTGAAGTACTGGCTAGCATATGGGCAGGGTAGCAGGTACTCCTGAGGCTGTAGCCTTGCTACCCAAGGCTGCATATGGAGAGGGAGAGATGAGAAGGAGGTTTCCCACCCTTTTCCACTAGGAAGAGAGGTGGGGGAAAGTGCCCTAGGTTGGTAGGAGGAATCAATGGTTATGTTGCGTTTTGTTTTGTTTAGGATTAGTTGTGAGCATTATTCTTTTTTTTTTAAAATAATCTTATTATTATTCACTCATTAATTCAGACGCTCTTCAGCATCAAATATGTATGCACTCTACAAAGTCTTCCTCTGACTAGAAAATTGGAGAAGTATTAGATAACTCAGATGCCTGTTTTCAGGTCGAAATCAGCTGAAGGATGAGAATACATAGGAAGATTGAAGCAAGTTATTTATTCATTAGAAGTCAAGGAAAAGCAACAGGAATAGTTCTTACACTGAATCATTTAAGGGTAAATTTTGTATGTTTCCCAGGGACCCTTATGCCTACAAATAATTCATGCCCTTCTATTTCTATAATGTTTTTGATTTCTTTCCCTGAAAATGTTTTTTATGACCAGGTCACATGTCAGAGTTATCCTTTAATGTCCTTTAATGTATTTTTTTCACTTTATCATTTTTCCATTTTGCTGAGGAATACATTAGCCTTTGCTACTTACCCTTGAAACATCGACTTTAACAGCAGGCTTTGAAGACAAAATGAATAGTGAAACATTAGTTGCACCACACATAGTTGGGGGATAAATTTTACCTGAAAGATTGAAAATGTCCAGGAAAAACATTGTCTCTTCTGGATTACTTGTAATTTCTTAAAATGCTATCTATGTTAACTTTATATATTAAAACCAACGTTTAGGCTTTTTCTAAAGATTCAGGTATCAACTCTTTTTTTTTTTTTTTTTTTTTTTTTTTAATGAGTGTTTGTGTTCAAGCTGCTAGGAAAGGAATTACAAATTTGAGAATATAGCAGGACAGCATAGTGTTACAGTGGCCACCAAGAAGGACTCCTCAAGCTCCTTCCTGTTTGTCTATAGAACTTAACCAGCACTGAAGCCTTCCAGTAAGTGATACATCTCAGATCATTCATATTTGTCTGCATTCAGGCTTGTAAAACTGTGCTTCAATAGTCTCTCCTGTGTCTGAATTTTGGACATATTTGTTATGCTATGTAACCAAGCATAAAAAATCCTTTGAAATTAATGTGAAGTTTCCACAGGGAAGCTTCAAAGTCAGGGGTCCATAATAGTACATTGCAAAACCAAATTTCAAACCATCCCAAAATATGTATCCAGATCAAACACTTTAACTTTTCAAGCTACTAAAGTTTTGAACACAGATCAAAATCTTTATTCCAGCCATTTTTCTAGGACAAGACTCCTATCGACATTGAAGTATGCCTTAGTGATGACTTTGTTGGTCCCTCTAGAAAGCTGGACTATTCAGAGAAATTGGAAGTATTCCCTTTTACGTATGCATACATATGCATTTATTTATTTATTTAAACAGTGCTGCCTTTCCAGCCTCAGGAGAGTTTTCCTATATTAATTGCTTCTGTGCTTAGATGTCTCCAATTATTAACCTGCAGGTGTCTCTAATCACTGCATATTCCCATTGGGTTTAGGCTGAGGGCTATTAGCTATGGTGGTTAAATACAACACACATTATGTGGTTTTTGTTTACTGTTTTATCCCTGATTTTGGCCTCAAAGACTCCAGAAAACAGTCATCAGCAATCACTTCTTTTCATTAACTGCAGTGCCTTGGATCACATTTTCGTCCTTCCCCTCTTTCTCTGGGAAACATTTGAAGACAGCATGTAGGATAAAGCAAGAAGAGTTTTCCAAACACTATTTCATAGAATTGAACTTGAAACCCAGTTCAACTATCTAACACTTCTGCTGTCCAAAGCCATAGAAACACACTTGGGAAACACATATTTTTGCTACAACTGCAGAGCTGGGGTATTTGAAAATATAAGGAAGCAGTGGACTCTGCCTTCATTTGTATGGGGTTCTCATGGCTTACTCAGCAGTAAAATGGTATCTAATTATGTTGGTACTAGACTGAATCGCTTTTAATTGATTAATTATAATTCACGTGTAGATTAACAGCTTTTAAAGGTCAAAACCTTTCAAATTGCACTGAGTACTTGTTTATCTCTCCCTGTGCTGTGTAAACTTGGTATTCTGTTGCAGTCTGAAAGCGACACCATAATTACAGATTTGGAGAAAGACAAAAACTGATTAGCACCCAAGGCTGGTTAGGAACAAAGGAACTGGGTCTGGTTATTCTCCTGTCTTCCCTCCTGAAAAGCATGAGCTTTGATTGTATTTTAGAGCATCAGATTTTGCTCAGGAGTGTGTTTCAGGGCTTAATAAGCACTGTTTAAATAAACGGTATTGCTTATGAAGCTGGCACACTGCAATCAAATATATATAATCTGTCTTTAAATTCTGAATAGCATGAGAATCTGGTGTTATTACTTTTTAAAGAAGAGGCATACCGATGCAAAATTAGTTAAACAATGTTTAATCTAATACTCCATTACACTTTGTTCTCCATCTCACTCAGGTGCTAACACAGAACACTACTTTTTGTGCATGCTGCCCTAAGGGCCTCAAAGTACTTGAATAAAACATGTTATTTTTGCCTACTGGAAATATCCCCAATGTCTTCTGTACTCTACAAGCAGCATGTGATTGTTACCACATTTTTTAAAGTGCTCTAAGTGACAGACAAAAATGAAAAATATCAAAGTTTTCATTTGTGGTGGAAATGAAAACACATTTTTCACAATGTGAAATTTGCCCTTACTTCTAAGAAAAGGACTACTTATTCTTTCCACCTTTGAGGTATGATATAGGAAAACAGTGGCTTGTTGTTGCTAGCTATTTGACATGTCTTGTGATAAAATTCTAATTCTGCATTTCTGAGTGATTGTTTTTGTGATCCTTGATGTTCTGTTGAAATAGAGAAAATTTAAAGCTGAAGAATGTTATTCTCTTTAAACAACATAAAAAGCCTCTTTGGAGAATTAATTCTTCTCTGATAATTTGCCAGCAGAAACTGAATAATATCCATTCCTGAAATATTCTATTTTACATAGGAGAAGACATTAAGGAGATGGTGGAAGTCATTTGATTTTGGGTGTGCAATTAAGAGCACACTGCAGTTTCTCAGAGAAAAGAGAAAACAGACACCAAACTGGCAGTGCAGTTGATTGGAGAGGGCAGACCTGGAGGGAAGAGCTGTCTTACTTCTAGGTCTGAAGCACCATTTTCTGAGTAATGTTTGAATGTGAGGTGGCTGGATCCTTGCAAAGGGGATGATGGAGTGCAAATCCCCTGAGAAACCAGCTCTGCCAGTCCCTGCCTTTCTCCAAAGAGTGTGCTCCTATCCTACCCTAAAATAGAAACATAGTCAAACACAACAGTGTAAAAAATACCATCAGTGTTGTTTATTATTATATACATGTCTTGTCTGTCTGTATTCAATCAAGTTCTTCCCATGCTACTTTTCTTTTATAGGCTGAACACTACTGAACACAGTTTATAAGGTTGTCCTGTTCTGTTTTGGAAGTGATTATGAGTATGGCACACCTTAAATATAGTTATACATATATATGGTTTTATGTATTTTAGACATATATACGCACACACACTAGTTCTGTGAGTCAGTAAATACTTAAGGAAAGACTTGAAAGGTATCAAGATTCATCCCTGTTGATTTGGGTTTATTACAGACAGGTGTCCTTACCACAACTCAGATTCTAATGCTAAAAAAAAGCTTTTGATGAAATCTTTACCTCACTGAACCTGATGTCATTTTTTGTGAGAACTGGATTTCATCCTTTTAAAAAATGAATTTCAGAAGGAGCAATATTAGTTTGTGGGAAGGTGGAACAGGAAGTATAAATACATCTTGCAGGACCAAGGAGTAGGAGAGACTGGGCAAGAACACAACAGCTGTGAAGTCTACTTAAAGTATTTGAATAGTTTTTCAGGGCAGAATGTGTTGTGGAGACTCCTATCACTCAGAAATTGAGAGAAGTATTAAAACCAGAGGAAGTTATAAATATCAAAATGAATTTTGGCATGGTTAGTAAATGTAAGAGAGGCAGAAGGATGTTACTCAGAAGATATCTGTAAACAGTAGAAAAAATATTTATAAAAATAAACTTACATGTTTGCATTCACTCCATAGAGCAAAAGCCACATAAGAACCATGAATCAGTCACAAGTTTGTACTGAATTTGTTTCTGAGTGTTATTAGGGTAGTCAGCAGTGCATTGTCAGCCCACATTTTGGAGGGAGAAAAGACAGCCAACTCACAAAAAAAAAACAACCACAACAAAAAAAGTGGCTTGGTTGTCCAGTGAAGGGAAGGCTCCTGCCTTGTCCACGGCCCTGTCTTAGGCAGTCATGCCAGGGTAGCCGCCACAGGGGCAGTTTTCCCTGCAAGGGCTGCTCCCCCACACTTTTAAGGTGCTTCCCCTCATGCTTCTCCTCCATGAGCAAGGCATTGAACCCAGTGCTCCATAAAGACTGAATTTTACAAATTTTTCAGACCTCTTCCTGTCAGCCAGTGCTAAACACTGCGTTGCTTTCTGAATGTACTGAATTAAATACCCATCCTGCATGCAAATATCATAAATTGAGGTGTGGTACAAAGTATATACTGAGGGAAAGGAGACACTATAATTTCTGATAGTGGTGCTGATTATATGGTAACTAAATTTAATTTTCATTCATCTGACTGTTATAACAATGAAATCAATTTAGAAGTCACAATTGTCAGCAACTTGGCAGAACAACAGTAAACATCTAAGCAAGATTGGCAAGGAACTTTGAGATATTAAGGAAATGTGCATTTAAACAACATTAATCCTCACTTTCTTTATAAGCTCTTCCCCTTCTAGGCTCCTTGGAATTTAATTTGGCTCTGGCTCAAAGGAGTTATGAAGGGAAGTAATTTAAAGATGGATGGATGTTAATTTAAAGATGCCATCATTTTCTGACAAAGCAGGGTACTGAAGTGTAAGAAAATATATAAAGAAGATAGTGTGTAATCAGGAAATGCCAGTCAGGCAACAATTTGATAAGTTGATGAGAAAGAGACATGATGCTTCTAATAGCATTTAGTCTCTACCAAATACAACACATTTGATGAGCTAATTTCTGTTATGCTACACAAAGCAGATTCCCTAAATCGTGTTACACAATTGTGTATGTTTGTAACATAAATGGAGATATTTTTTTAAAGAGTAATATCAATATTACTTCCACTAAGTAGTAATGTAAATTGTTTAATATATAAACATTAGCATGAATTGGAAAATTAATTAAAAGAACAAGTCACTATAATTATGATAAATAAAGCTTATCTTTATTGCTAGCATGCTTCTCCAAGCAATCTGTCTAAATGAGAGGAAATTATATACCATCAACTTTCCCAAGAGCTAGTGTCTCATTTCAAGAATCAGGTATGCTACACTGAAATAAGAAAAATATCTGCTTACTCAGTATCGTATTTTAAGGAGGTTTATAGAGAGAGGCTGAACCTGTTTTGCCACCTGTTCTGCACATGCAGAATGCAATTCTTGTCCCATTTAAGTCAGTGACTTTTGTCAGTGAATTTCACTCACTATGGCTAATTTAGTCAGATTTCTATGCAAGGGAAGCTAGTCATTATACTCTTATGCTATTGTACATGTAACCAATAAATATGCAACACTTTACAAATTGGGCTATTTGAATTTGTTTGCTGCTGTGGTATTTTTTAACCATAGCATTTTCAAGTAATATCTAGTATATTTTCATGTTCACCAGACTCTAGTCACCACTTCAGGAGAAAAAAACAAGTCAATAAAATGTTCTTATAACTTTGCTGAGCTGGTAGAAAATATATCATCTATCTGTCCTCCCTTTTCTGGCTGGTCTTGTACACCTCCTGTAAATAATTTGTTTATTCAATATACTGAGAGGCAGTGAAATATTTAATTATTCATATTATTATTGAACAAAGAAACATTGTGTTGAAATACACATTCTGTATGTTGTTGAGGAGTTCATTGTTGCTTTAACCCAATAACTCTAGTGACTACCTTTCACAACTTCCAAAAACCATCTTCTGAGTTCAGGTGTAGATAAAAATGAAGTAGATGATGTCTGGGGATATGTGGGATAAGAAAAGAGGAAATAGAAGTAAGCAAAGCAAATCTCTGGCCTCTTTTTGGTACTGCGCAAGTCTGGTGCAGTCATGGGCAACTTCTCCTCATCCTCCACCAGAATCTGGCATTGGGCCAGTCTCGATGTGCTTGGTCAGGTCAGTTATGCTGGTCTGACATCATGGTACACAACTACTGTTGCTGGGGGAATTATGAATATGTGCAAATGAAAGTCAGGTCATTACTTCCTATGTCATCTCAGTTGCATAATAATACAGTAAAATTATGTGTTAAGTTGAACTAGAACTTGTGCTTGCAGTTATCGTTCCATACCAGAACAGTTGCATTAGCAGGGACGCAGCTGAGTTTTCCAAATTACATCATGCTCTTTATAGTTTATAAATCACCATCTGGATGCGCCCCCTAGAAAAATGGCTTTATCTCATGTTGCTGGGAAAAACTTGGCTCCAAGTTTTAATCAGTGACATAAATAGAGGAGGATGTTGATTTATTAGTTAATTGTCTAGGGTAGATGTTCACACATGCACATGTGGCATGTTGAAAATCTTGATTCACTCACATTCAGTTGTGATTGTTGAAACCCTTCAAGCTCATTTTTTCCACTGTTCAACTTCTCACAATACTAAAAAAAAATAAATTACATTAATTGGAAGATATATTCCCAACCGGCATTAATGAGAAAAGTGTGAACTTCCTCCTAAAACCACTTGCAGATCATACACTATAAAATTATTTGTGTACACGTCTTGCCTCATTTTGCCATACAACTGAGATACTGAATGTAGATAAAATTCTTGTATTAGTGCCTGCAAAGATTTCTTTGACAGAGGTTGCACTACTAGTTTCAAAACAATGTCACTCTCAGACTTTGCAACAGCACTGAAGTTGGTTAGCCAAGATCTGCCTAAAACCCACTGTGTCTAAATTGATAAGGTGCCGCAGCGTTAAGCATCTCCATAGCTGAGAGAATTTTTATCACTTACTGGATTTATTCTGACTGTTGCTAATTGCAGTATTCCCACTAAAAAGATAGAAGAGACAGCATCTCTCTTTACAAAAACATTTACTATAAATAAATTCTAATTAGTTAGCAAAGTTTTTATACAGGATGCTTACTGTGTTCAAACTATCCATCCACTCTCTTCCCTTTGAAGACTTTTGTGATTTTTTATTTTTTTAAGTTCTGGAGGAGAGTTTAAAAAAGCAGAAGATTATTTTTTATTTTTCCTACAAAAATCAATAAACCTTTGTGAGATTGGTATAAATTCTTTCGGAATGCACTTTATATGTAAGACGTGTTTGGTTTAATTGGTTCTTGCAATGAATTCCCAGCAAAACCTTCAGGAACAAATTTTGTTTACGACCAACTTCTGTGCATGAGTGTTGTGATTCTGTTAAGTTAATGAAATAAAAACCAAAGGCCAAAATTCCCACCTGAACTAATAAAGAATCAACCTCTCACCATATTTTTCCACTGGGGAACAAATCCTTTAAAAGGGAGGTGAAATCTGAGGGTCTCATAAAATCTGTGGTCATTTAAAAATCTTGCATGTGCCAAGTTAAAGGTGTCAGTCCTAGTATCCTGGTGAAATTCCAAATTAAATATTTATGTTCTGTGTACCTGAGATGTCTGTCTAATTTCATTTAAATATTATTTCTTTCCCTAATGGCACCCATCCAGTACAGTTGCTGTATTTCGCTGGTGCTTTCATGCTTCGTGGTGGTAGTCTAAACTTTTGTGAACATACAGAATATGTGAGTACAGTGCATTTAGGAAGGCATTAAGGAATTTCTGTCTCCTTTGGCAAGTTCCTTGCATTCAGTTAAACTGTTACATAATGGAAGAAAGAGGAATCAGGAAGGAGATGACTGTAATGATACTTCAAGGAGGAGCAGCTACCTGTATGACCTCCCTGGAAGTACTACCACCACTGTGGACAGTGGCAGCAGGACAGAGCCATTCATTACAATTTCTTAGGAAAAAATCCTAAGATTCGGCCTACGTCATCCCAGCTAGCTGGCAGGAATTAACATCATTGTGAAATGTGGGATTTTTGCCACATCCTGCCAGACGAGTGGGGAAGGTGCCCAGTGGCAGGTTTTGCCAGGCACAGGGACCATACAGGTTGGGAAGTACGGGAGAAAATGTAGCATGCTACGTTTCCACTGACATGTAGGTTTTGTCATATTCCCCCAGAGACCAATGGTCAGTTTAAGCTCCAGTGGATAAATATTTCCACATTCCGTATGTTTTTAGACTCCTGGATCAAATGCTGGAAGCCTGCACCTGCACTGCAGGCAATGAACTATAGAGCTGGGAGAGAGTGGTTTCACATCCCGATCCCAGCTCCCATGGCAGCTCTTGGCAGTGTCACCAGATGGATTATTTAGGTAGTTACCCTTGGGTTCACCACCTTTAAAACAAATATAATAATACTTGCCTTCCTTCATGAAGAACACTGTAAAGCCTAGTACTAACTGCCCGTGGCATTGCAGTTTTATCTGTGTTAATTCAGTGATGCTGATATACTGAACTAAAACTGTTTAAAAAACTGTGTTTTCATCTCATTTCAAGCTTGGAAATGACTCAGATACGGAACTCGGGAATGAAAATCAGTATGTGCAAGTCTTCTTATTGGAATAATGATTTTCAGTTGTGGTTGTAGTTGGGACTTTCTGAGCAGCAATGGTAAAATATATACATATATATCATTTAAGAATCATTCCTCCAGGCTAACCAGGGCAAATACCAAGATGTTTTATCTTTTCAAAGCACATACCTAAACAGCCTGGATCATTCCCTCCTGGCCTTATGTGGAGAACTGCTTCCCTTGCTCCCAAATGACCGAGATGGTGAACATAAATGGACTTCCAAAGTGGGGTGGAGAGATATGGGAAGATGATCAGAGCAAAGAAGGATGAAGGCAATTAATATATTTTTGCTCCAAAGCTCAAGACGATTCTCAGCTTCCCCAATTTTTATACAGGTCGTGTTGAAACAGTCAGTAAAAAGCTGTTAAAACTGGTTACTTCCTTGTTTTCTTTTTTTTATGCTGAAGAAAATCTGCTAAAATGTTGACAACGAAGTCAATATCTTACCTTTAGATTTACACCAGTTTATCTATGAGGAAGGTTTTTATGCTGCTTACATGATTCAGCCATCTGAGCAGGAAGGTTAATAGTAAATATAGACATACACTTTAAAAAAATAATCTAGGTGTTTTCATAATGAAAAACTCATTGGGGGAAATGTTTCCTTTCTGTATAGCAACATCGTGCTGGCTTATCATGACTCAATTCAAAACAGAGGGCAATGACACAGATAAAAATAATACTTGTTAAACTGAAAAGCCAGTTGCTAATTATAGTAACTGTCTAGAATATGGAGTTTTATTATTTTGAATTATATTTAGTAACATAAATATATATGTCTGGCAATATATCTAGAAATAAATCTCAATAAATTAATCACTTTGAATGGGAGGAGACTTCAAAAATCATTGAGATGAAAATGTGCAGAAGTACAATTCATTTGGGAATGTGATTTAATCAAAATATTACAATTTTGTATTTCTCTGTATTTTAGATGTCATTTTTTTCAAATTATCTAGCACAGAAGCAGATTCTCTTGTCTGTACTCTCAGACAATAGCAATCAGGCTATTGTCTGTACTGTCCTACAAATATGGACACAAGAGTAGGAAAGACAAAGACCTCAGTGCTTCCTATTCCCTGCTCTGGATTTCTGAGCATGCTGATGTGGCTCATCTGTAACAGAGAGCAATGTGGTCTCAGTGGTCTGGAAACAGCCCAAGATCGGGGATTGGAGGGAAGGATTGATCCAGGATCTAATAAGGAAAAACAGCTAAAATGAGAAAAAAATCAGAAAGATCCTTTTTTAGGATACTGGGAGTAGTGGGAGGGTGGGGTGTTCAGTTGATTATAAGTTTTATTTTAAATAGCCATAATTACCTTCTTTACATGTTAGTGTTTTTTTCTCCACACTGACCATTATATGCAATGTTTGTAAGGTATACAGCTGAAATGTGTTGCAGGCCCTACCACACTTTAAGTAGCAAAAGATTCTCTGGGAGAGTGTTATTGCATGTAATTTGTGGATTTGTGCCAAGAACTGTGGAAACTTTAGAACAGCGCCTTTTGCCTTCATGTGTTATTTCCGTTGCCTAGAAGAACACAACTCATAGTAATTCTAAAAAGGGCAACAGGGATAATTGGGTTCCTGCTGCTACACATGTTTATCAGTGCGCTACTGCCAGATGTAGGACATATGCTACAAATGGTCTTTCTATCCCCAAAAGGAAAAAAAAACCCCACCCAAACCAAAACCCCTTAGCTTTCCCCACCTCCCTGCAGACATATTAGTAATAGCACTGGGACTAAAGCCAGGAAGGTTTTTTTAGCTTTGATACCCAGACCTCTAGATTAATGCTTTTTATTCAACTGATGGCTGCAGATGAGGGATTGTTTTAATTTTGAACATGGAATAAAAAGTCATAGCTCTGCATGAGAAATTTAGAGACTGTGTGTGGTGTTTAGATGTATACATAAAAGTTTATGCAGCTCATACTTTGTATGTGGCTCGTGAAGATTGGATTATGGTTCAAATTTCAGTATTAGATATTTCTTACATTGGGAGGTATTTGACTGGATGCTTTTGCTCAACATGCAAAGCTTAAAAAACAAAGCTTAATTTCCACTTTACTCAAAATGGTAACAGTTGAAAAAAGAAAAAATCATGTTTAACTCAGAATTTTACGAGTAAAGGATTTCATTGGACTCAAAAAGAAAAAGGCTCGGTTTTTTTAACAGCATTTCAGAAAACTTTCAAATAAGATTTAAGTTTTAAAATATTAAAAATGAGTGAAATGCTTCAATTTCTTTTAAAAAATTTATATTCAGGAGCAGCTGTCTTTAAGTAAGTCACTGAGCTGGAACCCAGAATCTCTCTGCCAATACAGCTACACTTCAATTTTATTGTGTGACTCTACCAAAGTAATTTAATCTTCCCATGTGCCTTTCTTCTTCATCTGCTGAAGCAAAAATCCTGTTGTGCTGTGAAGTTAGTGAAGTAGTCCAATATTATAAGATTTTCACAACAGCTACAAAACACAATGTGGAACAGGGAATTGACAGCTTCATGTATGTGGAATAGCATGAGCCTTGCCAGGTTTTCTCCCTCTTAACAGACTGTAGACAGTACTCAATCATCTGAAAAAAAAACAGTGGATAATAATAATTTGTTTAGTATAGGTCTGTGAACAGCCTCAGGGATGAAACTAAACTTGTGTGGCAAACAAAAATTGCATTCAAGTCACAGAAAAACTTGCAGGCTGTGGAATAAATTGGATTGAGGAGTGATGTGTAAGTAAAAGCTAAGGCAAAAGTACTCAGTGTCATTAGCAAGTAAAAGTATGAGTGTTTTGAAGAAACATGAACAACTAAAAAGTAATGTAAGTGGGAAAGCTAATGCTGTAATAAAATGGAGCAGTCGGAGGTCAGGAGCTAGAGGGAGATAGACCCTGCATTGCTCCGGGGCAGTGGCACAATGAAACAAGAAATGTTGCTTCATTCTTGTTTCATTATTATTTCCCTCTAGATGACATTCTGGATAGACAGTTTGTGATTCGAGTGCACTGAGATATTATTTTTATTAGCACAAATATTAGACAAAATAATGTTTTGAAAATGCCAATCCAGTTTAAAATGGCATATAGTTTATGGACACAATTTCTCTCTCAAAATGCATGCAGTTTGCAAATATGGATCTGATTCATATATATATCTCAAGAGGCCGATAAGGTTTTTTTAAAGACCAAATTAAGTTTATTTATCTTTTTATACAGTGCAGTATCTGTACAATGAGGGATTTATGTTCACTTTACCCTTAGTATTTTAGAGTACTGTCTTTAAAACAATGTAAAGAATTTGTTTTTTAAGTAAAGAATAACATGTACCTTCACCATTCTGAGGTGAATGTCACCTCAAGGAACAGAGATGTTTATCAAATGAAACTGAACAAAGAAGATGTTGAAAACCAAAAAAGCAGCATTTTCCCACAAAAGCCTGATTTGCTGATGATTGCATGTGCATTCTTATAATGTAAGAAAGAGTCTTGGGGAAGTGCTTTTTAAAGCTCTGAAGTCATATCGTTAATTTGACTACAAAGGGGAAATAATTTTAGCATCAGGAATGTTCCCTTTTAATTTTCCCTCTGCCAAGACTTATGACCAGAGCTATACGGAGACCTTGTCAACAGCTTGAACTGTGTCCACAAGCAACTAGGAAGTGAGTGCTGTTGCTGGAAGAATGATATATCCTGCAGGCAACATCACTTGCCAAGCAGAAAAAGTGCACCTGGCACAAAGTAACAGCTTCTTTTCTTTTGGGCAAACAAAGTACCTGAACGAATATCCTGGATTGTGGTAGGCATTTCAGCACGTGAGCAGCTGGTTGGAAATCAAGAGGAGTGAGGCATGCAGATGCTTCAGAAAACCCATCCCAGAGCCTGAGCATGACATGAATTCACATCACTTCAGCATTAAGCTAAAATGTCCGAGGCATGTTACAAATTTATAATTAGTTCAGAAAAAGTTATTGGCTGGAATTTGTCATTATTGTACAGGAGGAGCGGACCTTGTGTTATGCTCGAGATTTTTCTCCTCATCCTTGGTATCTTGTCTCTATGTTGTCAGAATTACTCACATTCTGATTATTGTATTTTATCTGTTGGTTTGTTTCCGTGGTGCTCCTCTTTGGAAATTGTATTACTTTATAGACAAGTCTCATTATTTCCATAAGAAAAAAAAAGAAAGGAAAAAAAAAAAGAAGCTGAGCCACAGCATATGTGCCCTGTAAGTAATCTGCGTCTAAACTGGAAACCAAACTTAAACCTTGGATTTCTAGTCTGTTATTTTGAGGCCAATGAGGCCATTCTCTTTGCTTCTCCAGGAAGATTAGATAAGACTCCCTCAAAAGAAAAGCAAGGCACTGTAAGGGTCTGGTGAAGATAAGACATTGCAAAATGCTCCATGTATAGGTAGCTGTTCCGTTTTGTCCTATCCAAAATCATGAGTAGTAAGAGAGTATATACGTTATTGGCAGTGACAAAAATTCTTTGAAGAAGGAGCATGTCACGTTGCAGAAACACCCTGAAGTTTCAATGCATAGCAAATTATTTGAGCCTCTTCTATTCTGGGAAACTTTACATCAAGAAGCTTAGAAAAGGAGCTGATTAGGTCAGCAAAACAAATCCAAATATAAAGTTTAGGGGTTTTTTCACCAAGTGGGAAATTGTGGATTTCACTGTACACTGGTAGTTACAAGGTCTTTCTACTTGCTGGCACTAGAACTTGCAATTACTTTTTCTCATCAGCATATTTAGTATGACATAAATATTTTGCTATTTATTATCTAAACAAAATCTGTGACCGTCTTGACACAAAGCACCAAACAGCATTTTTGGAAGAAAAAAATTATCTTTCCTGTGAGTTTGAATAATATTTTTTAGAAGCGCATAAGCAGAAAATTCTGCTTGAAGTTAATTGTATTTTGGGAACATGATATACAATTTAAGACGAAGAAATACCATGCAGATTTCTCCTTGGAACATGTCAGAATTTCCATATCCATGCTTTGAGTCTTAAAAGAAATGGCTAGGAAGTACATTTACTATTCTGCATTTGAGTTCATTCTAGAGCAGTGCTTTGATTTTTGATCCCTAATGCTCTATTGACGACTCCCTTTCAACTGCCCAGAAAGGACCACCCTGCCTAAAATGCAAGCCTGTTGCTGGAATCCATATTAGTTACCTCCTTTTGCTCCCTCTGAGGAGAACTGTAATGAATTCTTATGTGTTTTGTAGTGTGAACTGCCATCAGTTAGGAACTAAGCTGAGACCATCAAACTCATTTTAATTAGAACCTCTGATTGGATTTATGCCAAGATCCCAAAGGTGAAGAAAATAGTAGAAATTTACCATCCTTTCCAAGTGAAAATTTTAATTTTGGTTAACTCTCCTTCAGCAGTATTGCATGTCCTTTCTTGGTGTGAGTGTGTGTGCATGAGGTTAAACTTTATTTTCCTTGGCGGGTAGTGGAGATGTTCATACCTAGACTACTGGTCTGAGAGGATCCCATTATTCCATCCCTGTCATACACCATTCCATTTATACTGGCAGGCAGAAAAGCAATTTTGTATCTCACATTCTCATTCTATACATTTAATTTCTAATGAGATTCAGGGATGCTCCATTCCCAAGGCACATTATCTTCCATTATTACCACAATACAATATAATGTTTAAAATAACAATAGCGAATAATAATAATAACTAATGTGTAATCATCAAGCTCATTCTGTCTTGAATCTGTTGTTACAAAGTCTGACAATTGTATCCTAGTAATAGGAAGACCTAACCTCTGGATGTTTCAGCTTGGAAAAATAATTTATTAAGTTTTATCATTATTATTATTGTTTTAACCTCACAATCTGTAATTTGAAATTCATGCTTAGAGTTCAGTTAGCCATAGCCAGTTCTCTGAAATGCAAAATGGTTTCCCGTATAGCTGGAAAAATACGCAAATATGCTTTTCCCGATGCTGAATAAGTCTGTGTGTTGTATGCATATGTATGTATAGAAAATTCCACACATAATTTCTCCAGAATAGCCTTCATATTGAATAGCTTGGAGATCAGTGAACCTTACAAATAGAATGAAAGCTGAGGGATAGCTTTAGAGTTCACACACAAAAAAAATCTATAGGATCCTATGTAAATAGCTGGAGGCTAGAGGAATTAGACAGAGAAAAATTGTGTCTGCTCAGGGAACAGACAATGCAGACCATGTTGTTGACCCATTAAGTCACCTATGATAGTACTGAGACAGAAGCCAGGGGACTTCAGTTCAATCCTCAATTAGGTCATCCAATCAAAACCTATTTAGGAATATATCTAACCAGACGAGTTGCAGGACGTCTCAACTCCTGCCCTTTCTGTATCCCATGACTGAATCTCAGTCATCAGCTACATCAGGAACAAAATAAAGACAAGACCACTGCTGCACCAGCAGCTGGTGGTCTCACTGAAAGAATATTAAGGTCATGTTTCAGGATCCTTTGTTGAGATTTAGATGTATTTACAACTCAATGAGTATAAAGAGTTATTGAAATAGTATTATACACATAATTCCTTCCTCCATGTCTTAACTTTTTGTTGATTTTTAGGCCGCGCCCAGTTTTAAAAATATTTAAGGGAAGAGCTTCCAAAGTTAGACATCATGACCTGGGCAAGCCAAATCCTGAAAAACAAGAATTAATAGTTCTCAATGACATTTCAAGGAGATTCAGGGCGTTTTGTGACATTGAAAACATCTCAAGATAACTAACCATCTTTATACAGTTTAGAAACACTTTTCAAATCTTAATTGAAATCTGACTTGTGAAAAATCCAGTATTTGAACAAGTAATTTGTTATCCACTACATGCGCAATCTGATAACCTGGTAGGTCCAGGTTCTTTGAAATGCAAATCACTTTCAGGCACAAAATGCCCAGTGCACAAATGAAGAAGGCAGAGCTTGGATTTCAGAATCCTCTCTTGGGCTTATGTTTAGAAATAAGCTAAAACATGAGACATCTTGTTTTCTAAAGTGTTTCCCATTATTGCCATCATTATCATTCCCTTTTCTAGGAAAGGGTGCCTTGTAACCTTTAGGTAGGACCACTTACCTTGAAGTACATTGCGATAGCTGCTTAGTTCGCCTGCAGTTTCTATGATTCAAAATCATGCTTACAAAGGGTTTCGTTTCCTTGTATTTCCCTTCATATTGTGATCATAAGTTTTGGTATCAGGTGAAGGCCAATAACAACACTGAGTAGTCATAGATACAAAAGTTAATAACTTGCTTTACTAAAATAACACTATATTGTTCCTGAATATTCTGTGTTGTCTTTTAATTAGATGTGTATTTATAGCAAAGTTTTCATTTATAGTAAAAAATGACAAAACCCTCATATGTCTGGGCATAAGCACCTGGTAGGAGCTGTAAATAAAACAGTAGAATAGGTGGACTGTGGTTTTCACCCAGGATTAGTTATCCCTTATGTGCCAAATTTGCAGAGGGAAAGAACCGCTAACTGGACTCCTCATCATCCAACTTCTATCTATACTGATTCTTTTAGACAAAATTTTAGAATGATTCGGAGCAAAAGGCTTTTGGGCAAAGAAACAGTTCTCTGAAGAGCAAATCCTCTTACCGTTGCGGCCTATATTCAGCAGCAGCATTTTTCCCCACGGCAGCTTGTGAATCTTCAACTGAGTCAAGGAAATAATTTGATGTTCAGCAGACTCCAGTCAACTAAGATTACATTCTTTGTACCCTGAGAGTAAGGCAAAAAAACACATTTGTTGAGACCAAAGGGGGCACAGAGGCAGCGCCTGAGTAATTCAAATATAAACAGGAAAGAAACTTGATAGAAAAGCCTGGTGCTGGTCCATGTCAAGGCTAATTACTGCCACTTTTTTCATGCAAAGTTTTGAATTAATAAGGTAGAAGAAATAGGGAATAGAGAGTGCGCATTTCTCTTCAAGGACACACCTTCACCTTTAAAATCCTTTGCTTGCTCTTGAATTTAGAAGAATCTCTAAGAACTGTTTCACAAAAAATGTGTTGGTTGAAGCACAATATCAAAAAAAGCAATTCTGATTTCATTGACATGAGAATAAAACTGTTGCTAGGTAGGGTTTCACAGTTGTTGTGGCCTTATATTTCTTTAGTCAGAAACGGTGGCAGATTTGTTTTACAGTAGGTCAATCTTATCTGTCTAGCATTATGCAGCTAAGCAGTCAATTTGTTTTCTCCTATAAACATCAGTACTTTTGAAGTGCACTTTATTCATTTAGCATTAAGAATGTAATAATTTTTTTTTATTTAAGTAAAATGACAGCTGTACGATTTAAATGAATAAGGTAAAAGATGTTCCATTGTTTAAGATAATCGTGGATAGAAATCAGTCTTCCTCTTCAGAAGTTTTGGCAAGACCTGGAAAATCATGCTGCAAAGTATAAGTCCCTAACCTGGTAAACAGTCCATCATGAAGCAACGGACTAGCCGCTTGGGTGATAGATTCTAAGACAGAAGAGAGGAAAATAGAAAAATATTTTTTAAAAAATAAATTTTTTAAAAATCCAAAACATACAAAAATTGTTTTAGTAAATTAAAATTCCCAAAAAGGAATCAGTGGGAAAATGACACTGATTTAACAGAAGATGAGAGGAATAAAGACTTCCAACTTTTGCAAATTTTTTCTGGTTTGGTTCTTTTTTTTTAGAAAATGTAAGTCTTGCATTTCCATTTGATGTGTTAGAAGACATTGTCACTGGAGTGAAAAACAATGAAGGTCACTGAGCAAATGGCCAAGCTCTTTTCCCCCCTGAGATTTTTCACAAAATGGAGACAAAATTCTTGTTCCATACCAAACAGCTTTCTCATGAGTGGAGTCAAAAATAAGCTGTTTCTAATAAGTCTATTCCTGTAGTACTCTAAAATGGATATGTGTATGTGTGTGTGCGTGCACACACACACGTTAACTCTGAGAGAAAAAAAAAAAAAAAGTCCTGGGAACTAATAGACCATTGATAACCATTATCTGTTTAATTTTTCCTTGAACTTAATGCCAAACAAGTAAGGGTTCATGTTTTCCAAATACCACTTTGATGTTTTATTGATTGCTTTTGTCAAAGTGAAATGTTTGAAAACCAGAAACCAGAAAGTTGCAATAACTTTGTATAACATGTGTGATAGCACTTTCTGATGTTTCTAGTCAAAGGCATGCATTGTTTACTAATGGCTTGAGATAGCTATAAGCTGATTTTATGTGCGCAGCCTTGCACACCCTACGTATCTGTGGTCAGTGCCAAGCCTTAAGTGTTCTCAGAGTTCAAAAATATCTGTAGCTTGGATGTGTTGCTCAAGTGACATCACTCAAGCAATTTTAGCACATTTTATGGAGGCAATATGAATACCACATTTTAAATTTGCCCATGCCTTCTTGCCATTTTTATGTCAAGAGCTGGAAAATACTTGAAAGTAGATCCTTCAGTTTCAGTACTGTTTACTCTTCTGCATGCATGGAAAAATGTGGTTACTCTACAAACTGTCCTTTTTGTGTGTGCACAAGTTTGTGTTCTCAAGGCCAAGAGTATTTGATACTTCCAGGCAGATTAAGAGCAATTCTGACAGCATAAATGCAGGACACAGTATGAAGGCAAAGACAAATCTACTGTTTCGCTGAAGGCTATTAAAAACTGTGATTTTTGGCAAACCTATCTATTGCTGTGTTAAACTATAACAGATACGTTCAGAGGGGAAACAGTATCCCCTTTGTCAAGCCAGAAAAAAAAAAAAAAAACCTGTTTCCAAGCTGCCCTTATAAATTCTTACTGAACCTTTTCAAGTAGCTTGCCAAAACATTAGGCAGTTTTAGGAGAACACTGGGGTGCAGATTAATTCTTAATAAATTGATTGATATCCCTACAAGTAAGCAAGAGAGCTGTGTGCTCAGATGCCATTTAGGTCCTGTGTATCTGACAGTTTCTTCTATAAATTATGGTTTAATTCTTTAAAAGACCAGTGTGTCATCTGTATTAAAAGTCTTCAAGTGCTTACAGTTGTTTCACATTATAGCTTATTGTATTACAGTTCTGGTATATTCTTTCTATAAGTAATCTTGTGGGAGCCAAAGAAATAGGAGCCCTTCAGAGTACAGCGGCAATGGCTTTTCCATGTTTCCGTTCTGCACTGTGGTAATGGGGGAGCAATTTGAAGAAACTAATAGAAGCTTCCTAGGCATCTCAGTTTCTTAAAATTTGATGCAATTTTGAATAGTTTTTGATTTTCATTTAAAAAGATATCTGGGGGAGGCTGGTAACTCCTCACAGGCAGTAAATATAGTAATATTCACTGCATGTTGAGTTGAAAGAGGCTGAAAAAAGTCTTCGATAAAGTAAGTTGTCAGGGAAGAACAGAGGTGTATAATATATAAGTTTCCTTGCACAACTTGGACCAACTATAATCATTAATAATGGATATATTTTGGACAGGGACTGACAGCTGCTTTTATTTCACTCCTCTCCATGTCTGTGTGAACCCTAAGCCGGCATGAGTGCTCTTCCTGGTCCCCTCCTCAATACTCACGGACAGGCAGCACAAACAGCCTACCTGGTTTGTTCAGCTCATTGGTCATGTTGCCCACGTATTGCTAATTACTGCCAACCCCCCGATCAGGGCTTCAGTCCTGTGTTATCTCCTATGGGTGGTGATACTTTGGGAGGCACAGGCAGGCTGCCATCCCCATCCCGACGCGGAGTTTGCCAGAGGGCCACCACTGTTCTGCGCTTGACAATGACCCTCCAGCACCCTGTGCGCCACTGCTGCTGCCAATCCTACCCACTTCCACCCTGCACCAGTCTGGTCAGAGAGCTGCCCATGGCAAAATGAACAGGCGGGGCCTCCCAGCAATTCTGGCATACGATTTCTAGACAATGAGTTGTCTACCTATCAGCAAACATTAAGTCCCAGAACCATAAAAAATCAGTTTCTGTTGTTCTGGTTGGGTCTAGATGGTGATGGTGACTGACTGGCACCCCCAAAGAGGGTCAAAATTATCAGTCGGAGTAAAAAAGGTATTAAAAACTACTTCAGGGCTAAAACTACCCTATAGGTAAAAGCATGTTATCATACGCATTTCCAATGGAAAAGTATGAAGGCACTATATGTAAATGTGAATTCCTTTGAAAGTTGTCCATGTATTTGTCACAAATGTTTGATTAGGAACTCTAAGGAAAATAGTATTCTATTTGTTTCAGCCATGATTGTTTTAGGAATAAGTGTACTTTTCTATAGTCAATATAGTATGAGGAGTCACCAAATTTTGACTGGGCAGGTGGTTGTTTTATATAATCAGTGTGATCTTTTCCCAATTTTTAACCTATCATTTTTCACAGACATGGAACCGATGAATCATCAGATGAAAGCTTTGTATTTCTTGTTTTCTAAACTGAGTCTATGCATACACACATTTAAAGGTACAATCACTTTAAAGATAAATATCCTGTAGGCAGCATTAGAAAGCATATCAGAAACAGTATTTTCTTAGAAAATGAAACTACAATATATTAAAAAGGAGACCGAGGATTACACTAAACATTTTGTAGTGGGTTGACCCTGGCTGGACACCAGGTACCCACCAAAACCGCTCTATCACTCCTCCTCCTCAGCTGGACAGGGGAGAGATAATATAACAAAAGGCTTATGAGTCGAGATAAGGACAGGGAGAGATCACTCAGCAATTACCATTGTGGGCAAAACAGACTCCACTTAGGGAAAAATTAATTTAATTTATTACTAGACAAAATCAGAGCAGGATAATGAGAAAATAAAAACTAAGTCTTAAAACATGTTCCTCCCACCCCTCCCTTCTTCCCAGGCTTAACTTTACTCCCCATTTTCTCTACCCTCTCCCCACCAGCAGCACAGTGGGACAGGGAATGGGGGTTGTGGTCAGTTCGTCACACATTGCCTCTGCTGCTCCTTCCTCCTCACGGGGAGGACTCCTCGCACTCATCCCCCGCTCCAGCATGGGGTCCCTCCCAGAGGAGACACAGTGCTCCACAAACTTCTCCAACATGAGCGCTCCCCATGGGCTGCAGTTCTTCATAAGCTCCTCCAGTGTGTGTCCCTTCCACAGGGTGCAGTCCTTCAGGAACCGCCTGCTCCAGCATGGGTCCCTCACAGGGTCACAAGTCCTGCCAGGGAACCTGCCTCAGTGTGGGCTCCTCCTTCCACAGGTGCACAGGTCCTGCTCCAACTCAGGCTTCCCACAGGGTCACAACCTGCTTCAGGCACATCCACCTGCTCTGGCGTGGGGTTCTCCATGGGCTGCAGGTGGATATCTGCTCCACCGTTAGCCTCTATGGGCCACAGGGGATAAACCTGCCTCACCATGGTCTTCACCATGGGCTGAAGGGGAATCTCTGCTGCAGTGCCTGGAGCACCTCCTCCCCCTCCTTCTTCACTGACCCTGGTGACTGCAGGGCTGTTCCTCTCACATACTTTCACTCCTCTCTCTAGCTGCAGTAGCTGTTGTGAAGCAACTTTTTCCCTTCTTAAATACATTATTCCTGAGGCGCTACCACCATCGCTGATGGGCTCGGCCTTGGCCAGTGGCGGGTCTGTCTTGGAGCCGGTGGGCACTGGCTCTGTTCGGCATGGAGGTCTAGCAGCTTCTCACAGAAGCCTTCCCTGTAGCCCCTCTGCTACCAAAACCTTGCCACACAAACCCAGTACAAATTTCTTAATTTTTTTTTACCATAATTTTATATCTTCCAGTTTCTGTCCTTTAATTTTCTGTGCATAACTATTTTCATGGTTATTTTTCATCCTTTCATGTTCATGTTTTTTGAGATATTGGATGCACTTGTGATTTCCATTTTCCAAGGAAATGTTAATTGCTTAGGTTAACAGGTACTTCTCATGTGAAAACGAGGTTCCTGGAAAACATTTCCCCACTATTTTGGATGTGAGAGTGTAAATTGTTCTACATCGGCTAAGTGTATACATTTGAGACTGTTAGACACACCCAGAATTGCTTCATTTAACCTTTCCACTAAGTTTGCTTCTAAACCAAATCTCACTCTGTATGTAACAAAGAAATAGTAGGCTGTGCAGGGATGCCAGTAATTAGCACTCACATATCTGTGACTGAATTCACACCCGAGTTATATTTTACAGCTTACCTGGTTAATAAGAGGCTGGAATAATGGTAACTACAAAGCAGAAGCATTACATCCCAGCTTCGTCTGAGTGTGTAGCAACAAGTTTCTGGAAACCTGAGACTATATCTGATATCTTAAGGTACTCTAGCATCTGAAATAAGCTCCATATTTCCTTGGCGAGGGGAAGCGAGCTTCTGAAAAGCATGATACTCAAGTCTTTAACATAGCTGACATGAGTGGGTAGAAAAGGACTGTTACTAAACCGAAACACGTTAAGCATTTCCTTTATTAAAACAAATCTTTGAAAATGTCTTACAAATAAGACTCTAGAAAAGGCATTAATGCTGTTATACTAACACGTCACTGGATGTTTTGAACTATTCTGAATGTGTGCTGTTAGAACTACTAATTTTGCTCTCAAATATTCTGAAATTATCCCTTTTGCTCAGTAGATAACACTTATTCTTGCATGTGAACACTTTTTCTATTTCCTTTAGTTTTTTTAACCTTTCTGCAGACAAAAATCTAAAAATCTGTTGTGGCACCCAGATAACCATACCTCATATATTCACGTACAGGATTCATGTACACTATTAAGAACACTCTGCTAGCGTCTAGCCAACTCAAAACCACGACGGTTGTGGAACCATATTGATCTTTTCTAGCCTGTTAAAATGTACTGGCCTGTTGAGATATATCTTTCTTATATATAGAATCCAAATAGTTTATATATGAACAAGTTTTTTTTTCCATTTTCTTAATAGAGCCCTATAATAAGGATGGGATACCATAGGGGCTATTTTATTGTCTTGTTAGAATGCAGTACATCGATCCCAACTGCTAAATCATTTTTATGGCACATTAACAGTATCATGACATCAGGAAACATATCTTTCAGCTGGAGGGACCTTTTTCCAAAACAAATACATCCCACATGAACACTGAAAGCAAATCATAGCAGTCTATTCTATAGTGGACTAATATAGTCCATTTTCAACCTTAAACTGTTTGCTCAAATCAGTCTTTGCTCAGACCTAGGATGATGTTTAAAGGTTTGGAAATACCTGAGGTTTTATTTAAGCTTTGTGTTACTCCCTTAGCTTAAAAATGTGTTTGTTTGGATTTTTTCTTTTGGTGGAATGCATTGGGTTGTTTAATCAAATATTGTTGAAAAGAACATCCATTATGAAGTAAATTTGCTACCACTTGTTTCTATTTGTTATCACTGTGAAGAATAAAAAAACAATGGATGGTTTGGCCTTCCTGTATTTCAAAACATGTGTTAGCATTCTCTTACTCAGAATGTCAGTATGGGGGAAAAAAGTATTGCACTAACTACGCTTTGACTGTATCACAAAAACTCAGCAGCAAACGTCATTTCTCAAACAGGAAAGTCAAGCATCTGATTCTGATGTCAGATTTGCAGCATGTTTCACCTCATATTGGGAAAGGTTTTCTACTTAGCATGTGCACATGTATCTACTTTTCAAAGAAAAACCTTGCTCTGTTTATCTTTCTTTTTCCTTTATTCATATAATTCCCTCCACTGTTTGTTAATAGTGACAGTTTTCCTCTATTTCAGAAACCAAAACAGTAACTACTGAAACAGCAAACATCTACAGCATTCATTATTGCCTCCAGCCTTCCTTTGATATGTAGTCTCTGTTTCCAAATTAGCAAATGAATGTGAAATTGGCTGGGATGGGGAAGGCTGAAGGAAATAAGCTGAATGTAGTTTTAATATGTTCTCTTATGCTGTATTAAATCAGAGGTGATGCCACCTTTGTAAAAGCAAATGAATCCTAAGAAATCTGAGCCAGGGAACCTAATCCTTTTTTTTTTTTTCCCCTAAAAATAATATCGGGCATCTGCTCAGAAAGAACATAGTGCCTGCAAATACCCAAATTTATCTTTCGTTTCCAACACAGCTTGTCATCAAAACCTTACCCCTCCTTTTATCTAACAGAAATACTTGGGCAAGTACTCTGTAGTTATTGCTAACTACGAAAGTTTATGTGAACCATTGTCTAAGTAAAGCTTGAGCATCTTCCACTTCTAACTTACATTTTTTTCTAGGGAGAGAAAGGTCTCCGTCACTCTTTAAATAGCTTCATTATTAGAAGAATTAATACTAATTTCTTAGCTGTTTCTTTTTCTCTAGGGATAACCTGGCGCCTGTGCAAAAGAAAGGAAGTGAAATGATTGTGTTTCCAACTTGTTTTCCCAGGCCACGGGTTCTCCGTATCTCTTCTCATGTGTTTAATGGGGAAGTGTGGTGATCATCCCATTGAATTAGAGACTCAAAGTTTAAATTTTCAGTGATTATATGATGTGATAAATTAGGTGAAAACAGTCTGATCCGTGGTTAATAATTTATTAGATAAAATTATTTTCTGTTCTCTGAGGTAAAAAACCAATGGCAGTATTAAGGTAGCACTAGAAGAAATAAAGACTTTATACATACCGCTATATGAAGGCATATATATAAGATATCTGTATGACTCATTGCCTTCGTATCCTACCCAGAGGTATATAAAATGGCAATACATATCTTGCTGAGAAAAATACAAAATATATATATTTTGACAACCGACTTTTGACACAATTTTCAAAAGGGATTTCGTAGTAATGTCTGGAGGTTTTTTAAATCTTAGTCACAGTGATAGAGCATTATTAATGGCTTTCCTCAAGCGTATACTACCTGCCTAAAAGAGTAAGGGGTATGCTTGTCTCATCCCATGCACAACCTCCCATCTCCCATCTAAATGCATGCACATATGCACACATCTTCTTCTATTTCTTTCTTTTAACAGCTTCTACACGCAAAATGAATTCTGTGTTGTCAACCTTTTTAATTTACTGAGGGCTAGGTTTTGCTCTTTGTGGGAATGAAGTGATTGGCACTTAATGACTCCTGGAGATGTTGTCCCCAAAGAGACACTCCTTTTGTACTGGCAGGAAATGGTTTACTTTATCTTCTTCTATGTGAATCCTCCTCTTCAGTAACTTTGAGCATGCACAGCTCAGAAAGCTGTGAGGAAAGCAAAGTCTCATTTCTCTGTTTCATGGGATAAGCATTGCATAGATATTTCTGGTTGCTCATCTACATATTCAGTCTGGAAGAAGGAGGGTCTCTTACAAGTGAACACAAATCTGATCCAGAACAAAGGAAGTCTGGGCAAAACTGCATGTAAATTTTTCAAGGACCCCTGAGGAAAGACTCTGAAAATAAAGGGGTTCATTTTATGTTCCTGTTAGACTCTCAGGCTCCCCAGGGAACTGACATTTCTGTGTTGTTTGTGTGTTTCTTTGGTGTTGACCATCCATCTGCTCGGAACATAACTGAGGCAGGCATTTGATTTCCTGTCAGCTACAAGATATCAATCAGATAGCTATCAAATGTTGCTATCTATCTGAGCCACGCTTTTGGTACAGATTAACACTATGAGCCCTCTGCACACTGATATTTGGTCTTCTCCACAGTCCTCAGTCTCTTCATGGAAAGTTTTTGCAGCTCAGCCTTGAGACTTCAGGTAGGACTCACGTCCTGCAAGAAATCAATACCTTAGAGTTTCTTTATTCCTTTATCAGACCTATGACCAGACATATATACTGTACAGTGGAATCTTGTTGTAATAGATGCTCTCTACACACATAGCTGCATTGCTGAGTGGATTTTCTCTTCCAGGAAAAGAATAATTTTAAGAGCCCAGCACTGCACTAGTTGCAATGAAAACTTTACGGGCAACAATGAGTGGGAAAACTTATAATCCCCTCATTTTCGAGGTTTTTGGTTTTTTAAAGTGTGCATTTCAGATATTTTTAGAATTATTTTTAGAATTCAGCACAAAGCCACAGTATAACTCCCATCATCCAAGCCATTACATATGGAGAGAAGTAATTGATTGCTAGTTAGTTGTAGCTGTGACTTGGGTTTCAATTAGAATAATAACTTAAAAACTCTAACAGAAAGCAGCTATTTTGCACACTGCTAAAAAGCATTTGTGTAAGTTTGGTGTGTTTGACTCATACATAATGTATACTCCTTAATGACCTGCATAGCCAAAGGATGGCACTTTAAATTGATGAGTGTGATATATTCATACGTAGAACAAATTAGTTTAAGGACAGATGAAGAATAGATGTGCAGTCTAGCTAGCATGAACTGTTACAATTATAGAGATTATTACAACCACAGTCTAATACCTTCCAGACATCAGAAATCATTAAGCATCAGAGTTACATAGATCTGCAAGCTAGTTTTATCACAAAAATATTATTGTATTACAGCAGTTTCAGTTGTGCCACTACATTTGAGATTAGAATAACATTTCTACTGAAAATACTTGTTTTCACAGGTTTCTAACCTAGCCTTAGAAACATACTCAAGAAGCAGCATGATAAAACATATCCCCAAGTGAAAAGGAGAGGAATACAGGGTAATAAATTTTGTCTTGGAGCATTTTCTTTCCAATACACAAGAAGAACCTGTTGTTCTAAGTCAGTGGAAGTCAGGGTGAAGCTGTCGACCTGAGCAAAGCCTGGTCCTCAGACAAGTGTGGGACTGAAAGGAGCCCATTTGCTTGAGGCCTACTTTGAAAATAAGTAATTTGGTCATAACTATTATAAGAATCTGTAAAATATTGTGGTATCTAAACTCACTTCACGTAGGTTTAAAAGTGAGCTTGAACCAGACCAGTAAATCCTAATACCTGCAGGTTTGAAGGTATCTTTTGAGCTGAACATGGCTAACTTTCATGACTTGGACTAGTGTCAAAATTTACACTGGGGAAAAAAAATAACTAGAAAGTAAAATTGATTAGATGTGACATTTTTCCTGTTGCCAACACTGTGACAGAATGACATGCATACTTATCACCAATGAAACTGCAAATGAAGGATTAAGAGCAGTGAAGAATCCGATAAGTTCTTCACTCAGAAGGAATTTGCTTTTTACCTCCATGAGGTAAAAAAGGCACGTGCACAGGGTGGTAAGCCAGACTGTCCTGGCAGAGGTCAGGAAATAATTTTTTACCCAAAAAAGGTCAATGAAAATAAGGGCCACTCTCATTATTTTTTGTGTAGTATTTTATTGATAATTTCATAAATTTCAGTGGGATGATGTTTGAAAAAGAATATTTCTTCTTTATTAAAAGGAGTTCTGTTGAAATGTACTTTCCTACATAACCCCAGACATTCAAAAAATATATAGGTCCTTTGCCCAAATTATATTTACTCTTTTACTGACAAGCTGAGCAAATGCTATGCACAGCTTCATACACAGAAGCAGCCATAGTGTGGGTACTGATGGTTAAATTTCCATGTTGTTAAGGTCTGGTATTTATATTATGAGGCCTATGGAAAATTTTAGAAATGCCATTAGCTGGATGAGGAAGTGGTAAGCCAGTCCAGCTGTTAGGGCACTGACCTACCTTGTGAAGCTGTTGTGACGATAAATACATCAAAGATATTCAGAGTCAGATGCAACAATTGCTTAGCCACCTAATATTTAAGCCCTTTGCTACTCAAATTTCGGTACCTGCCCTCAGAATGCAACAAAGGTGCTTACAGAAATGTGGCCTGGCTTGTCTCGGATCTACAGAGGCTTGCCTGATATTTAGGTACCTTAGCACTTTAAAAAAGAAACTTGGAATAAACAACCAGAGGTAGCCTTATTATCCCCAAATCAGCATACTCAGAGAGAGCTGGCTTGGGGCTACTTGGTGAAAGACACTGAACCTAAAAGGGAGAATGTTAATGCCAGTCCATCCACTGCCTTCGCCAGAGCTGGAAGGCTGCACAAGTGATGCATCGTCTCAAACTTTCTCCCTACTACTGCATCTCTTTATTCTTAACATTAAATAGTGACAGGCACAGAAATACTTATGCACACAAGCAAGGAAGAGAAAGCAGCCTCAGAAAGTTAAACATTTCCTAGCTTTCATCCTGCCCTGGTAAAATGTGATTCATCATCAGACTCCCATAGAATAGGGGAAATCACCCTCCTCCACCCCTCACCAGTCACTCCCACATGCTCTTTTATTAAGACATGAGAACTGAAATTCTTTTCAAGAGAAATGTGGGGTTTTTTCAGCAAGCCAAGCCTTGATATGTTTACACATGTCACCAAAATGCTATGAATTTTCACTCTAAAAGTTTCTTGGTTATAATGAGGTTTATATCTGAAATTTTTTTGTGAGCTGCTGCATCTGCTGTATATTAGATCAGATATGGAATGCAAAAAGTGTAACTAGAAGCCAGGAAGACAGCATTCTGAGGTGAAATTAACCAGGAGCAGGTATTTCTGGATATATGCATCTGAATTCTAAGTTTTCAAGAAACAGTTGATCTAGGTCAGCTAACTGCTGTTTGTCTGCAATGGACATTAGGCCTTGAAATTCCTCTGAAGATCTGGCTGCTAAAATTGTTTTTATACTAGCCATCAAATACTCTACAGGAAAGAATCACACAAGTATTCCAAACAGAGGGATAACAACAAAAATGTGCTCATTCTGAAACAGATGCAGTTCAAGTTCAGATTGTGAGGCAAACAAAAGAACAAGGGAATAGAAATCATGTCTTTTCTGGTCCTACAAACTTTTGGGCAAAATCTTGTATAAATCCTGCTTATAACAGGGTACTTTATTATTCAAACCCCACAAAAAAGGCCATACTATTCATGAAGTAAGAGACCCAAGTCCAGAAGCTCTGTAATTTAGATAAGCTGATGCCTAAAACCAATGTGAATTCAGAGGAAGGTAGGTGTTTTGGGTTTTTTTTTTTCAAACAAGGATTCCCACTGTAAAGAAACTATTTAGAGTGAACCCATGAGTGATCCTTAATGAAGACTGATTTTAAACTTTTCTGTATAGCTCCTCAGTACGTTTGTGTAATAGT
Source organism: Phalacrocorax carbo (assembly GCF_963921805.1). NCBI lineage: Eukaryota > Metazoa > Chordata > Aves > Suliformes > Phalacrocoracidae > Phalacrocorax > Phalacrocorax carbo. The sequence goes on along the minus strand of NC_087513.1, from coordinate 107,263,393 downwards.
ATGTCTATCATACAGTCTGTATCTTTACTTTACATGTAAATTGCTTAAATAATCCTAAAAAATATGAAAATTTTGGCTAAAAGAGCAAATGACGGTTTACATGATGAAGAACCATGATTAGATTACAATTTTAACAATATGCAATATTAAATTTTGAGGAAGTTTCTGCAGCCTATGCCACTTACCAAGGTCTTCACCCATGCTACACTTGAAATGTATCTGTTTATTTTTGCAGGAAGTTATTATTTGCCTCCAGTCATATAATATTGTCAATCCGGGGAGCGACGTGTTGATCCCAAGTTTGTTACATAAGGGGAAATATCTGAAGGTGTGATCTGTGTTGCACTGGTTAAACCCTCAAGAAAAGTGTCTCTTCCAGGTGCGAATTAGATTCAACAGTGGTGGCCATGGCCACTCGTCTTAATTTCCTTGGTCCTTGGTACACAAGACTTAATTTTCTGTAGGTACTGTTCACCCATGCAGGCTCTTGTGATCGGTTCACTGGAGCATTAGAAGGAGGGAGGCCCCAGTTGTGAGTTGATGCTAGCAAGGGTCTTTTCTAAGGGGCCCTTTTAGTGTAGGGCCCTAGCAGCCCTAGCAGAGGTCGTGCCTTTCTCGCCTGTATTACTGTGCCTTACAATAACAAGAAGTGGTGATTTGGTTTTGACATATCAGGTTATGGAATAGGAAGAAAATGCAGCAGTGCACCACCAAAGTAAGAGCCACAAACATTCTGAGACCATAAATTAGTTTGAAAACTGATGTGTGAGATGAGTCTATACAGTGTTTGTTAAGCAAAGTTCAACACATCAGTACACGTGCCAGCTGAGTTACTACAGAAGTGCATGTTGTTGTTCCTTGGGGGGATTCTGCAGCCTGTGCTCAGTTCCATGCTGCCACAGTTTCATTGCTGAGAATAGCTTCAAAATACCTACAGGTATACTAATGCTTAGAAGTGACTGAAGTAGACATATCCTGATTATGTATTGACTGGTGTACAAAAGGGATGGAAAATAGCAGTTTCCCCCATAGATGAACCTTACTGTACAAAGACCAGAAGACCAGAGTAATAAGTAACTTTTTTTTCCACTGCTATTCTACACAAAAGAGCAAATCCAGTATCCAAACTATCTCCAGCAGAGGTAGAAATTAAAATGTAAACAGTAAGCCTGGCTTTAGGCTTCTGGGTTTGTTTTTTTTTGTTGTTGTTGGTTTGGGGTTTTTTTTAACGTTTTGGTAGTAATTTACTAATGCTATTCCCAGCTATTTAGTCAGAAATTCCCCAGGAATTTAGGAATGTCTGTACTGTTAAGTGCTGCTTCAGTGCCATGGGATCCATGTTCAGCGGATTCCTTTGCACAATGTTGTAACCTCCTTATCTCAGGTTGACATTGTACAACACTCAACACTATCTGTGAAGCTTTATCAGCATCTCCAGCAAGAAGCACCACTCTCTAATTGGAAAAAAAATCTTTGTTTACTGTTAGAACTGTCAATCATTTTGTCCTGTATTCTCATTATTACTTACGGCCCTGCCTGTCTGCGAATAACAAGCTTCCTGGCTTTACCAAAACTCTGATATACTCTGAAAAAAAAGAGCAAGGAACATCCTATAACAGTGCAGAATGTAGTGGGGTTTATTTAAAAAATATAGTTCATAAAAGGAATCTACCGAGCTGTTGATAATTTTTGGTAAGTCCCTCATCACTTCAGAAAATCTTAGGTAGGATATGGTAATAAACTATGCTGGTAGTTTTGACATATTTAGGCTCAGCTTTTGACCAGGGATTGGGACACACTTACACAGTTATAATGTACACCTTTACAAAAGTCATATTTATTCATATCTTTGCAATGGCCAACAACAGCGCATGTGCATTCCTTCTGCATGCCAAAATATCATGTAAGCCTAGTCCACTGGCTAAATCCCTGGGTCATCCACATTTTCAGTGGTATGTGCATTTCCTAGTTTATGTTTAAGTTGCACACAAATCATGGTCAAGTAATTCACTCAGGGTCAAACAGTGCAGGATCTGGTTTCACTGGCAGGAAAAGCCATTACAGAAAACTTAAGGAAACCACAGAATCCTTTTGCACAGAGTGTGCTGCTCACTGACATTAGCGCAAAGCAGCCTTAACAAGCTAGAGAATCTGCTCATGCAGCTTCAGAAAACTACTTATTTTCTCCTTCAGTCATCTGTAAGGTTTCAAAGAAAGCAGAAAGTCTGTGCTCATGTGCCTAGCTAATCCAATATCTCTTATTCCTCTGGGTCAAGGTCACCCAGTTCTGTCAGATGGGATATAAGTTTTCTGTAAGGCATTGACATTTGGGGGCTAGAAGGTCAAATGTGGGATTGCTGCTTTGTTGTGGTCATTTTGTTCTGTGTGAAGTATGCAATGTGACATCTTAAAGAACTTGCTTGTACTGACATTTAGCCCATTTCCAAGTCGTAGTTGCAAAGTCCACCCTCTCTTTCAGGGTAGTAAGGACATATGCACCATATATCATATGCCATATACCATATACCTCCTATGTACCTATGCCTTCTCTGCCAATGATCGCAGGTTTTGTTTCTCTGCTGAGTTTTTCAGCAAACGCAATGCAGTATTCCATTGGGTTGTCACTTTTTTTTTTTTTTAATTTGTGTGGTGGCAGATTGTTTTCCTCCTACAGTTTTTACCAATTTTACAGGTCATTACTAGTTGACTAAAACTGGTGCAATTTGCCTCTGCCAGCTGATGTTTAATAACTGTCATTCTTGCCAAGACCGTGCATCAGTAATTTCTGACAGTACGTAACACATAGCACATAAGTGGATTGACTACGTTACATTCTTCTGACAAGCCATTTAACTAACAGATGAAAATCAAAGAATGAGTGGATGAACCTTGAGAGGAAGCTAATTTGTGTGTTTATTGGAAATTTGATACTACGTTGGTCTCTTGTAATTATCAGAGTTTTGTGATGCACATAGCTTGTTTCAAAAGTAACGCTAGGAAATTTGTTAGCTTTACCCCTTGCACTAGTTACCTAATGCCAAAGACCTGAAACAGCATGCACTGAATGTCAAACCATAGAAAAAGTGAGACGTGGTGTGACTTTCCTGACCATGAAACTGAGGGCAGTTGCTTTAATTGCAAACTGTTTATATCTACTTGCATACAAACTTTAAATGAGGAACTGCCAAGATTTATGGTTCATTACGTGCCCTAAGTGCTGCCTATAGCAAAAAAGTTGGAGTGAAGACATGTTTTTTACTTCCCCTGGAGAAGAAGTATTGCATGGAGGTTGGTCAGATATCCATGTCTGGCTCACTGCTGACTTAATATGTGACCTGGACAAGTTATATAAGCCCATTGTTTCTGCTTTCTCAAGTGTAAAATAGGTAAAATATTTCAGAGGCTACTTGTGTACTTTAATTGGTTGCCTGTTTCCTATATACTGGATAAAAGGAGATTACTGCATGTTTAAGCATCGCATTTCCCTTTTATATTTTGTTTAACCAGCATGACAAGATTTTCTCATTCTTCCTCTTAATGCTTAGCTAGTTTGTGTGCCTGACAGTTTTTTCTCCCATTCCTCTTCCGTTCTTCTCTGTCTGTGCCTTTGTTCTCCCTTTCTTCCCTATTTTATTCTGCTTCTCTGTCTTTCTTCCTGCTCTGTTTTACCATATTTGTGGCATAAATAATTTTTATCCTGGAGTCTCACTGGGTATTCAATACACTCAGACACATTTTTGCTACTTGCTGTATACACACTCTCTGGAGCATCTGTCCCTGTAGGATGCATGGGTACACACTTCTTATTCTCAAGTACTTCTGCCTTCTGCATGCAAATGCTTCAGGGTCTGCCGCAGTCAAACCCACCCTGAGAAAGTCAGGTTACAAAAAGAACAGCTGCCAACTCAGTTTTGCCTACGATTCTGGTCTGTATTCTCCCAAGGAACTTTTCTTTACCAAAAAAAAAGCTATTGCTGAGTCATAGCCGCTGACTTGAAGAGGTCTGAGAAGCAAATCTGTGACCCAATTAGTGACTGAACTGTCATTTTGTTGTATATAGTAAATACCTAGAGTTGCTGGAAGGGAAAGAGGAAGAAAGGGAGTTGCCAGACCAGAAAAGGTGGGCGGTTGGCTGGGGGGCTGAGTTACCTTGCCAAAGGGACAAAATTTACAGTAACAGTGTCATCCAATCGGAATGCTTATATCGTTACTATAGAAATTATCTTAAGGTAGTAAAGCTTTGTTTTATGACAGTGGAGCTACTTCCTCAGTGCAGACAATGCACATCTGGCTGCAGCACCACAGTGGTAGATTTGCATCTTCTATGATATAGCGAGTAATGAAAATTTCTACGAGGAGATGAAGGCAATGTTTCTGAAACAGTTCATTATTGTCTTTTTTTATCTGTCTTATCTATCTCTTTCATTTTATTCTTTGCTCTTTTAACTGTCAAAACACTACTTTCTACTCAGAGAGAGCTAGAACTGACTGGTGTCCTTGGACATCACAAAACCAGATAAGGTTAGGATATTGGCTCACAGCTGGTCCTCACCACCACTGCCCTCCACAAAGCCCAGGGTTTTACTGTACTGTTCCGGTTATGTATGGGTATTTTTTTTTTTTTTCCTGTGTGGGTCTGATGAAGCTATAACTGATATGTCTATAAAAGGTATACCTGATGGCCTGAATGGGAATTTGAGGATGTCAAAAGGAATATTACGAACAGTTTGTCATAGAATGAAATTTGAAAATGGTGGTATGTTTATTTTCTGTTGCATTTTCACCCAAAGAACAATACCTAAAGGAAGCACCCATCACACGCTGGCCTATTCTAGCCACCACAAATCATGTGTCCACTGGAACGTTACCGGCAGGTTGTAATTCATTTTAATTTCTTGTAATTTATCTGTTGAATTGTGTAATCTGTGAGTTTTAGATTCTTACATGCATGAAGGTTATCTCACCCCTACCCTCAGAAGACCCAGGTGCAGAAAGAAAGGGCTGATCATTGGGTGTAGGTGTAAAGACTACAAAGTACTTTCACTAACAGCTGTGGCAGGTGAAGAGAAGGATCAGAATGAGAGATCTACAGGAGCAAGACAACCAGTTTTGAATATATATTGAGTGGGCTTGTCTTTATTCTAGCAGGGACTGCTCAAATATAAATGTTCTGGGGTGTAGGTTTTTTGTTTTGTTTCATTTTTTAAAACACTAGAGTTTTTTGGCCTATTTCAGCCAAAACAGAATATTCTCATTATATTCTCATTATAATGAAAAAAAATCAAACAAATATTCTTGGCTTATATTTCCGGCAGGTTCTTTACATTTCTCTAACTTTTCCATTGAGAAAATGAAAAACACATTTATTAAATGACCTTTAGTTTTTGCCATGTAGTCAAACGTTCTTTGCACTAGCACAGTAATACCATTATCTTGACCTTTGTCTCTCTCATACAGTTTCTCTTCCTGCCTGTCACTAGCACTTGCTCAGCTAGTAAGGAGAGGAAAAAATGTTACAACGGAAAACCCGCAGTCTAATTCAAATTGTGGGCAATGTAACCTCTGGAGATGCTTGTTCCAGCTAGGCTTGCTTTCTTTCTGTTTATTTTTACCTTTTCAGCTGATGTTTTCTATTTCTTTCCTAGATTTTTTTATTCTTCAGTCCATCTATTTAACCAGGTATATACATGTGGAGAAACAAAGTTTAGGACAAGTTTAATGTGAGATTGTTTTGGTCTGAGTCATAGTTGTGGTTTGCCTTGATGTAAAACCTTCCACAATAGCACGCTGTTGCACTTCCACGTGCAAACCAGTTGTATTTCTTTGAAGTTAAAATAAAAGGGCTTCACTGTTTTCTCTGACTTCAACATAATCAAGCAGCAAGCATCTATGCCTAAATCCCACATTTAACTTTCAGTCTGACCTTGGATTAATCCCTTTACCTCACCATGCCTCTGTTTCCTTTGCTGCCCTGGATCAGCATGCAGGCAGTGCAGTGAGAGTTGGGAGCTCAGTCTTAATTCTTTAATACAGCTGGAAAAAATCCCTCAAGACATAAGCTAACAGATTTCAAGCCATGCTCGTTGGCTACTTTCCAGTCTGAGTGAGTGCAGAGCTACAGGACAACTAATACGGTTTGAAAATATCTCTTGAAAGCCTTTATCTCAATAGTGTTTTGACTAATGCATAACTTGCAGAAAGCCATTCACTTTCTATCTGAAAGCATCAAGAGATTTACAGTGTGCCAGTTCTTTCCGTAATTTTGTCCTTTGTTGTGTGATTTATTTCCAAGCACGTTGAATGCTGTTGTAACACATAAATTTAATAAGAAACATAATCTACTCTGTTTCCTTCCTTTCCTTATATGTACGAAAGAACTATGGAGAATATGCATTTAAGGACAAGTCGCAAGGCTTCACTCTTTTCCAGTGACAAGGACTCCTGGAACAGGGCTGATGCGCATACAGATAGATGATTTCCTGTTGTTTGTTTCTAGTCTAATCAAGCTGATTGGGATGAATGATAATGGTGATGTCTTTAGCACATACCAGAAATTTTCTTTGCTTGCGAGCTGGAAACCATTTGCAATCTGCAGCAGCAATAGTAGTTGACTTAAGATGGGATATTTGATCATTACCCTCATAATGGGAGTCGCTGTTTTTTCACATATATGGCTGCGTATGAGCTTAGAAAATAACAGCATGCTTCATCCATCGATCTGAAAAAAGCTCTTTGTAAAAAGGGTCAGTGCTGTTATTCCCATCGAACAAATGATGAAATGGATGAGCAGACAGAGAGAAAAACTAGCTCAAGGTGATGAGCAGACTGCCAGCAGAGGTAGCAGAGGACTCAGGTCCTTCCATGGTTCGAGCCCCAAAGGCCCTGTGATTCCCCACGTGAAAAGCCTGAGACAGTTTACCACTGCTAGACATGTCAGAAATGCAGAATTGTGGTCATCCCAAGAATAGACTGTTCATCAAATAATCCATGGCCAGACTTGCATGAAGTCTCTCTCTATTCTAATCCTTTAAGTTTGTTAGGAATTGATAGTTCAAAACCTATAGTTATTTGTATCTGCTCTCAAGGGCAACTTCAGTCTTCAGTACCAAAACAGAAAATATAAAACATTAGTCCTACAAACCCATGGGTTCTTTGAAAGGGGAAGATAAATATGTAAGCAAGACTTGGGAAGGGATGCTTTTTATGTATGGGCTTTGTGGAAAAGGAAAAGCATTGTAATTTTGGACAGTACTGACATTTAGCTGCTTGTAGACGGGGTGCTGTCTGTCCACAAAGCTAACTGAGGACGCATTCTGCATGAAAATAAAAGGAAGTGCTAATTACCATATATCATATGGTATCCAAGATTCATGCATAATTTTTAAATTTCCTATTACCTTTTTGTTATCTTCCCATTCATTGACTTAATTGATACACTACCTACCCTCTTTTGTACCAAATACATTTGTTTTCTTCCTTCTAGGTCACATTTTTACAATTATCACCACAGCAACATTGCAGCTATAATAAGAAGATACATCTTCTGAATGGCTGGTGATACAACATTAGCTGTTAGAACATAACATTTTTCATGTTGGAAACATCTGGAGTTCACAACCAGCAAAGATCTGTAAAAATGTCTGTAGCTCTTTAATAATCACCCAAGGCTGCACTTGCAAGCTTTATTAGGATGCATTTACAAACACTCCTTAGTCACCAAGCACAGAATGTGATAAAAATAAGCTTTATTCCAACACAAAAAATTAAAATACAAAGTTCAGTTTACAAGTCATGTGGCTTAAAAGAAAAAAAAAGAGAGAATTTGAATTGGCCTTTGTGTCAAGGCCTTTATTTTAGAAAGCTGGGGCATACTCCATTCCTCTGCTGTTCCCAGCCTATTAGCTACAGCACTAATATTGCTATTTACTGGCTGATTATATCCTCTGGCAAGATTTGGACTGTGTCTACTTCCCTGCTGCAAACTAATCAGTTTTCAAAATTAGTTATTGATCTCAGGCTCATTGTGGACTACAAATTTAGTGGCTGGTTCATTGAGTATCAACAGTACCACTCTTTGTGTGAGCCGCATAGGAGTGAAAACAAACAAGATATTCAGGCCCACGTACATATATAATCATCTAATATAAGAAGATACAAGACAAGTATAAATGCACTGGCAAACAAAATAGCTTTTTTATGAGAAAGATGACCTAAAGAAATCCACGATTATTCCTCCGTTAAGGTACACATGTAATTCTTACTACCTACTGCAGAGTGTTTATCTGAGAGAGGACATGTATATCAGCACTATTACTGGAAAGCAGTAGTTACTTATTTTGAATTGTTTGGGGGCTTGTGGTTTGTTTGGTTTTGCTGTGTTGTTTTTTTTTTAAAGTAGGAAATGGGTTTGGGTTTTTTAAGATAGAGGTTTTCGGTTGCAAATGCATTAGATGAGGTCAGAAAGATTTTCAAATAGTAAGTGTTTGAAGATGGTATTTACGTTTCAGTGGCTAACAATGTGCTGCCATTATCCATTGTCTATTTCTATCAATCTACATTAAATCTTTTCAGTGATTATATTGTCATTCCTTTGGTTGTAATGGGAACTTACCAGATGCAAGAAGTTTTAATTGGGAAAATTTCCCTGTAAAACATTGACAGAGAAATATATAGTCAATACCTCAACATTTTCCTGGAGGTGAAAGGCCCACGACCAACTTATTTCTCTATCTAAATGGAAGTACATGAACACTAGGTTGCATGTTTCTAAATTTTATACCCAGGTAGACCTATAAAAATTTTGAAACCTAATTCTTTTTCTGAGAAAAGAGATTCCCATATAGGTTCAGCTGCTTGAATGCATTTCCTAGTCCCTTTAGGAAAAGTCTTAGTCCATAGAAGCATATTTAAAATATTGAAAATGTCCAAAATATTTTTAATAACAGTCTGCTCCCACCCCACTTCAATAATTTAATTATTTATTGAAAAAAAAACCCCACAATGCTAGAAATGTTTTTTCTCTTTCTTAAACATTATTATCAGTCTTCGTACTGGAAAAAAGCCCTAATCTTCTAAACATTTCACTGTTGAAATGGCATACAGAGTGTCTGCCAAGCGTGCATGTATAAATATATATTTGAAAATTAACTTAAGATGTTCAGTTCGTCTTTTATTTTATTATGAGCTCCTTGAATTTTATCTCAAGGTTAGTATTTAAAAAGTGTCCAAAACATGAGAACGTCAAAACCATTATTTGCATAGAGTTTTCTTTAAAAACTATACTTTTCCAAAATTCACTCAAAACTTAGCCCAAATTTCCCAACAGGCTTATGAACCTGGACTTTATTTCTGATTTATGAGAAAACCACAAACCAGGCCCTTGGCTTTGCTTGAGTTCTGAGACTTTCATGGTGTGGTTTATTTTTGATGTACAGAAAAGCTGGATCCTTAATGAAGAGTTGGTGGTCTGTGATTATGTGCATTTCAACAATACACACACACAAATTTCCAGAATGAAAGTTTCTGATTTGTAGTGATGCAAATGAGAAATTACTGAGTTTTTTACTAGGTTCATTTAAAGTTGAAAGTTTGACCCTATATTCCTGTATGCTTAACATTTCCATAAAACACAGTAAGACCTAGAGTATGCAAACAGTACAATTCCTAAGTATCATGGGAACTGAATTTTAGAAAAGAAACAATGAGGCAGTTGAGTTACCTGTTTTGCTGTGTGTTTCACAGTTTCTGTTATGCTGTGACGCATTTGAAACATGCTACTTGTTTTCCACAGTTCTTGAATGAAGCCAGTGTGTTAAAACACCCTTCTTACTTTTACCTTTTCAGATTATGATGATGTAGCATATGAATCCATATATTTCACTACAAAATCTGAGTTAAAGCCTTCCATGGTTAACATATACTTTGAACCAAATACTCCTTAGTTGCCTACATTCCTGTATTAATGTATCTGATATGTTTCACATTTAAATCTGGGATTTGCTTTGGTCTTCTTTAGCAATAGTTAATATATCCTCCTTTTTCACTTGGTATGCTGCTACAGAGTAGAAATTATGTATGCCAGAATGTCACTTCTTGTTTCTGTAAATATAGTCCTCTTCTTTCCTCAGACTATTAGAGGTATAGAATTGTTTTCTCCCAAAAAATGATCTCTGGAGTAAGGTAGCATATCTATTAATTCTGACAGAATTGTGTTCTGATATAATACTAAGGAGTTGGACCCGTTCTTTTGGGGTTTTTTTGTTGGTTGTTGGGGTTTTTTTCAGAAATTCTATTAAAAGAAAGCCAGTACAGAACTACTTCTTTTATTTGGATTATATGAGCTGAGTAGATCTCCTTAGTGACTGCTGATGCCATACGCAACTTCTGTAAAGTTTTTCTTTAGGTCTGCTCCATTTCTTAAATCCAATTCCATCTACAAAGCAAAAAAAAAGTATTTTAAGAGATATGAATGAATCAAATATGCAATCATTTTAATTTGAAGATGGGTACCAAAGTCTAAAAAAACCAACTTTTTTTGTTTCAGTGAAGCAGTCCATGGACAAAGAACTTTGCATATGATTGATCCTTAAATATAGGTAAATCAATAAAATATTTTAGACCTCCATTTCTTAGCCCATCTAGGTCATTGAAATGCTCTATTGTCAAGGGAATTAATGAAATTAAAAACTATATTACTTTTTTATTTGGGCATCCTCTGTCTGCCTGCAATTTCTCTGCTTTCAGATCTAGAGTGAATGTTTCCATTAGTATCTACATTGACAGAGGTAACACAACCATCTCTTGTCCTAGTTCTTTATTAGCCTAAAACTGCACTGAAGAGCAATATGCTTAAAAAGGGTTTTCCGCACTCAAAGATAGGACTGAGCAACTAAAAATACTAAAATGAAAATGTAAAGGTTTGTACACAAGATACATTTTTCAAATAAACAATCTCTAATACAGAATTTAAGCTATATTTTAATACACTTTAATTACAAAAATAGATGGGAAAATTCAAGTTCTGAAAAACACAGAAGAGGTACTACTAGATGCCAGTACTGAGGTATAATTAATAAAATTTTTGAACTGAAGATCAAAAGAGAATTACTTGTGTCACTGAGATGATGTTACACCAAAAGACAGTACACTCAAATGGAGTAAGCTTTAGGTTTGTATTTAGTTCTAATTCTTTTTGGAATTGGTTTTCTTCCAAGATTTTTTTAGCATTTTGTGGGGTTACATGCCAACTGAAAATGTTTTAATATATTTTAATTCTTTGTCTTCCTATGAAAATTATAGTAATTTAATAAGGTTTTATGTTTTCATAGTAGAAAGTTGGTTTGCTATTTTGGTTATTTCATATGCCAACCCTCTTGATAAACAAATAATATTTGTTAATAGAACAATAGAGTCCTGGCTCAGGTATTTAAGACTTTTGAACCTTGAGTACTGCTTTGAAAAATTCTAACATCTTATTTTTCATACTATTTATATACACTATCTTTGCAAAAGGCTGGAATTTCATTCTCTGGGAATTATTTCTTTATATTCAGTAATATAATGAAAAAGGAATAAGGCAGATTTTTTCCCCATAGATGATTCATCAAACCAATTTTATGATGGCGTGGCTCAACGGGAATCCTATTGTCGTTTTCAAAACTGTTTTCTTTAATAATTTCACCTAACCAGATACTTTGAAATAGATCTATACTTCAGCTCCCTAGATATTACAAGTGTATGAAATAAATGGACCTTCTGTCTGTACACAAGACAAGGACCTGAGTCATAGTTTTGAAGTATGAGGATCTTACCTTCTTGAGCCTGTCGCTTATGGGGAGATTCCCAAAGCAAAAAGGGATCACCACGTACCAAAGACTCCCTGGACGCCAGCCCAGCTGTGTTCCTACATGGTGTGACCAGCAGAGAGTGAGAGCAAGGGGGTGGCCACATCTTCGTACCTTGGCTGCAATATATGAGGCCAAGTGTAAGCCAGCAATGTCAGTATTTTATGTGGCTGCCTGTGCCCCTGCATCAGAGGAGACAGTCGGTCAGCCTTCTACATGTAACAATTGTGAACGCTGCCACAGGTAAGACCATCTCAGTAACAACTCCCAAACATGCCAAAAGCTGTGGAAGCCACCATCTGAGGGTAACCTTTCACATGAGAGCTAGGCCAGTTTTATATGGCTTTATATAGCTGTAAGTGAGAAGAGCAGGCAGTTGATCTGGGGACTTCTCTTCTGTGCCTGGGATATGTGAGCATGCAGCTGGGGAGCAGTGGAGGGGAGTCAGGAGGTATCCCTTTTGGACACCACTAACACTTACACTTTGCTCACCTTACACTAATTTGCACCAAGAACAGCATAGCTAAGTGTAGCCAAACATGGATCCTTTACAAATTAAATATCTGATCTCTTATTAGTTTACCCAGACAGAAAAATATTTTCCAAATTAACTATCTATGCAGAATAGTCTAAGAAAATCCACTCTGCAGCTGGATCGATCGAGAAAGAAGTCCTTCATATTGTGCGTTACAGGAGTTGTCGTACTACTGACAGCTGATGAAAACACATTTCTGGAAAGCAGAGTTCATATTATATGAGTACATAATAACAGCATTCCAGTAAAGTTTGTCCTACTAAGCTCATACCTATCTCCTAACCAAGAGTAAAACAACTAAAAGTGATGTGCTGCTGAGAGGCACTGAGCATTCCCAGATTAACATGATCTTAAAAGAAGTGAGCAAAGTTACTGCATCTGCATCCTCCCTTTGAGTCTGATTACTAAATAGGTCACCAGCTGTGACTACAGCTACATCTCTAGTGTTACTGAGTTGTAAAAGAAAAAATAATAGCAACAATAAATGGTTTAATACAATATCCATCTATCTTTGGTGCCACAAATCAGGAATAATTAAATATAATATTTTACATGAAAGTAACTGAAAACATGACATCTCCATTCCCACACCCAGAGTACGTTCATCATTCAACAGCAAGCTAAGTTACAGACATAAAATCTAAGTTAGGAGAAGAACAAGTCCCTGTGATTTTGAGTGGTTTGAATTGTTGGTGGGTTTTTTCATTCCAAATCAGTAGCTGCTAATAAAGCTAACCACATTATTACTGATTTAGCATCTAATAGAAATGAATTTATCATCTGTGAAATGCAAGGCAACTGCATTTGGAGTCTGTTTGAAGATGCTTAGAAATCCACAAGCTATCCCCATGCAGGACTGGTAATGGCATTCACTACAAATAGCAGTTCTGTATTTTAAATTTGTGATGTGGCTTCTCAGTCCAGAAGGAATTCATCCTTTCTTAGACTTGGTCCAAGCATGATTGCACCAAAGCTTTTATGGCTGATTAGGGCAGAAACACTGTTACATATTTGGCATGGCACTATTTTCTTCCATGTTGATTCTCTTCCAGTAGAAAGGGAAGGTCTTAAAGTGTGCAACCCAGCTTAAGTCAATCCCAAGCACTACTGAAATATGGAAATCCAAAAAGCGTTAAGCAGTTTGATATCATGCGGCACTTGACTAGATTCCTCCTATTTAAAATATTCAGGTTTGCTTATACACTGCAATTGAAGTTCAAAGCACAGTATTTGGTTCATTTAACAACTGCAGACACTCCATTAGCCTTTCTCACTACCAACTTCACATCCCATATGCCTGCCTGATCCATCTGTCACGTTTTGTCAAATATAAGCGCTCTCAGGGAGCAGCCATGATTTTACAGTGCATTGTAAAATGGGTCTCCAACCTGAATACCCACTGAACCACAGACTAAAATTTTAATAATAGAAGAGCAAATGGGAACCTCCGTAATCATGAAGACTGTGAGCAAGGAGGAATGGTTACATTAATGTAGATAGTGGTGGGCAATAAGATATGTAAATCTTCACTGAATGGATAACATATGGACAGTAATATCAGGTTTGATTAGACAGTCAGTATTCTGCCTTTGAAAGTACCCAATAAAAGATGTTGAGAAGCAAGCTTAATAGGCCAAGTACCCAGAATCCTTTCCTGGTGCTTACCTCCTTGGCTCAAAACAAAAACAGCACAGAAAAAGATATGGATTTGGCTTTTTAGAGTAGAAATGGATAATGCAGAATTAATTGCAAACCAAACACATATACCTCAGCAATCTGGCCAGTGACATTTCCATACTTCCATTAATATGCAGTATGATTCTGTGATGATAGGATGCTAAAAACATTATCATTCCAAACAGTGGGAGGAGGAAGAGCTGTTTTAGTATGTTATTGTCAAGACTTATGTAATTATATAGATATAAAACCCTCATGGTCCAAATAACTTCTTCCCTGTCTCTACGAACTATCTTTTTTAATATTCTTACATGCAAATTGCAAGGTAATCTTGACAATAAGTCACAAGTTTCTCCCAGTGAAATAATAAGAAAATTAATATCATTATGGTACTAAAATTTTAGCATATAAGGAACAACTTTTTTTCGCCACTTGTGTTATTTAGACTGTATACAAATCAAGCTAGTGCATAGCTATATAAGAACAGCTGTACTAGTCAAGTTATATAGTCAATATCCTTGGAGAGTAGTCAGTAAAAGTGCTTAGGAAAAGAGTTTCATAAAAGGCTCACTATAGAGCATTTTCTTAGTATATTCTCTCATTTTCAGACAATCTGTGGCATCAAGATTTCCTGAGCCAGAGGCTGCATGCACATCTTTGTGCTTAATGGCCCTTAATGGATCTTTTTTTTCTAATCATTTGCCTAATTATTTTTTTAACTCATTTATCCTTTTGGCCTTCACAACATCCTGTGGCCATGAGTTCCACAATTTAATTATGTGTTATGTGAATAAGTACTTCCTTTTGACCCTGGATGCATTAAGAATACTTTATCTGCATTTCTTTTTTTTTTTTTCTTTTTTGCTGATGCCTATGCAGCAGGAGCTAACTGCTTGGAAACATTGTTCTTTAGATTTTACCTCAGTATTCTCTGAATCTGCAATGGCCTTTTTGATGTCGGCATAAGCAAGCATATGGACTATAAAGTGCACATAAATGCTGGCTATATCCTGACACATACAAGAAATATGTTTCTAGCCCAGCCCTTTTTTCATTTACCAGAATGATCTCTTTCATTTAGATTTAGAGACCATGGGTCCCTGATAAGATTTTGTAGGCTTATCTTTTATGAATCCAAATCTCTAGGGGCTGTGAAGAATGAAGGAATTAAAAATAAAAACCAAACTAAAACAAACAGCCCCCCAAAAGAAAACACAACCAAACCAAAACAAAAGATACGAAAAACCTACAAAAAGACTATAATTGGCCTGAACAGTATGTGAGAAAAAGAAGGTTAGTCTTCATGTTTCCTAAGTTAGATAAATTCACAATGGCCAGTGGCAGATCCAGCTTTATTCTGTAAATGAAGGGAGTTGCTCTTGCATCTATCATTGGTGAATATGGCCCAAAGAAATGAGGCATAATTGAATATCAGAATTTGATCATTAAAAATAAGGAAGTCAACTTCTTTAACAGACGTGGAAGCAAACAGGAGTTTTGAATGGGTATTCACAAACAATTTATTGTCCACTAAATAACTAATTGAGGCTTTATGGCCATACCTGAGGTGCTGCAGTCTAAAAATGTCAGCTGTACAACTTTTGATTTAGTCTGACACAGGTAGAAGAAATAAAACAAAGAATAAATCTGATTACATCTCTGAAGCTAAGGTTTTATTTCAGGCTAACTTCATTTTTGTGGAGAATGTATTTTAATCTGACTGCTAGCTTTTTTATTCCAGTTTTATTTTAAATTTTTTCTTCATAGTTCTTAGACAAATGTTCTTCCAATAGCCTTGAGTGAGCCACTGCTGACCAGAAGACAATAAATAATAATACACAATGTGGATAATATCCTTCCTAAACAGATTATCACAAATTATTTTGCACCCCGTTGAGCATATCATGACTCCTGGTGTGATGCTTGGCAGTTCGCCCCCCTCCAAACGCACTGCTTGGTCATTTCCTATATCCTGCAGTTTCTGACTTTGTAGTGTAGATTATCTCTCCTCTTGTTTTGCCATCAGCGTGGATATAAAACTGGATTTCTAGTACTGAAGCTACTAAGTGATATTTCAGAACCTTAAGTGTAAATATACAAACAGTCTTCATGCAAGCTGTTTAATACATTTTCCTGTAAACTGGCTATGCCACATCTTGGCTGTTCAACTACACTTAAGTTCAATATTTTCACATTATACCAACTGAAAATGTAGAACGTGCTTTAATAGGAAAGGTAATACAGCTTGATTATCTGATACAGATATCGGATTGTTATGAGGTTGTTTTTCAGCTAGCTAGGCCAGGTCATAAAACATGTCTTCTTTCTTAACTAAAGAAATACGCAATAAAGCTAGGAGAATATGTATTATATCAGATGCCTCTCATGGCAAATAGTGACAATCAGTGTGATTTGAATCTTGCTGGCTGATCTCAGCACGTTTTGAAAGAACAGCTGAATCAACTGGTGAGTCTGATGACTCTTCAAAACAACAAAAAAAAGAGCGTATCAATATGAAAATAAATATCATACCTGATTTGATATGACTAATAGGCCAGCAACAATAAAGATCTGTTTCCTGGAATAAAAGGGTCCCTGGACTCATGCCACATAAGAAGGCAAAGGGTAGGTGGAGGCATCTGCCTTCTTGCTTTCTCTTGCACGACCAGAGTTTCACAGCTCAGCCTTCCATTTCCTCCTTATTTTTAGCAATTTTGGACCGTTGGCATGTACTAGGAATTCAGAATTAAAAGCAAGGCAGCCTCAAGACACAGCTGACTAAAATGTTTATATGCCTCACAATGTATCCTGTAGTCATAGCCAAACTTCAAGGAACAGATGATTTCTGCTTGAGAAAACTACATTATGAAAATGCGGAAAGAGCTCAGTGCTACGAGTTGTTCAGACTTAAGTTGCATTGTTTAGCCTAAGACATGAGGATACTGTTCCTTTTCTAGGAAATAACTAACAGCTTGCTATTTCAAACTAAAGGATGGTTCACACATGAGAATATTAAAAACAGTAACATATTTTCCATTTAAAATTCCTACTATAATGGACCTTTCAGATTTCCATGGGGGAAAAAAACAGTTAAACAATAGTGTCTTGCTTAGCTTTTAACTTTTTAGGTTGTGACTGATGTTAAATGCCTGTTAGATACAAAATAGTTCTCACCTAAATGTTTTATTCAGCTAAGAAATAATTTATTTCAGATTTGTCTTTAAGAGTTTAAAAGTTCTGTGGAGTTTGCAGAGCTGGTCTCTATCTTTCATTTGCAACCACAATACTATGCTGAACAATTTCTACACCCGTGCTTTGAGGGAGACCAGACTTTCACCAAAGGAGTCTTTTGTCTAGGGCTTGTTAAAAAAATTGAAATATTAATATGTATTCATTTGTATTGTTTGTACAAGTAGCGGTGGTTGTCACCACATACGTTAGAAAAAGAGAAAAAATGCCTATGGAGAGTACCAGAAAGATAGGGTGTTCTCACAGGAGCTCTCAGGTTCCAGTGAGCTCTGCCAACACTCTTAGTTTGGTTAGTTTTAGGAAAGGTGAACTGTCAGTACCTGCTCTTGCCTGCAGTGTGTGAGTCCTAGCTTTCCCTTGGGGTAA
This sequence comes from Phalacrocorax carbo, assembly GCF_963921805.1. Lineage (NCBI taxonomy): Eukaryota > Metazoa > Chordata > Aves > Suliformes > Phalacrocoracidae > Phalacrocorax > Phalacrocorax carbo. Next base: position 107,245,723 of record NC_087513.1, on the reverse strand, counting down.
AAAACCCTATGTGTAAACATACAGAGATATATACACACATACGTGTACATAGGTATATATTCGATATGTGTGTATACATATATATATGGGTCTCTGTGTGTGTGTGTATATATATATATACATACACATAAATATGGATGGGCAAATGCTACTTGTAAGCTAAATGGAAAATAAGTCTTTCTCTTACCATCTGGGAAGAACTTCCTTTCTGGTGTCTTCTTGTTCTTTCTCACAATTTCTGTTCTTTTCCCTTTTAATCTTGATGTCATAGTTCAATCCTACTATCTCAAATCTTCATATTTTTGCCTCTGCTCATAGTTTGATGTGTCTTACACTATACAGAGCTGACATAGAACATATGGTAGATTACTATCCATGCTACCACTAATGGTATCACTAAAACTTAAGCACATGATGAATATTTCATTAAATACAATAATAAAATCAATTGTTCTCAAAAAAAGCCCTACTAAAGCCTAAGTCAAATATTGTTGCCAGAGTTTGAATGCTTTATTGCTTCTTTTTCTTAGAAGAGCTGAAAAGCAACAAGCTTTACTTAATAAGTACTTTCTCTTCAGGGATTTTACTGATGCTGGATGTTTGCTGTTTGAAAATAAACACTTCAGTTTGGTCTGACAAGCATTGCTTGATGGATAAGTAAAAGCACTCTATGCATATTTTGACATATTCTAACAATACTTAAGTATCAGGAACAGTGTGGCCAGCAGGACTAGTGAAGTGATCATCCCCCTGTACTCAGTGCTGGTGAGGCCACAACTCAAATACTGTGTTCAGTTTTGGGCCCCTCACTACAAGAAAAACATTGGGGTGCTGGAGCATGCCCAAATAGCAACGAAGCTGGTGAAGGGTCTGGAGCACAAGTCTTACAAGGAGCTGCTGAGGGAGCTGCGGTTGTTTAGTCTGGAGGAGGCTGAGGGGAGACCGTATTGCCCTCTACAATTACCTGAAAGGAGGTTGTAGTGAGGCGGGGGTCGGTTTCTTCTCCCAAGTTACTAGTGATAGGATGAGAGGCAATGTCCTCAAGTTGCACCAGGGGAGGTTTAGATTGGACATTAGGAAAAATTTCTTCCCAGGAGGTATTTAAAAGACATGTAGATGTGGTGCTTAGGGACACGATCAAGTGTCCGACTTGACAGTATTAGGTAAGTAGTTGGACTCAATGATCTTGAGGGTCTTTTCCAACCGAAACAATTCTATGATCTGAAAGTAAGAAAGAACTGAAAATTTCTATGGAAATGTATATTCAATCAAATCTGGGCAAATGAAGTTAATATTTTTCTTTAGTATTTTGCATATTCCATGCAGTACTTTGATAGCTGCATCCTTACCTTAGAGTTAGTGTTATAATTGCAGTTAATATGGGCAGTGTATAATCACAAGCTAGGATTGGGCTCTGCCAGGTCCTGGTGCCCTGATCACACTATTGCTCTCATCCAGTCCGTGTATCCTGACCTTCTGGGTGTGGAAATGAGGGTCAACAGATGGGACCTTGGCTGGTGCTTGCTACTTGAATGGTATAGAACTGGGATGCAGAGCGCACCTTCAGACTTGGTAGCGCAGCAGCTTTCCAACTCCTTCTGAGTCTCACCATATTTCAGACCCCCTTGTTCAAACATGCCTCGGGCACCTGGGCACAATGTGCTTCTCTGGGCCCAACAACTCCTCCTCCTCAGAAGGGGCAGAAAAGCAAGCCAGTGAGTTCTGGGTATATTTGCCTATAGCTGGTGATCTTCCCAAAGATTACACTTGAGTAAGCTCACAAACAGCTGATGAAAACTGTGAACATACACTCAGCCATCAGTCTTCAGGAAAAAGTAGAATCTAGGTCTAAACTCAATCCTGTTTCACTCTGGTATACTCTTAAATAAAAATCGAGTCCATCCCACGCATTTGAACAATTCGTAGTACAAACACATACGTGTGTGTTTTATTTTTGAAGTAAGCTCTTACTGCATTTATGCAAAACTTTGACCCCACTTCTCCCTTAGAACATCACTGTCATGGGATGCAAGATCAGCTAGAATTTCAGGCACAGGAAAGGGTCAAATAGCATAACTAATTACACTTTTATGAAAGACAAGAGAACACAAGTTCACCAATTTAACCCTGCAATACAACCACATTTAAATGTTGAAGGCCCACTTGAAGCACAACCCATACACCTTAAAAATCCAAGCACAAAAATTCCCCAGAGAGATGCACAGCACGATCAGCACTGTCTGTTGTGTTTCCCCCACATTTTAAAATTAGCACAACTAAAATGATTGCTTGGGTGCTAGCATTGTTCATGTTTCGCAGTGGATTTTCTGATCTTTTTAGCTGTTTATCTATAGGTCTTCTATGACAGCATTTCTTCATTCTTCCCTCATGTTCTCAGTCAGTTCGGTCTTTATGTAACTCCTCTTCTGTATTCCTCCACTTCTCCATTACCAGTGTTTATTGCTAGCTGGGTCTCATAATATGTAACCAGGAGATCTGATGCTTCAGAATGGTTTAGAATAAGTATTCTACATTAAAATTTTGTTTGCCCCCTCCTTATGCTGGAGAAGACTACACAAGGCTTCTCCTAGTCTATATGTCTGTTTAAAGTGATTGAAGATGCTCTTAACAGTTCACCTTTTAAATGCTAAATTTGCTTTGTTTATGACAGTCCGTGGCAGCTAAGGAGATTTACTTTTTCTTTGATCTTTTTAATCCCTATGTTGCTCTGTGAAAATACAGATTCTTAGAAAAACATCCTAGATTTGACCATATCTACCCTTTGGATTGGTAGGTAGCATTTATATAATATATTTTTCAGGAGGTTATAGAAGTACAAGTTTGGTTTTGACAGTCTTGGAAATTTGCCATGTTCTCTGTTATCAGTAGGTGCACTAGAGTAAACAAAAAAAAGCCCATGTTATTTGCACTGGTGGTCGATGATGATGGGAGAAATCATAGTACTCACGGCCTTGCCTGGGTTTGCTGATCTGACATCAGTCTTAAGAATTGGAGGAAATTCACATTAAAAGATATGGAGCTATTGATGCACTACAAAGAACTGAAAGCTAGGTTATAACATTTACCGGATGCAAATATGATCAGGAAAACTGCAGCCACAATCAGCTCTTTCCCATTCTTTCTCAAAATATTACAATGGCTAGGCTGTGTGGGACAGCTAAATGTCCAGTTGTCATTTCAGCTCACTTAAATCCACTTGATCAAACTAGGAGACCTAAATACAAACTGGCAGCCACTCTTCCTTCTCGGAAGCAAGTCGATATTTGGTCCATGTGTGGCAGACGCATAGCTAATGCAATAAATATGGTTCTTAAATTTTCTATATATAAAAATGAAAACGGCACATATTTTTTAGCTCTTTTTTTTTGCATTTTGCAAAGAAGGATTTATCCTGTATTTCACATTTGAAAGGCAGACAATTGCTGTAAGTGATTCTGAATATTTTTGGACTCTTGTTTATCTGCATAAAGGATTAAAGCTTTGTGAATAAATATAAAAAATCTGCAATTCAGAAAAGCATAGCTTTCTAACTTCAGAAATCCTCTTCTTCCAGCCTCTTGAACTAATATATTTATAATCTATACATTGAAGATATTCAGCAGACTTATAATATTTTATAAATACCATTAAGCATATTAATCAGCAAACTTTTGTGATTGTATTCAAATTGAGTCCACTAGGATTCCTCTCACTTTGTAAAGTCAATATTTTTATTTTTTTTTTCCTATGGTGTTTTAGGGGCTGTCGACTTAGTTAATTCCTCCAGGGCTTTATATCACCCTCCCCCACTGCTTACAAGCAACAAAGAAAAGACAACAGAGATTGAGGAAAAACAGAATGCAGGATCAGTGCTCAAAAATACCTTAGGAGTTCCAGTCAGATCTTTTGGAGCAGAATGGAATATCTTGTTCCACATAAAGTAGATTACTTAGCACTTGTGTAAACTAACCTTATGCCCCTTCCTTCAAGTTTATCCAGACATTGGTCATACCTCAGTTTAATTAGGGTGAGGGTTTCTATGTAATGTGATGCTATATAATATTAAGTGCACACAAATATTTGGCTAGACAAACATCTGCATTTTCACTTCTGAAATCAATCACAGTCTGAAGAATGCTGGAAATGAATGAACCAATGTATATGAGCAAAGTTTCTACAGTCATTTAAGGAATAGTACACGCTTTCTTAGGTACAGACTGAATCTGAATATTCACTCAGATAAATAGGAGCTTAGGCTAAAGGATATCTAAACCTCTCACATCTTTGTTATTTACTACTTGGTACAGAAACACCTTTCCCAGCAGACATTCCTTGTAAATGGAAACAACTTTGTCAGTGCTAGAAAATGATTAATCAGTTGAGGTCACTAGGGAAAATCTGAAGTATCAGTGAAAAGTTGCTCTGTAAGTTCTAAAAGCACATGGAAAAGCACCAGTGAGGGGCAAGCATACTGACAACAGTTACTGAACAGCTGGGATACTTATGGCTACAGGATTTAATTTTCTCTTCCTTTCTCTCCTTTCATATGAAAAGTTTCATTTTGTAACAGGTGTGATATGACTGCACCTATCTCAGAAGCCAGTCAGCAGCACTAACGTTCACAAGTTGCTTCCCATAGCAATGATCTCATCGGCCTGAACTGGTATCCTTACTGGAGATGCGTAGTTTAGCCAAGCACTGGCAGCTGTAATGTACTCAGGGCCTTTTGCCTGAAGCTTTTTTATTTGGGTTAGCTCACTACTGCATGTTCTTTATTATCTCGGCAAATTGATACTCAGAGATCTTTTTTTCTTCTCTTGTAAGGCATCTTAGGCTTTTCTCTCTCAAAAGGCTGCCCCTGATTGGCTCAATGGATGTGCAATAAGACCGTTTTGGTGTTTTCTCTAAATGTTGTCATTGCAAACCCAGCTGAAGTAAAAGCGCTTCTCAGCTTGGCGTATTGTATGTATTTTGTAACTAACAGGAACATTCTAGCTTTTTTGTCCTCTTTTGAAAATCCAAGAGACCTTGATTCTACACATAAAAGCTCTGGCAACAAGCCCACAGATCTCTCCTCTAAATGTATGCCAAGTGTTTGAGTTAAAAATTTAAAGAAAAAGATTTGGGGCAATATGGATAAAAATTCTGTCATCTCTTTTCACCAACTTTAAAACTCTCTCCCTTTATAATATCATAATCTCTAAAATATATGCAATATTCTTCAAAGCTTGCCTTCTCTTTAGCATCTGCTCTTGGTAACAAAACAAAGAAAGATAAAAGAGCTCTTTGGAAAAAGCCTTCTCTCCTAGCAAAAAATGTATGTTTCCCTGCTCCCCTTTAAAGACCATGTGTTTGGTATCTAATTCTATTTAAATGGGTCACTAATCATTATGGCTTTGTATTGTACTGTCCAGTTCCTGCGGTAGGTCTCAAAGCAGTTAGCCATTGCAGGGAGGTGGTGTGCCATTCGCCTGGCAGTGTTTCCCTTTGTTTCGGGAACCGCAGTGCTTACAGTGCTGCATCAGCAACCATCGCTCCCGAAACCATCCTTCCATTCTTATGTTTGCTAACAGTTGCAACTTCCATGCTGAGGGTCTAATTAAGGAGATGATGTGATTGAAAATCAGCTTCAAATGTGGTCAGTGGGTAATTTGAAGGATTACAAAGAGATGTTGCCTGTTTAAAGACAGAAGGGAAAAGGAGTTGATATCTGGGCACCTTGTAGATAAGCTTTACAGGGTGAAAGTTCAGCAAATTTTCTTCAGAAACTTAATTATTGGAAAGAAAGTAGGGTTTTCTCTGTATAATTTTCCCATTTAAATGTCAGTTTCTTCACTCTTGCTTTCCATTTTTACAAATGCCTTAATTATACAGGTGGAGTTATTTCTTCTCCTTGCTGTATTTGAATACCTAGGCATGTTCGTAGCTGAGAATTTTCCTCTTAGTTGTAATTAGCATATAATACTATTTCCCAGGTGGATGGTAGAGAGCTGTTCGTCTACACTCCGGAAGAATAACGTGTGTAGAATCACATAGAAACCCACACACTTTTTGCTGTCTTATGTAGAGGTGTAGTACTCAATCTTAATGAGGTATTTTGGTTTAATAGACAATGCAGCTATGTTTTGACACTTCAATATGTTCAAAAGTAGATCCTGGAAAAAAAATCATTTACTTAAATAGCTTACAAGGCAGGCAACTATATAAGAGTCAATGGAAATCAATACAAAAAGAGACATTTCTACTACCAGGCTTTTGGAAGAGATGTATAGACAAGGTTGTTAAGTCATTTTCAGTGGAATAATTTTCAGTGGAGTTCATCATTATTCAGTTGTATGTATTCCCTGTTCACTGTAATTTCCTTCTAACTTCCAAACTGTCCACTTTCTATGGAACATTTATAAAATAATAACATTAATTTGCAACTTCCTGGCAGTTCATGTTCTATAAGCTTGATTTCTCTAGTATCACATGGCTTTGTGTTTTTAGTGTCACTTGAATTGCCCTAAATTTTTCCAAGAAATATGTTGCAAACAAATGTTAAGAAATAATTGATAATTTATATTCTCCAGCTCCAAATATTTCAATGGTCTTAATTTTTTCAGGCTACTTTTCAATACGCTGCCCCTGAAGTTGTTGCCTGCTTTCTTTTCAAAGATCCTGTGGGAATAAGCCCCAATATGTGTCTCCTTGCGCCTGTTCCTCCCCAATCAAAGTTAATTATAACTAAACACTGACTATAAAAAGGAAAAGACATCTGTCCAAGGACATAATCAAAATTTTCTGAAGTTTGGTCAACATTTGTTGTACATACAACTCACTAGCTGGATTCGGTAATGCTCTGCTTAGGGAATAAATTACCACGGAATATAACACACTTTGATTGTGCTACAGGGGTTATGCCTGCTTTGAACACAGTTTAAATTAAGTGGCAGAACAGTGTAGGGATGCCTAAAATATATCTGCCAACTCAAGGCATGTCAGTTCAACCTCCATTACCCTGACAACCTTGTGCATGCTATATATAACTACAGTGTGGGATAGCAAGTCCTGCGGCAGGGGAGAGATTTTCGCTGGAAACTATTCTGTGAAAGCTTTTAGGAAGACAAGCTGGGAACAGCCCTGGATAAAAGCAAGGCTGAATAAAAGCTGAGGTAGAAGCCAGAAAAGATACCCAAACTTAGAAGAATGCTTCATCCCTCAAATAACGTGGTGTAAAGACCCTATAAATGTCAGACAACAGAATAATTTTAACCTATGAACAGCCCACCCCATGCCTACTCTGGGTACATGGAAGAGGTTTTTGGGTGCTGTCTTGAATTATATACAGTTCACTTACAAATAGGTGAAATTAATCTTTTTTATAACGATACATGAGGACAATAAAGAATAATTAAAATGTTATGATAATATTAACTTAAAACTGTGTTTGTTCAAATGTCGAATATTAATAAAATAGGAGTGGGCATTAGATCCAACTGCCTTTCTGAATCAGCGGACTCATTTAGCCCAGTGTTATGTCTCTGACAGTAACTGATCAAGGTACTTCCAGAAACAGCTTAAAAGCAAGTCATACTTTGATCTTTTGCCAGCATACCCTTCCAACAGTCAGCAGCATCAGAACTTCCTACTTGGGATCGTAATCTGGATGGTCATGTTTAACTGTCATCAGTATATCTGTTCTTCATGTATTCATCTAACTGTGCTGTGGTTTTGGGCATTTTGAACATCGTATGGCCAGCAGTTTCACATTGCTGTGCAAAAAAAAAAAAAAAAAAAGATTCCTTTTATTTGCTTTTAAAACTATTATCTCATTTTTTAAGTTGGCCTCTTAATGATTGTATTGTGAATAATGATTCTCAATTGATCTGCTTCACATCATTTATTATTTCCTTTTTCTTAATTTCAGGTACCCTTCCAGTTGCCTCTCTATTAATCGGAGACTATCTGGTCTCTTTTCTTTGCAGAACTTATTCTGTACCCCCTGCTCACACTGTAAGCCTTCTATGTTTTCATTACTTGTACCATATAATTTTTTCAGACAGCATAGCCAGAACTGCATACAGTAATTACAGTGTGGGCAACCAAAGATCTACAAACGGTTTAATATAACTTTGTTTATATCCAGCCTCCTTTTCCAATAACTCCCAACAATCTGTTTGCCATCCTGACTGCTATTTGTAACAACTAAATCAAATCTAGCATTGTATATGTTTGGGTTTTTTTTTATTAGCCTCAATTCGTATTTATTTATGGTGACTTGTAATTGCTATGTTAGCTATCAATGGCTAAATCCATTTGATCTTTTTGGACTCTTCTTCAGTTTTTCATACATAATTTCAACTTTGACCATGATGAATAATTTTGTATCATCTGCATACTTTGGCATCTTTCTGCTAGTTATTTTCTCATGGCACGTGAATGCAATGGAATAAAGCGTATAGAATGAAATGAATGAGACAGAAAACCACAACAAGAAGGCAATGGCTATTAGACATGAACACTCTATTTCTGAAGCAGTCATCTTAAATTACCACTTGCAAAGCCCATTAGCACACTGCATTTTCTTGTCTATGTTTAAGAGGAGTGTAGTTCTGAGGACTTACTTATCATGGGAATAGGGGCTTTACAGTATTAGATTCTAAGCTTCTTTCAGCTTGAAAACATGGCAAAAAAAGAAACTGCTACCTAGAAAAACAGAGGATCAAGCCTGTAATGGATGATCTTAAAATAGCAGTATATCCTACAGCTCACTCAGGATTGCTGTTTATGTTATGCCACTCCCAGGGATTATTTTAGTTTATGATCATCCCTTTGTCACCCCACAAAGGTATGTAATCATACCTAATCTGAACCAAACGTGCTCAAACCTATGTGAGGCTATGCTAAAAAACATGATGTACGCTGAAGTACAATGACAGTAATATTTAAACATTATTTTTCCCCATATCAGAAATATTAACAACCCAATCGCTTGTTAATATCTCAAGTTTAGGCTTCACCCATTACCTCTTTCTCGCTTTTATTTGCTTACTTAAATTATTTTAAGCCTATGAGAAGCAACAATCCTTGCTGTCCAAGTCAGGCGTACTTACAGAGACATCAGCAAGATTCAACTTGTTTAATTCTTGGCAAGTTTCTGTGAAAAGTTCAGTATGGTATTTCTAGGCCTTTGGGGACCATAAATTTCTGTGCTGTGCTAAGGTATAAGAAAAGAGAACCCGGAATGGATTAATTTTTATTTTCAGGTGTGGTAGATCATATTTCTTCTATTCATCAGTTCTCTTTAAAACTTCTTTAAAAGAAGTTTGCAGTGTTCAAATAATGGCCTTTCCTAATGTGATCCTTATAGATCCATCCTTATAGGTGGTTTTATTTACTTTTATAAATCAGGCTTCTACATACTGTTATTATTTTAGGAACACAATATCTTTCCAGAAATCACGTCTCCCCCAAAAATGTGTGGTTGTGTTCTCTCAGGGTGCGTGGTAAGAAACAATGACTTTGCTTCTTCAGATAGCTCTGTACAAGAGTATAGGAATAGTAATACTGGTTCAGACCCAAGTTCCTTCTCTTCTTGCAATACCCTATGTAAAATACTTTTTAAGAAAGATTGTAATAACCTAACAGATGGCTTGTGTAGGATAATCTGACACCGACTGCTTATACTTAAAGGTTGTTTTAAACCCAGAAGTGTAATTCTTTTCCATGTTTTTATTATTATTATTTATCATAACCAAATACAATTTTCTGTATAGATGTCTCAATCTTGTATTCCTGATGTCGGCAACAGCCATTTCTTGTCAGATAATATGTCTTTATGAAAAAACTTTGTTTTGTTAATTTTATTTTATTCTCATGCTATCATGTGAGAAACTTTGTCATCATTATTTCGTACATGATTACTGTGACAGCCGTTATTCCTCTTTTCTCAGCAGTAAACCATCTCACACCTTTTCAGTCTTGACATGGCTTCCAGGTTCATGACCATTCTTATCATTTTTCTCTAAGTTTATGATCTATCCTGAAATACCTGATTTCAAAAGAATTCCAGATTAATTTTAACTACTGTTGGTAAATATAAATTGCTTTTCTGTCCTCCACATTCACATCTTCTTTCTAGCCTTGGCACTTCCCTAAGCAACTTGAAATAAAGCTGAATGAGTGTGGAAAAGAAGAGCTGTTGGGAATTAGGAGGCCTGAATTTGATTACTTTCTGTTGATCAAATTATACACTCTCCGAAATACCTACCTGCAAAATGGGGAAAATAGTAGTTCCTTCTTCACCGAGCCTTGAATATAGGCACAAGAATTCAAATGATCTAAATACCTCAGAAAATGTTCTCAAATACATAATGCTGCAGAAGTGCAGGCTATCTGTATCCAGGCAGCCCAGTGGCTTGAAACTAATTGTTTCCTGGGACAGTACAAAATATATTAGATTTTGATATGTAAAATTTCAAAGTATGTGACTATGTTCCCTTCATTACAGTCATATACAAAAAAGACCTCTCTGAAGTTAAAATAGGAGAATTAACAATTCTACCTAACAAGAATAGTTGAAGCATTAAGATTATGACAGGAAGATTAGCTAGACAATAAAATACAATACTGGCCTCTTTCTCACCTTCTTCAAAAGGAAAGCAGAGATAATGAAGTTACAAACAGGACCTTTTTTGGGGAAGAGCTTTTGGTTTAAAAAGCCAAAATAACCTTTATTCATTGTTCACATAATCCCCAGAGGATGTTAAATATTCTCCACAGGGATTTCAAGGGTGCTCCACACTTCCTCTTAAGCCTGTCCCTGGGCCACACAGCACTGCTGGCGCTGGAATTGTCACTGAGTACTTGTTACTTGGCCATTTTTTGACCAGCTCATAGTCTGTGATCTTGGAATCCTTTGTGAAACACAGGTTTAAGGAAAAAATGCATGAAGATGAGTAGGCTACGCCTTAGACAAAATAAAAATATCATGGTTTTTCTTGCAGATGTACAGCACAGCTGGAAAGACAGAAGGTGGTTCTTCTGCTTCAATCATAGCTGATATGTCTCACATAATAAGTTTTATATTAATCAGCCAGCATTTGTTTAATTGCAACATCTACTTACCATACAGAAGAGAGTAGCGTGTGTGGTTTGTTTGTGGTGGTGGGTTTGTTTTTCTTCATGGACAGCCAGAATATCCTTTCTTTCATATAGGACTTTAATTGTCATCCTCTGTCTTAGGCACTTTGCATAACCTGCTTTGGTTCTTTGTGACTAAAAATGTCACTACAACTCTTCTAGTAGTTATTGTCTGAAGCTCTAAAACAGATTCATTATCTCATACCTGTGAGCAGGTTTTTATTTCATCTTCAGATGTAGTTCAAAATCTCAGCAACAGCCTTCAGACTTGTGTTACCCAAACCTGAAAAGCTGCTTCTCTTGGCTTGTAAGACACTGTGACCATTAATGTTAAGCAGATGTACCCGATGCTACTTTTTTCAGAAACATCAGCAAAGTTTTCACAGTGCCAGTGCCTTTATCTCTCCAGTGCTTTCTCGTTGGCTCTTCCTTTTAGAGTAGCTGAGTCTAAGTTACACTTGGTCGCAGCTGGCCAGCCTGCAGTGAGAAAATGTACTTTTGACTACATCTCAATAGTAGGGTGACTTAGTGTGTAGATAGAGGGAACAGAAGTTTGGATATGTCCCTGTGATGCCCATGAACCCTCCTTAGTTTTGGGATCTGGTGGGTTAGATTAACCATTTTGCCTTTTGTTTCCTTATTCAGCTTTCACAAACATTCCTGCACTGAAAAGCATCTTAATTAATTTTGATCTTTGTTTTCAAATTAATGGGTGTGGTTATCAATAAAAATTAGTTCTATAAGGTAGTTTTTAACACTTCTACAATGCAGAGCTTTGACCAGTCATAGGTAAACCTAAAAGACAAATGTTTTAAAGTTACAAGCAGCTAAAAAAAGAAGGGCCTTAATATTAGCATTACTTATCCGGGCTTAACTATAGCTTGTATTGTGTGACTCAGCTATAATTCTATTAGCAATAAGACACTGCAGGGAGTATATTTCCAAGCAATTATTATTCTTGGGTGATTAAGGTAATTCTAGATATGACCTTGTCCCATATAACACCACAAGAGGCATGTTATAATCTTCCAGAAGTGTATTGCTTGTCTCATCTCATTGCTTAATTATAAAATGTACACAGTAAATATTCTGTAGATAGGAAATGGAGGCTCATGGAACTGATACTAAAAAACCCTCAAGTATTATATTATAAGATAAAGTGTAAAGTATGACTCCTTATTTTGCCACAATATCAGCTGCAATTTTATAACGAAATAAGCAAATAAGTAATTTCAATCATAGATCTACTTATTTTGGAGCCACACAAGATGGAACAATCTTTATGTCACATGGTTGTAACACATTATAACACACCTTTTCTCTCCTTTTACAGCTTTCTTCCTGTGTTACTGGAAGTTTTTCATATTAATTTAAAGCAGTTCAATCAATAACCTGTGGTCTTCCTCAAAGTTTTTTTTTCTCTTTATAGCAAAACTTAAATCTGATTCAGAACAGGTACAGTAAACTCACCTCTATTTCCTTCTAGGCTTTTTCCGGCATGCACAGAACTGAGATTCAAGCTAATTCTCTTAAAGAAAAAAAAAGGTTTATGCAGCTATAGATAGGATAGTCTTGATGCAGGGTTTGAGGTTTTTTTTCATCCTGAGGATAAGAATATTATCAAAATTCAGTGCTAGGGAATAATGAAAAAGAACCGAATCCTGAAGGAAACACATGATCTAATAATCTCTTCTGCCTTTGTAGGAAATCTGTATGCAAGAAATTTCAATTATGACATAATATACTCTACAATCATAGAAGTATTTTTTTGGCCGGATCAAATGCTGACTGGAATAAATAAAGCTATAATGAGTTAGTTCAGTTCAAACATAAAATATTGTGAGTTTATTTAGTGATATAAGACTATAAATTGCCACTAGTTTTTTTAACGTGGTATGTTACAAGATCTTGAATCTATACTCATAATTCCTCAAAAATTGTGAATAAGGCAAGAATTTGCCTACACAGAATTTAGACATTAATAATTGACATACAGGGCATTTTCTAGGGATTAATAACCAGCTGGGAGAGCTGATGACCTGAGTCAAAGCCAAGGGCCATTAGCCCCTGGCTGGTTATTAAATCCCCAGGAAATTCCCAATGCCAAGGTCATGATTGCTATTACAATCCTTTTTTATCAAGTAAAAAAAAAAAAACTTGCTTCATTTTGTTTCATCCTTTTCAATAATTTATTTTAAAATGCTGTATGTAAAATGAATTCTATGACATTGTTATTTGGACATTTCTAGGGATCTAACAAAAACCCCTTCAGTATCAACAGAAAGCCTCATATTTTTTCTGATAGACTGTGGATCACACCCTACCAGCCTCTTTACTGGTAGCAATCAAAACACTTTTTTAATAGCTAGTACATTGTTAATTCACAGTAAAGAAACAAAAAATTTTCCTTTTAAGTTAGGAACAAAAATGGCAAACGCCAATAGTAGTTGGGAAAATGGTAGCTAAGTAAGAAGAGTTAATTTGCATCATTTATATTATACAATGATAGGCATTACGTTATAGTCAAATGTCTGTTCAGGTCATTACTGTACCTTGTGTGCAAAATGATACATTTAATTGTCTGGACGTGATCTACAGTACAGTACACAGCAATAAAGTATAAGATAGTCAGAAAGAGGATGCAATCAGTACCCTATGTGTAAATGCTAGCATGCTATTAAGAAAATCAGCTACTTGGTAAAACAAGTCTGGCATCAGAGAAGAGGGAAACAGTCATATTTTATTGTCAATAGAAGTCGTGAAAGCATGCATATTAGATTAGAACTAACCTAATTGGAGATATGGGTGATTTGCAGTACAGTAGAGGGAACAGGCGTTAATTTGTGTCATGCTACGCCATGTCACTACCACTTGAAATTCCATTGGGCAATATTAATTCAAACAGAGGTCTAGGCTGCTAATAAATGAGGTAAATTGAGTCAATTACTAATTTCATGGCTTTCTGATTTTTGGTTTGGATAGATAATATCCACAATTTAATGCACTGTCCTCTAGAGATTTTTGCCACTTATGAAGAACACGTGTTCATAGAATTATTTATACTCTTCGTTTTGATAAACATTGTTCCTGTACCCAGAGCAACAGGACAAAGGATAGGAAAGGAGCCAGGTTTTGTCTGCTTTTTCCTCTTGATTGAAATCTTTCACTATTTGTGATATGGCTTTCTTGCCTTCAGGCAGATCTTCACTTTCTCCTTGTCATTTGTCTCCTTGTCATTCAGTGGCACGAAAAAGTCTTCATTCGTATGACTGCATTGACACTTCCCTATCAATACCTTATCACTGCTTTAAGCAGATGGGAACAATATTTTGTACCAGTGAAGGAAGAGAGGAGCAGCTTTTACACCCCTGTCTTGCAGGAGGGACCCCAAAGCTGGTCCTGAATCCCATAATCAAATGTACATTTTTTTGGTTGCTCCCTTCTTTTGAGTGCTGGCTCTACCACTAAGCTCTTGCTCCGCTCCAACCTGTGGCTGATAAGGCAGGAACCATACTGTCAACTCCAGCAGCTCACCTACGGCACAGCCCAGGGAGCACTCTCTGATCCACTAGCTCACTTGCAAGTATTGGATGCGCTCCCAGAAATCCCACTTCTAATAGAATCTCTCCTACTGTAGCAGCACAAAGTAAAACCCGATACCTCTGTTCAGGAAAGACAAAGCAAAATAAGCATGATGAAGGGGTTTAGATCTCTCTGGCAGAATTCTTTGTGTGCTCTGCTGTATCTTCTTACTGCAATGGCATGTTATTTATTCTTGCTAACTGACCTCGCCACCTTTTAGTTAAAGATGTATATCACCTACTGTAATTTCTTTCCCTTTCTGATAAATGCATGTCAATCACTTATAAAAGTTAAAATAAATGACAAGGACATAAAGAAACACTCCCCTCAGCACCACCACCACCACACCCCAAAAAAAAGAAAGAAGCAACCCTAACATAAACTACTTAACATGGAGTGGTATTGGGGAGAAATAACAGTATAGAAAATACATGTATCAAGACAATCTTCCTTCTTGCTTCTATGGAGCAAGCTCAGCATCTCTCCTTCTCTTTTACCTTTCTATTTTTTAAATTCAAATTTAGATCTAAACTTACTTAAGGACCTCAGAAAGATTATTTTACAGGTTATTCTTTGCGCCTATTGTTGCATCTTCTTCAGTAGGATATGTTTTAATCTGGTTTTAGTGGATACAGAAGTTCGCTGTCTTTCAAAACTTTTGATGTCCTAAGCAGAGAATGAATTGTGAGAGACAATGAGGGTAAATTAGACTGAAGAAACCTTCTATAAATACACAAATATTGTGGTAATCACGCTGATGGAAAAGGAAATACAGAAAAATGCAGAGGCAGCTAAATTACAGTTAAATGATCTGAAGCCACAGTCCCATCTTTCATGGTTCACTACAGGTCATTGGGTGAATTTTATTTTTCACACCACCATGTGTCTGCATTTCTAAAATGAGTATCCATGACTACATCTTGAGGTGAGTTTTAAGTTCCTACACCTTATGGCCATAAATACAGCTAACAAATCTATGTATTTATTCCTTTCAACCAGAACTTACCTCTATTTAATGTTGCCATTTCATGACTGCAGGCTTATTCTGATGGAGCTTTTAATGTTTATTTTTCAGTATAAAAGTAATAAAGAATTTCTTCCTAGAATACTGGCTTTATTCTGAATATAATGGAGAAATGCATAGGTTATTTAATTCCTATCAATATTTGGTATTGGGTCTCACTTTCAGTAGCGAGTCTTTTCAGTAGCAGTCTTTTCCCTCAAACTGCTCCCACAGAATTCAAACCCACCATTTCAAACCAATGTCTGTTAATTTCTTTAGAACTATCATTTGCTTTATGACTTACTAAAGCACACTGTATAAAAACATATATTTGTGTAAAAGCATATCATGGCACAAGACTGTGTTTACACTATTGTTTGTCAATGCAGTTTTCAATGCAATAGTTGAAAAAATCACTTGACTGTTGGGTGAAATGTTAGTCTTCAAATCCAGATAAAAATGAACATGGCAACTTTTTAATATTAATACTAACCTATTAGTATGTATAACACGAATATCTCAACAACTACTCATTCTCTAAGTTGATAAACCAACAATGAATGTATCATTCTGCAAAACACTGTAAGCCTTTAAGTGCAGGGGAGAGACACTGGAACTGAAATGAAACAGATTGGTTCTCTGTTAGATTTGCACTTTGCATGTTTGTGAGTATATTAACCTCAGGATGGGAGTTGTGTGCCCCCTAATTACACACTCAGGTTATTCTGAAAAGCTTTTAATCGGACTTTCACATAACAGTGAACATGAAAAACATACAGATAAAAAGGGGCCATGCCTTTGAATTTACATGGACAAATAGTACTTTCAAGCCTTCAGCAGTAATTTTTTGTGTTGACATTGTAGATGTGAGTTTTATGCCATCTGGGTCAATAACCTCCTTGTTTCAAGAAAAATGGCTTCTTTTTCTGGAATGTTTAACAGACAGTGGTGGAGATTAAACAGAAGCTCTTACATAATCTTTTCATTTGTATGTTAAGAAGAGATGGACAGGATGCATATAGAATGGTATTTGTGGAATTTTTACCAAAGCTATCATTGCAATAGGAATCTGAAAATAAATTACTTTTCAACTACCATCATTCACAATATTTTTTTTCGGCTTAGCAGGGCAAAGTGTTGACTTAAGCCTTTTCAGTGAATTAAAAGCATTAAGGAGGAAATAAATACAATGGGTGCAAATCCATTTTACTGCTGAAATTATCATTTTACTAGCTCAGTAGGAAATACTCTCCTGCCATGGCTGCAGAACCCCTCAGAAGAAATTCTGGTTCCACTGAAATTAGGAGAAAGGCTTCCTTTGATGTCAGTGGAGACAGGATTGCATCCTGGTGTTTGCCACCATGGATGCTAAATTTAACCCTCAGGAGAAATGTATTCGCCAGTGTCCTCAAAGCACAACTTCACAGTATTTATTATACACTGTCTACTCTCCAAGACAGCACTACTTTTTTTCTGCCAATTCTGACTGCAAATAAATAAAATCTAGGTGAGGAATCATGAAGTCTCTCATATTTCTGTGTTCTCCTGTACCTGTAGTAGAAGACTAATTTTGTTAGTTGGCCAGTTTTTGTTAGACACCGAGAATTTTTATAAAATAATTTCACAACAAGATATCACAATTACTGGAATTCTGAGAAAGGGAATTTATCACCTATTCAAGAAAAAAAACACAAATAGGCATGACCTCCAAATAGATGTAACTTTTATTTGAGAAGTGTTAGACTTATAACTAACAATTTGCTGGTTTGAAGTGCAAATGTAGCTTTAATATCACATCTTAAGAGGTAGGAGTTTAGAAGTTTAACTCTTGGTAGACTTGAACAGTGGCTGGTGCATGGTCATTTGCTGCAGTCTAAAATAAGGCTTTTCTCTCTAGTGTGAGAGATATTGAAACTCTAGCAATGGTACATCAACAACTGTTGCCATCAGTGGAGTTTTCACAATGGGGTACAACCACAACATTTACTGAATAGTGACTTGAAAAGCTACCTATTTAACGGATTTAAGTTGCAAGCCACTGTGTAAGCAAAAGATAAGAGATCCTCTTAAATTTAACATAAATGTGTGTAATACATTCTGTCCATCTGCAGTTTTTCTTGTTTCGGAAAGTACGTCTCTTTGCCCCGGTCTGACCAAATGTATTAAGGACTAAACTTCTAAAATAACACAGTATCATAAAATGGTTTGAGTGGAAGACACCTTCAAAGATTATCTAGTCCAATCCCTCTGCCGTGGTCAGGGATATCTTTAGCTAGATCAGGTTGCTCCTTTTGGCTTGTACTTGCTGCGGAGATGTTGATGAATGTAACACATAAAGTATGTGTACAGATGTCCTCCTCTGGCCAGCATAAGAATAAAAAAAGCTGTATAAATTAGTAGGTAAATAAAATATTATTAGCAGTATTGCCTACTCCTCTTGCTTTAGAAGGTACTTTGGACATAAGCCTCTAAATTTTACCAAAGCCTCTAGGGGCAAAGGCAGAACTTTCCTATCTTCTACTGATTAAAAGACAACCAGTTGTCCAGTAGATTTAGTGGTATGAGTCATAACTTTAACTCAGGCAGTTTTGTGGACAGCCTGGATATGCAGATGGCCCTGGCATATGATTATGAAAGTCATGCAAATCATTTGTCATTGAATCATTGCATCCCAAGCTGTTGCCATTTAATTGTTCAATTTATACAAAAGCAAATGCCAGTAGAAAAGTTTGAACTACTGGCATGATTATTCTGTGAGGTGCTTCTGGTTTATCAGCTGCAGATTTTTTCAACAGTTAACTTCTGTCCCAGAAGGTCACATACTGTGTCACCACCTCATTTGACATGTTTCTGTCAGTTTTGGTGTCTTCAAAGGTTTTTTTTGTTTGTGTTATTCTTTTTTATCTCTCTGACCCAAAGCCAATAAAATGTTTAGATTTCCTACTTAACACTGAAATAATGCTTATTTTACTTAATCTGGGCCTCTGTGCTTTCCGAGAATGTAGGTCAAAATAATTTCCTAACACTCTCTACCTAATACATTTAGGCAGGTTTGAAAATTTCTATTTGTCTACAAGCTGGGAGTCATACTATAAAGTAGGAGAAAAAAATATTAGTACTATCTTATTACCATAGCAAAGGTGAGGAAAATAGGTTTGTTGGTGCAGACAGGCAAGCCTTCACGTTTTGTACTATGAATTAAAAAGCCTACTTTTTTCAGAAAACCTATGGTTGTATGCTTATCTCCCATGTATCTGGTTGCGCTTTCTCTCTTAGAGTAGAATATTACTTTTAGATTGGGAAGAAGGCCATATTTTCCTGTGTGTTTGTGCCATGCATGTTATACATATTACAGATGTGATCATAATCCAGCTACACTATAATCTATGTCTTTGTGTTCAGTGACACAAAAGAATGCATGTGCTTAACTGTAAGTCACACAACTGGATCATAAGGAATATGCTGGCTAACATGCTTTTAGTGTGCAGCAAATATAAAAGTATATGATGCAATTAATTAGGAACATATTGGAAATATCTTTGTGACTGGTGGATTTAAATGGCAATGAAAAGATTAGCTCCTTGGTCAAGCATCTTAACTTAATGAGAAGTGTTGAAATGGGATGGTATTAAATATGCTGACAAGCATGCTTATTCCAGTTGGTAGTGCTAGAATAATGTTTTAGGTGCATTTACAAAATACAGTGGTTGGGCTGCAGGAATGTGAGGCCTAAGAGAAACAGAGCACCAGGAAATATAAGTAAAAATGAAGTGATGTATTAGCTTTTCCGTTTGACTTGTGCTGCAAGAGGAATAGGCAGCACTACTGATACTATAGTTCTGATAGCATAGTTCAGATAGCCTTTACCTGGTTGGATTTTAGAAATGGAATTGAAGTCCTTATTATTCTGTTTATAGCATTTATAGGAAAGCATTACAAAACAGAACACTACATCAGCACTTTTAAGATTTTAAGGTTTTAAGATTTCATATTTCCTCTCACAGTTCTGTCATCCCATTTGGTCCATTTGTAGATATCTTTATTTCCAGGTTTTTATGGGCCACTAGCTGTCCTCATTCCAGGGATACCTAAAACAATCATAGCTTTAGCTGAGGAGATAGGAATTTGGTTATGATGGGATTCATTAATTTCAGATTAAAGATGCTTAAAATGGTCAGGAATCTGTGTATCAAAAGAGGAGGAGGGCAACATACCTTTCTGGATATATACTCACACCAAAAATGCTAATAGAGTAGAAAGGAATGGGGAAAAGGACAGGTCAGCAAAGAATTCAGGGTTCAGGGATGGAGACAATTTGCGAGCCAAGCTGAATAAGGTCTTGCAAAGGATGTAAAAACAAACATAAAAATTACTTCAATCATAAAAGTAAAAGAAGAAAGTGAAAAGTCAGTGTGCACTGGTGATTCAGTACACTTCAGAACTAACTAACTACTTCTCCTCAGTTAGGTGACTTTGATCATCGGAGTAATGGTAGAGTGCACTGTAAGTCCATGAGAAATTTCCATAGTTGAAATGGAAAGAAATTTAGAAGTACTGATTGCTCTTTACCAGGAGAGTCTTCACCTCAGATTTATAACAAACTTAAGTGGTAGGTCACATGGCAAGGGTTATCAAGAAATACATCAACTAAGATTTCAACGTGCCACATGAGAATAGCCTGGGTACTTTCTATATTTAAGGAAAGGAATGGAAGTAGTATATAACTATAGGCCTAGCAATCTGACAGCAGCAGTATGAAAAATTCTGAATAATTAGACATGGTAGTACAGGTAATCTAGATAAAATACAAAGGTACACCATACCAGACTATACTGATAGTTTTATTTCCAGAAAAATGTTTCAGACCTTAGGTAGAACATGGTAAAACATTCTAATACAACCATATGGACAAATATTACTTAAAATGGAGAAGGTCAGAGTTATTAGAAAAAAACATGTGGATGTATGAGGAACTGGATAAACAGCAAAGAGCAGTGAGAAGTACCAAGTAGTAGTATCAAACAAATGGGAGCTTGACAATTCATTTCCGACATGATTAGTCCTGGGACTGTGAAAAAAAGGATGATTTCAACAAGAGTTGCCTATGAGAAATTGTAACACAGAAGAGCACTGAAATAAAGGAACATCTGGATGTAACAGAAGTGATACAAAATTCAGTAAATGCAAAAGGCAAGAGTTTCTGTCAGCAACATGACACTTGTTATCCAGAAATACCTGAGGATCAAAAGAAAAGGAGTCCAGTAACTGATCTCGGGATATAGCAGAACACCATCTGCCAATGGCCTCAGTCATTAATAAAATGAAAGTGATCGAAGAATACATCTGGGAAAATATTTTTAGCCAAATACAAAATCAATAGTACTATCATCAGACCTCAGCAGAATAGGATGTACAGTGCTGGTTGCCCATGTCCAGGAAGGGTAAACTGGCACATGTGCAGCCATGTAGGACTGAGAGGAGTTATGATCCCTATCTCAAGCGGTAAAAGCCAAAAAGAGTAAAGAGTTGTTTAAGCTCTTTAAACATTGGCAGAACACATGGATAAAAATATATGCCTGAGAATAAATGTGGAACATCGCTAAACATTAGAGCAATGAAATTTTGGGGACTGTCTTTCAGTCCAACTACTTCTAAAATGGACCTTGAAAAGTTTATGAAAGGGATTATGTGTTGTGATTGCGATATTAAATCACTGATGCTGAAGAGTTCTTAAAACCTCCTATCTTGACAATAGTGAGAAACATACCTTGTGATTCTCATTCGTGTATTTCTTCTTAAGACTCAAGACCCTAGTGTGAAGAAAAATAAGAAAAGAAATAGAGTTAAATTTGGAATAGTACTTCTTTCTCCATAAGAAATCCAGATTGGAATGTTAGACAATGCCAGTAGTAACAGAGTTCTGGCTGCAAAACAGTCAATTTATTGACTCATTAACAGTTCATAAAATTTAGCGCATTCCTCTGTTTCTTGTCACTGGTAAACATATGCTCTGAATTTACAGTGGGATCTGCAGTACCATTCCATAAATATTAAAAATAGTTTTGTGATCATTACAATGAATGTGTTTCAAACCACAGTAGAATTCTGATCTTAAAAGAATTGCAGATTGTGTCAGACAAGTTCACGTGATTCATGACCTATTGAACCCACTGAAACAATTCAGCATGCAACTCACAGAAAGCCTTCATGAACAATTTTTCTTCTGGAATCTAAAAGCAATTTCTGATCATAAACATAATTCTAGAGGTGTGGATTAAACATACTGTTGCTTACTGCAGTGTGTCACAAATGGAACCAGTGAAAGGGCATTCCCAGGATACTGCTAAACCAATATGAGGATTATAGATCTTTTCAGTACAAAACTGAGTTAAGACATAAACACCATTTTATCTAGTATTAAAAAGGGTCTGGTATATCTGTTCCTGCCAGATTCTTAGAATTTTACTGATGCTGAAAAGTGGTATTTAATTTGAATAAGGGAATTAGAATTTGACACAGAAGTTTTAAAAGTCTGTCATAAGTACATATTGACAAAGGAGTTAATTAACGGACTGAACTCATTACTGTGATATTTCTGTTCCTTTTATATATATACACACACAAAATGCTAGTGAAATATATGAAAATGGCTCAACAATTAACACAAGAAGCAGATATATTCCTTAATGTGAGCTTTTACTTTTTCTTTTCAGCAGAAATGTGGTATGAAAATTGTTGACAACAGAAAAAGATAATCTCCTTTTTTCTCCACTTCTCATGAACTTGTCTTGTTCAAATGTGTGATTCCCTTTTGCAACACTCTCTGGATGGTAGGGTCTTCAACAATTTTTAGAATAGCATCAAATGTAGCTAACAGTAGACTCCTACATATGAAAACATGTTTCATTTCCCTAGTTGGAAGTATTTGTTTTGGTTGTCCAGTTTAAACTTTATTTGACATGATGAGGTTAAAAAGTCAGAAAAAGTCATACCTTTTATATGCAGACATGATACTAAATTATCAGACCAATTGTCCTGCAGTAGTAATGAACATACACTTTCACAGAAATTAAGCAGATCTTTTCCCTGGCAAGGCATAAAATTAATTATTATTTTTATGTGTAAAATTGGATTTTTTGGTGGACAATTAACTACAAATACCTACATTTGTAGAGTACAGTGCATGTGACAGGGAGAAAGAGATCCTACTTCATTGACTGCATATGATATGAAGGGCTACAATTTTTGTTGCTGTGCTGTAAGTAACTTTATACAAAATAACATATTTATTTCTAATTTTAAAAGTCCACCTAAGACATACAAGTAACAAAACTATCACCAAAAGGCTACAAAAAGGATAATAATTTGTTCAGCCTGGAGTAAAGTGGGAGTTGGCTGTGTAAACATGCATCTTCCATCTTGTCCTTATGGATCTCCATTCGGCTAGATATTCTATAGGCTTTGAATAATTGAAAACATATGCAAGCAATGAAAAAGGCAAGATCACCATGACTGAGATTTGTTCCATAGCACACTTGCTGCTTTCGCTCAGAGTTTTTATGGGATACAGCATACTAAATATGAGATTGCACACATTTGCAATCAAGATAAATATATTCTAAGCAGCTGATGCATCTAATTAACACTTCCCATGTGAAATTGAATAACACAGTCCAAATTTCCTTTTAACTAACAGGAAACTTCCATAAACTCAAAGAACTGAAGGCCAGATAACATTGCCTGTTCTGACCTTCTGTAATGAACCAGATATTATGCGTCTTCCAATAATCCCTGCAGCCAATTGCTATGATTTTTTTCTGATCTGTTGAGATGTCCCATAGAACAACATTCAGTCTCAGTTCTAAATAATGGGGAATAACCTACATTGTTGGGTAACAGCCGAGTGCTTGATACTGACTTTTTAACAGATGTAGAAGTGTACTGCAACAGCTTTTCTTCAGCTCCTGTGTGCAAAAATTTATAAATAAATACCAATCTTTACATTTTTGTTAAAATCTTTATATTGAAGTCTTCTAAATTATTCCTTAAAGACCTGTTTCTTAACTTTAAAATATCTGGCAAGTCTCCTCCGAATTCTTCCTAGTTAGGAGTGTAGAAATTAAAACTTGATGCAGTCCTCTATTATCTGACACCAGATGAAACAGTGCTGTCATCCTTGATTCTGTATCTTTACAGGCATCTGTGATCTTTACGAGTCATCATGCAACTAATATGTGATTCTTAGACCATATATATTAAAAAAACCCAAAAACCCAAAGCAAACCACCTCTGTAATTTCCTGCCTCTGCAGTGTTTTGATTTGCCACTTTAACTGGTTGTTTAAGTGTAAGAATGATGACATAGACCACTAAGGCATTATATATGTGAGGTATTATGTTATTAGGTGGTATATAATTAGGTATTATATAACTAGATAGTTCAAGTGAGAAAGCTCTAACACATAACTGGACATGTAAAAACATTTTTAATTGTTTAGTTTATAGTGTTTAGTTTTAGTTTAGCGTTTGATTACAGTGTGGTTGTACTGAGTATATGGCATTGACTAAGCCCTAAAATGATCGAAGCTATTAGCATATCTAACAGTATCTTGATGATGAAATAAATCTTATTAAAATCTAATAATTGGCATTGATCCTAGCAAGTTCAATAAAAGGCAGGGTGTTCAAAAACACTGTGCAGAGTAGATTTTGGCAATGCTATTGGTACTGGTCAGCAATAGGCAGTCTTATACACCGGGTACGTAATAGTGCCTGACAAACTAAATCAAGGGCATTTACAAGATCTTTCAAATATACTGCCACATATTAGCAAAAGCTTCTCTTCTGAAAGTGTTTTACACAGGGCAGATTGTAACAATAAACAATTGCATGAATCCTTGCCTTGGTATCATATAACAAATAATAACTCAGGATATGGTAATACTGTTATGTTCATTCAAACATACTGCCTGAAAAGCTACTGAGCATGTAGCTGACATCTCATTCGTTTTCCTCCCACTTTACTTTCACATCTCAGCTTGCAGCTTCCAGCCTTACATAGGCACTGTCTGGTGTTAACCATATGTAGTGTTATTACTCAAAAACTACAGCTTTTTTATTTCGAAAAGCTGTACTGAGTTTTGAGATAAAACAAAAACTCTTTTAGAAACCAGAAGTCAACTTAATTAAAGCAATCTTATGTCTTTGCTTTGATTTTTCTTTTTTCATACTGTGAAAAAAAATTGAAATATTGCCTTTCTGTGTTTTAGATTATTTTGATACCAACTTAATACCATCCATGGTACAACTAAGAGTATCTGAACAGCCTGTACCTAGTACTGGTTTCTAAATAAATAAGTAAATATCTTGTTATGCATCAGATGTAAACAGTTTAACTTTTTATACTATATTTATCAGATTTATGTTATACACTAGTGTCATTCATAGCAGACATACTAAAGAGTCAGCCTTAATTGAAATGTATCTGTTTATAGCTGAAAAAATAACAATAGAACAAGATTATAAGATCGTATATTTAAAATTAGAGTGTAATTTTAGTTTCTGTTCTCTCAGCAGACATCTAGGACTGACTTCTTTAAGGTTCTCTTTTTCACTTTTAGATGTCAAATGTCAGGCCGGTTCTGGGAATTCATTAATGAAGCATGACTGAGCCACAGATAGGAATAGATCCAAATAACATAAAAACAAACGCCAAACTTTACCGCAACCGAGGGACAGTCAATTCAAAGCTTAGGAAACTTGAAGAAGCAATAGATGACTGCACAAATGCAGTAAAACTGGACGACACGTATATCAAAGCATACTTGAGGAGAGCGCAGTGTTACATGGACACAGAACAGTATGAAGATGCTGTAAGAGACTATGAAAAGGTTTATCAAACAGGTTTATCAAAAAGGTTTTTCTCTGGGGGGGGGTCACGAGACTGTTCTGCAGCCAGGAATTGCCAGTGTTCAGGGCACACTCTCTGTTCCCATTGCAGTGGGTTAACCTGGAATAGGAGGTTCTATGGCACTTCTGAAAATATGCCTGTAAAATAATCCAAACAAGTACAGGAACAGAGACCATTACTATTTGCTGTTTGTATCCCACATCATTTTTCAAATGGTCAACAAATCTCTTATCTCACGTAATAGGGTACACGCATAGCCAACAAAAAATTACCTGTTACCTATATCATTACAGGCTTATTTTTAGTTCATGGGCAGTAAAGGATTGATACACTTGTTCAAGCAGTATAAACCCAGCCTTTATAGAGAAATATGATCTCAGATTTCCTTAGTTTCTTTTTTTTGTGTGCGTGTGTGATTTGTGCAGTGAAAAGGACTGCCTGTTCATTCAGCTTGCAAGACTTGTAAGGAAGTATGTTGTATCAGTCAAGAGCTGGAAAAATGCCTTGTGGGAGAGGGTCATGTTGTTCAAAAGAAAGAGGGTGAGAAAGGGGAGAAAACTTAGCTGGACATACTTTATAAGCAAGTATACCTTTTGATTGGTGTTTTGTATCTTACAGTTCCTGCCCTTAAAATTAAGACTGACTAGTATTTGGAAATTGTCCTAATTAATCCATTGGTATATTTAAAGTAGTTTCTCAAGTAAATACTACCCGTCAGAAATTAGTTCTTTAGGGAAGTTTAACATAAAAATACTTTCAGACAGATAAAGCAACAAACTCACCAAAAGCCTAGAAAAAATGTGGCACAATGGAATCTGAAAAGGAGAGGAGCTGGGAGGGCAAGGCAAGGCAAGACAAGGGAAGAGGTGTTCATTAGCTGTTGAGTATTTCTCTTAGAGACTCTGCAGAAGAGTTTCGGGTCGTTGTGATAAACAAGAACACTGGCAAAGCTGCTACCCATTTCCTCATACCTCAAGCACCCTACTTTGGAGTTCAATATTATGTAGCTAAACACCACTTTCCTGCTAACTTATGTTTCACTCTTAGTGAAATATCTGTTCAATGTTTTTTTTAACTCCTCCAAGGAACCACTGTTATCTGAAATTGTTTGGTCATTTGAGCTTGAGGGAACCTACAAAGTGCTAAAAGTTCCCTCAAGCATAGCACAGATTTCTAAGGACAGTTCTTACCCATTCACTTAATGCTGATATTGAGAGGAAAAAAAAAGAATTAATCAAAAGACTAACTGCACTAGCAAGTAGAGCTGAGACTAGATCAGTGGGAGGTAACAATAGTACACACAAGTTGAGTACCAAACAGGTACAACACAATCAGTGATATTTCAAGTTGTCCATCTTGCTTTCTCATGTTTACATCAACTGTACACAGAACAGATCACAAATCTAGATGAAATTAATTTTCTTCAATATATGCTTTGCCAAAACTAATCTATTCTTGAAATCATCTACAGGCAATAAAAGCTGTCTGATTTTCTACCATGCACGTATGTTTTTTGTGAATTATATTTTTAATATAAAATCTAAGATTATCATATGAACATATACACTTGGCATTTTATCTTTAAAATTAATTTTTTCCCATCCTATCATTGACTTTTATACTAAACCCAGCAGAACAGATGATCCTAGAATTCCTCCAACAGGAAAGGGAGAAATGATGAGTAGTTAAGTACTGGGATGGGGAAAGGAAAGTTGCTAGACTTCTCTCTGTAGCAACAAGATATTATATCAGCTCTGCATCCTGTGGATGGTAGGCTCAAGGTGGATAGGGTGATGTGACTTAAGCTGATGTAAGAGCTTCCCATCACTGAGAGGAGATAAGCTTTCCCTGCTCACATGATCCCCTTCTCTCCCTTCTCCTGTTTTGCTGTTGGCACTCACTGGACTTGTACAGAATTGATTCATATTGCTAAGCTGGCAAAAAATTAATCCAGACTAAAAATATGTGCCTTGGAGCTAGGTAAGGAAAGCTGGGGACTGCATGGTCAGAATCGTATTCAGGGAAGACAAAGGACTGGGAAAGAGGCGGGGGATCCTTCACTTGCAATGGTGGTAAAGTGGCAGACCAGCTCAATCATAACATGGAACACCACCCTCAAAGTTACAAATGAATTCTAAATAAATAGAGACAACAACAGATTCTTAGTTGAATAGCTCTGGGCATGGGACCATTGCATTGTGCTTTAATATATATATTCTCTTATATATTTTTTTGTAAAATCAGTTATTCATATACATGAACAGTTAACTGTTCTTCAGTTTCAAAATGCAAACCAGGACACTTTAATGAAAAACCTTTTTAGACATATAACAGATATACACAAGGATTTTTAAAATAATTTAAGTGTGTATTGATGCTACTCCCAGCAGTTTGTAACTGAGCAAGTGAAGGACAATTTATGCATATTTCCTGAAATGCAGGATTTTTTTCCACAGCATTTTAGGCTTTTAAATGAGTTTATCATGAAGCACAGGATAAATGTCGTTAGCATTCACTTTCAACAAAAAAGTGACTTAGTTGTTGTCTACATTCATTTAATTTATCACTCCAAGCAGGGACTGCACCACACTGATTCCTAGTAGACGCAGAGCAGTTTCTACATATTAAGGAAGTGTTTTGCCCTGAAGAAATTATGTGTGGCTTTTTAAAAAAAAAAAAAAAAGTTGAAAGTTGATGTTGATCTTTAGAGCAGCAATATTCATACAGAAAAGGAAAACTTC
This sequence comes from Phalacrocorax carbo, assembly GCF_963921805.1. Lineage (NCBI taxonomy): Eukaryota > Metazoa > Chordata > Aves > Suliformes > Phalacrocoracidae > Phalacrocorax > Phalacrocorax carbo. The sequence continues at coordinate 107,217,364 of NC_087513.1, read as the reverse complement.
TGGGGTGACAAAGTAACTACTTGCTGTGAAGATCATTCCTTTACAGTCTCCTAACTCCAGTTAGAGAATTGGGAAGGGTGAGTGTCCATAGGCTCTAAGAACCATCCTGAAACAGGAACCAATTATCCCACAGATCTAAAATAGAATAAAATAATTTAAAAACAGTATCTGGGATAAAGACAGGATCCTACTACATTATGTTACAGCAACAATCCTTTGAAACAACATCTGTGAGTTTGAGTTCTTATATATTTGTTATAATTACAGCTTATTTTTTAGGTCATGTGGAATCCTTTTTTGCAGGGTTCTCAGAAAATACAGAGTCAAGAATGACGAGTAGAAATAAAAGTATTAGGTGTATCTGTAATGAAATCTATTGATATCACCATAGTTTTCTTAAAAATATCATTTCACTAATTTCATACATCTGTATAAGCTAGATGTAAGACAGTCTGGGGCAGCTAAAGATGGAGAGGAACTTTGGCATAGTTCAAACCATGCAAGTAAAACATTACTTTTGCTTCCAGTGGGAATTATGTATTTTAATTCTACCGCATTTTTCGTAGGTTAGATTTTTTTTTAAATTGGTCATAAGAGTATACAAGGAAAACGAATTTCTTAAGTACAGCACAGAAAAGATTAGCCAAGGCGTGCCCATTTTTTTCTTCCGGTTCAGCTGACCATGAACATTCTGAGGAAATAACTTTGAAAATAAATGAATCAAGAAATCCAGAATCAATTTACAAGGTGTGGCTATTATTTTAACATAGCCATGTGCTTTTTAGTTTAGCCATGGTTAATTCTGTTTAGGTGAGGTTTTTAAATATGTATGTACAAACATGCATACATATATGTATGTATAGAGAGTGAGGGATAACGCCACCAGCAACAGAGTGTAACTGATTTCTAATGAAGGGACCTTTGTATGTTTATCTCAAATTTATGAGATGCACACGCAGAAGATTACAAGGTATTAGCGATTACATCTCTCCATTGTCTGTGAGTGATATAGTAACAGTACAGTCCGTTTTCATTCACAGTCTCCTTGGAACATCTCAAAGGTTACTGTAGGACCAAGCAATATTAAAGTTTTACTTCTATCCATGGATCAAAGCCAGACTATACAAATTTTGTTTTTCAGGTCCATTCCATGGTCAGATGATAATATATTTATGAAATGTAAGACCTATTTTTAGCTGGATATTTCATGTTTAGATATTACAGAGATCAAAGCACACTTAAGTTAGAGGGCAGTATTCAAACCTGTGAATCCCAAGTCACAATTTTCCCATAACTTTTTCTTCTTGCTAAGTAGACTAATTCACAGACTTGTCTCACATGCTAGACTACGTTAGAAATTTTCAACTAGATTTTTATTTTTTCTTCAAAAGTGTGACTGGTATCATTTGGTATGAATGGTATCATTTAAATTCAGTTACACTTTTAGTGGAAACAGTAAAATGATTTGTGTTAAAAACTCACTGCAATGATGACTATGTTTTATTTCATATTACAGCAATGTTTGGACTATACCACTGCTCTCAGTGAGATATAACACTAGCTTAACAACAATATATCTTCCTTTTCTATGAAATGGGAGTTGCCGCAGTTCTGAGATACACTTCAGGGCAAGCTTTCAAGTAAAGCCGTGTGGCTGTAATGCTGTCTGCAGACTGTTAAAGGTTTTATATTTTAAAGTCTTTTTTAACATGCAGTGAGTGCTTTGCTTTATACAGGCTATCCTAGCCAAGAGTTATTTTGCTTAATTCTCTCGAGGTAGTTGCTTCTTGTTGAGAACAAGATGAGTCATACCTGGTGGTGCAAGAGTTTATATCTGTTAAAACTAAATGGTTTATTTCTTTTAGTCACCTTATCAAATTCCATAGATCTTTTCTTAAGTCAGCAATGTTCACCTTGAGCAGATCAGGGAGGAAAATTAGAAACTGATCTACCAGGTAGCTGCCCCTCTTCAAGAGCAAAATTGGAAATTTATCTCCTAGTATGTAGATGCTCCCCTTGGATTCTTGTTTTCTTTTGATTATTCTTTCAAGAGATGTATCCTTTTTGGAAACTAAAAACGAAGGAGTTAAATGGAAGCTGAAATGAGCTTATATGAAAACAAAAGATGACTCTATTGTAGTGGAATTAATCAAACATTGTGATAAGATAGACATATCTAATTTCAGATGCTACAGAAAGAATATCTTATCACACTTGTTTCAGTGATCTCACTTTCTAACTTTCAGAGGAAATGCCTTCAGTATGCGACCATACACTGAGGAAAAAGAGCCAAAATAAGTAGACATAACAATATTATTGAGATTGCCAACGGATTTTTTTAACCAAACTTTTTTTTTTTAAGCCTCTGCCTCTTATAGAAACAAATCCAAATCACCAGCTAGAGGAAATGCAGACTATCTTTATTGCAAAAAAAAAAAAAACAACAAACCACCAAAAACCAGCTGTATGGACCTACATAAATCATGTATGGCTATGAGTCTCAGTTCAGACACCTGTTCACAAGAGAAATGGCAGCGTCATGTCCAAACTCCTGTATAGTACACAGGAATACAAACATACAGCTGTGCATGTTTGTATAAACAAAAATGGCATCATAACCCTTTTTATGTGCAAAATTCAAGGAAACAAGTTTTGACAAGAACAGAATAACAGTAGGATGTTTTATCTTGAAGTCCTTTAGTAGTCTCAGCTAACGATATGGTCAGCCTCCAAAGCAGTACAGTGATTCAACTGAACTCTACTCTTCAGCTGGATCTCAACAAAGAAAGGGAGAAACAGAAAGAAGAAACAGCTCAGTTGTAGGAACAACATGTTGTTGTAGCAGTGGGATTTAATGTAGCAGTGAGATTTAATTACTATTTATATTACAATTTTGAATTCTGTATAAATAGGAAAAAAAAAGGTGAAGGTAGTGATCTACATACAGATTGTTTGAACAGACTTTAGAATCATACTTCCTGAGGAAACAACAGGAAAAACAGAATGATTTTATCAGCTGCTGCTGTAACCTAGGAATAGGTTTTCATGTAGAGATATTCTGATAAATATTTGCTAAAATCCCTATTCTTCTCTTGTGTTATTGCAAATACAAAAGAACAACATGTGGCCAATAGTTGCATTTTGTGACTTATATTTGTGACTTTTTTCTTTAGACGGTGACACTGAAGCACATTCAATCCTTCCTGACTTCTTTGAAGATTATATGTGATTGCTTTTCTATGAAAATAACAAAAATAACATTAGGAGTAGTTTAATTTCTCAGATATCTGCCAACCTAACTTTGTGTTCCTACTTTTCCCCTGGAAATGCCTTTCTGCTCCTGTTTATGGCCGTTCTTATTCATTACAATTTCGTTCACTACCTTCTAGCCTTTGTCTTTGCTTTCTCCATCAGTAATTATTTCAGTGCATGTGGCATAGCTTCTGACCAAGCCTAGCCATGCTGCTTGATGAATGCTGTGGTAATTCCTATTAATACAAGGTATCTTACTACTGAAAGAGTTGTAATTGCACTTTTTATTTGGTCTGAAAGAAGAGTACTTAGCACTTCAAACTCCCTTTAAACAGTCTTTAATTTATTTTCTAGATCTCCAGATCAAAGGCTGCATGATGGAAGTTTTCATACACCACCAGAACAAAAATATTTAGATAGGTACCTGTCAAGAACCTTCAAAAGAAACTAATTGCTAGAAACTTAACTCGCACTGACTTGCAACACTAGTGAGGCTTCCACACAGATCCTATCAGCACTGTGAAGCACCTCTAAATAATTTTGATAAACCTGGCCTTGGAGAAACATTTTTCTGCAAAATTGTTTTGCTCTTAACATTTAATAAAATTTGGTAGGTATTTTTTAATGCATTAAAATAATACAGATTAAATGGGGGTTAGTATACAATGTCACCAGTCTGGACACCTATATCTACAGTAGACGATTCTTTAATATCAACAGATATAAATTATGAGATTATGAGTTGAATAAAAAATGGGTAACTGTCATGGTTTAATCCCAGCCAGCAACTAAGCACCACACAGCTGCTTGCTCACTCACCCACAGTGGGATGGGGGAGAGAATCGGAAGGCTAAAAGTGAGAAATCTCATGGGTTGAGATAAAGACAGTTTAATAGGCAAAAGTTATGCATGCACAAGCAAAGCAAAAGAAGGAATTCACTCACTCCTTCCCATGGGCAGGCAGGTGTTCAGCCATCTCCAGGAAAGCAGGGCTCCATCATGCGTAACAGTTACTTGGGAAGACAAACGCCATCACTCCAAGTGTCCCCCCCTTTCCTTCTTCTTCCCCCAGCTTTATACACTGAGCATGACGCCACATGGTGTGGGATATCCCTTTGGTCAGTTGGGGTCAGCTGTCCTGGCTGTGCCCCCTCCCAGCCTCTTGTGCACCCGTCAGGGCATGGGGAGCTGAAAAAGTCCTTGACTCTGTGCAAGCACTGCTCAGCAATAATGAAAACATCATCACTGTTTCCAGCACAAATCCAAAACATGGCCCCATACCAGCTACTATGAAGAAAAATTAACTCTACCCCAGCTGAAACCAGGGCAGTAACTATGATACCAAAGCTTTTGCACACAGCACTCTACTCTTTTGCTTAAGCAGTTTAGAATGTAAGAGACAACTAAAATATCTTCAAAGCTGAGATGTCAAACTTATAGTAATGCCTCTCAAAGGAAAGAAATATAGTTAGTTTTAACAATAAAGATATCTCTTTAAACATTTGGAATTAAAAATAGAAAATTTCCTACTGTAAGTGCCTGAAGTGCATATGACAGCAATCCGACTGTTCAGCGTAATGAGCCTGTCAGTCCAGAATATTAAGCAGTTTGATTTAAGCATCTTAAATATGATGTAGATCTAAAATGTTAATGGTAACAAGAGTTTGGAAAATGTAATAAGGGACACTTTTCCTATATAAAAAATCTTCTATCATCTGCTATTTGCCTAGATTATGAAATGTGGTTATTAATTATTATAGCTTTGATTTCTAGGGACTAAAAGAATTCAAATCCACAATTTCCACTGTATTTTAAGATGATTCAAGATACCCTTGTAAGAACCCAGAGGTTCTTCACATTTACTAGCTGTCACTTAGCACGCGTTTCTTTTTTTTTCTCATCTTGACACTCTTTTAAGGAATACTTTCCTCAATTGTTTGCCCCACCATTGCCATTTGACTTAGCAGTCTTCCGATTAAGTCGCTACTTACAAATCCAGGATTTAACAGTTCAGATGCCCTAACCTTCCTATGCCACTCTTGCATCTGGAACCTTATTTCTGGCAGAAGACATATCTCTGCATGTATCAGACATTCAGCTCCAGGGTCATTGCTCCCTTCTTTCTGTCATGTTGGTGTTAGAAAAGGCTGTATCAGTTTTTCTAGATACTGCTCAACAAAGACATGATTTATGCAACTGTAAGCTTGTATGCAGGGACCAAAAAAGCACTTTTGTGTAAATATGCTGATCACTGATACGCTCAGGCATCTACAGATTTTGGAAATATAATCCTTTGATTTTTATATTAAGTAGTTTACGGGTAGACACTGTGAATTGTTGATGCCTAAAAAGCAAGCTCCTTGACTCAGATGATGTTGTACATTTCATCTGAGCAATGTAGATTTATGGCCATTTGAAAATTAACAGATTCAAACTTGTTCTAACTAAGCATATGTTGAATCACTAACCAACTTCCAGGTCATGGGACAGGAAAATTAAATGGATTTACAGGGGAAAGAAAGAAGGAAAAATTGTCCTCAGAATTCTATGTCAGGACTACTGTGGTTAAAAGATCAGCATTATAATATCCCCAGGGTAGTAATAATATTATACTATTATACTATTATAATATTATAATATTGTGATACATTATAATATATTATAATATAATATTATTATTATAATCTCCCCAGGGAAGTGGTTGACTCGGCCACATTGGACACCTTCAAGAGACATCTGGGCAGGGTGCTGGGCCATCTTGTCTAGACTGTGCTCTTCCTAGAAAGGTTGGACTAGATGATCCCTGAGGTCCCTTCCAGCCTGGGATTCTGTGATTCTGTGATAATATGTCCCTGCAAAACCACTAAAGAACAGTGGTAAATGACAATGAAGTACCTCAGAATTTAAGTCAATTTTCTTTGCAATGTGGATCACTCAAAAGGATCTCTACGAATTCCAGAGGAAAAATTTCCCAGGTGGTCTACTGCATTATTTCAATTATTCGAATCAGTTTTGCTATTTTTTCCAAAGGATACTGGAAAAGACTTCTAGTGTCTTTTTGTTACGTGAGGATTCAAGTCCTGTAAGCACTCATGGGAATTTCTCAAGTAAATTCCATGCAAATTTAGATGAGGATTCCTCTTTCCTTATATTTCCTTATACATTCCTCATATTCCTTATATCCTTATATAGAATGGACTGATGTTTCTTTCTAAATATCAACAAAATACTAAATCCAGCACACATCTTCGCTATTTGATGCCACCTATACATCCATAGGCATTACTACAGTATTTTAAATTTCCTACATAGGGGTATTTATGCTTTTATATTTAAAAATTATCTCATGGCTTTATTCTATATATTGGTTCATTTACTTTAAATCTGGCATTTAATAGACATGCCACTTACAGATTAAAGAGACAGTATATATTCTTTTTTTCTTGGGAAATTATAAAGAGGGTTTTTTTAACGTAAATTTTTGCCAAAATCACGAAAGACACATTTCCTTTAGAAAACCTTTCAGCAGGTAATGTGGCAGTGGGATTTAATTGCTATTTATATTACAGAAGTCCATAGATACACAGTCCTGGTTACAGGATCTCATTGCGGAAGATGCTGTTGAAACCCAATTCTTTCTTCATTCTCAAGATAAGTACCTTCTGGGCCATGGCAGTGCAAAATACCTTATTCTTCTCAAGGTTGTCCTGGAAGGCTGAACTATTGCTGATTGTCTGGGTAAGATAAGCTTACAATGTGTTTCTCTTGTCTACAAAAAGCTGACTCTATAATAATTTAACCTGGGAATCAAGTAATACTTTTGGTTAGCATCAGCATGGGCAAGACTTGAACTGATGACTTAGATTGAAGCATGCTAAATTCCACCATCAGCCACAAGATTACAAGCTGTGCAATGAAAAAAAAAAAAAGAGAGCGATTTTCTGTTGTGTGGGTAGTGTGCTTTAAATGTGAGAGTCTTCCTAACTGTGGCAGTAAGCAGCTTTGAGGTAATTGCTATTTTGTGCTTCAGTTCAGAGACAGACGTTAAAATGAGTCATTGGCTTCTGTTTGTGCATTCGGAGCTGGCCCCTTTGCTTGTACAGTTTTGTTGGTTTTAAAGGGACCATGTACAGACACAGCTGCTCCCAGTATAATAGGATACGCAGCACAGAGGAGAAACATTCCCACATATTTTCCTGGTAAAAGTTTGGTGATTTTTGTATACAATTTAAGCAGTTAAATCATACAATAGCTCTAACTGCACAGTATTCAAAATACAATCGTTCCTCTAATGATTATACAGAATACCTGGTGTTCACAATTGTACTTATTTATTTGGCATTTTGAGTAAATGCATAGTTTTTAAGATAAGTCTTCCTCTGAGGTATCAGTTTTTTCCTTTCTTATGTTTCTTTTCAATTTACTTTTGAAATTTATGTTAGTCTTGACCACTCAGTCTGCCACGCATGGGAGAGGTATGAGCCCAAATTCTGCTGTGGGAACTCTCTGCTCTTCAGCTGCCTTTAATAGGATCACATTTTTAAAAAATAAGTCATATACTCATATAAAAATTTAGATAGAAAACTAAATTACATCAGCAGTGAAAAATCATATGACTGAAACATCAATTCTCATATAAAAGCATTTCTTGAGACAATGCAAAATGTAATTCTATTGCTGAAGTGAGGCAAGGCTGTTCTGGGACAAAACTAATATAGGAGTCTGACAAATATTGTTAATAATCCACTGATATGTATAACTGATGAGAACAGTGTTGACAGCACCATATTGCAAAAAAGAATCATAGCCTGATGGGAACATTACAACCCATTGGTAGAAACATGCAAGAGCCTCTAATGCTGTTAGGGTTGCCACCATAGTGATGGACCAGATTCTCAGGAGTTGACATCTTCATAAATCAGCAGCTCTGTGGTACCACAACAGGTCTTCGGTTTGACTAATATATGATTACAATTGAGGACTGTAGTACAGCAGAAATCATGCTAAGCAATAATCTATCCATGCCGTTGACACTTTGGAGGCCAGAGGTAACAAAGGGAACTCAGTAAGTCTGGCTGCTTCTTCTATAAGCAGTAACTATAAAATCCAGCTAAATTGAAAAGCCATTTAATATCGAAAAACAATACTGCATGTGTCTATTAGAATTTTCAAGTGAATTGACTTGTTAATGACATAATAAATCTTGTTTCCCACATTATTAAATCAAACACTACCTATTGTAAAGAATATTTGCCCACCTACAAATGGGTATCTACATAATGGACATTTACACATGGATCTCCTTGTATGAATTTCTGCCCCATTAACAATTATGCACTTATGTAGTTACATATTTCCATTTTGAAAGCTGTTATTAAAGAGTAAATATTGTTGGCTAATGTTGTTGGCTGTCAACATGCACTTGTTATGGAAAGTGTGACATATGTCATTTAATAAGAGAGCATAACATGTTATTTATAATATAACATAATATAATTATGTAGGAATCTGGTGTTCAGCTTAAGACTTATTTGTGTACCGTTGTGTACAGTTACAAATGTTGGGTCGCTGTATAGCTTGATTTTCTGATCCCTGGAAGTCAGGGTGCAGTAGCTACATATTTTCATATGAATCAGTCTGATTGCAGTATGACGAAATATAATTTTCTAGTGAGAATTTCACCTTTGCATCTCTTGTGTAGGCAGGGTGAGATTTTATCCTCTTCCAGTTCCTCATTTTAAATGCTTGTTCTTTTTTTTGAATAATACAATGACTACCTATGTCCCCTGGCAACCTAAACTGCCTTTTGAAATTAAGCTTCATTTGTCACTTAAGGAACCGGTTTGGGGTTTGTATGTAAATTAGGGCAGGGTGCATTTTTGTTAAGTTTTAATAAAAATGAAGGTCTGGATAGAGATATTTGTAGTCAACAGAATATGGTTATGATGTCCTTATTTACGTAATTTAGTATTTTAGTCCATAACTGGTGCCTTCATCTTATTAAGTAATTGACTTTTCCTTCATTAGACAAAGAAATGCGTAACTTACACAGAGTCCTGGATATAAGAAAGTGAGTCGAAGTTCCTGATGTAGCAGTCAGGAACAATCACAACCTTTACAAATGAGAGATGTACAGACATAGCGATATGATGAAAGTATCAGTGTGCAAGAGGAAATTCCTGACATGGAGCAGGCTAGCTAGATGGAGCCTGTGGGGAGACTAGAAGGGATGCAGTGTGTCCTGTTGCAAATAGTTAACTCATGCTACAGTCTACAATGTGGAGACAGCCATAAGCTTGATGTGCAACTTACCACACTTGGTAGAAAAGCTATTAATTTTAGATACTGCAGTTGAAAAGGGAAGTGTTTCCAATCACAGAAGAGCAAGGAATGCTCTTCTTTTCCTGTAATGTTCACTGTTCAGTCTACACAGGGGTCACTCAGCCAAGGCTTCTAGTATTGCAGCAGGAATGGCTTAAATTTGAGGCAAACCAAGCAATTCTTTTATTTATAGCTTGCGTGTGAAGTTTTATGTAATTTTATAACAGAAGTGAGTACTATCGAACACTTTAGTACATAATTCTCTACTAAGAAACCTTGGTGTTCAGTGTCAAACAAAGTACACTTGCATGCTCAGAACTTTGCCGGTATTGCTAGTCATAGAATCATGGAACCTTAGAAAAATATAGGTCAGAAGAGACCTCTGGAAATCCTCTAGTCCACTCAGAGTATGTTCACCTCTAATGTCTAGGACATTGTCCAATTAAATTTTGAGTATCTCTAGCAACAGCAATTCCACAGCTCTCTTGAGTACCTGTTTGACTGCCCTCGTGGTAAAACCCTTTGTTCCTGGCATCTAACTGGAACCATCCCACATCGCAACTGGTGTCCGTTGCCTCTTGTCCCATCCCTGTGTGCCTCCAAAAAACGTCCAGTTCCACCTGCTCTGTGCAAGTCTATACAAGTCTATATGAAGCCCAGCAGTTTTGAACCAACCTCAGTACTTACGATTGTGACAGGCACCGTACTCTTCACACTACGTTTTGAGTTTCAGCCACTACTACAGTAAGTCACAGACGTATTTCTAATATGAGCTTTTCTTATCCCTCTAGCATAAAGATGCTGTTGCTTTTTACAATGCCAGCTCCAGGCACGTCAAAGGATGGTGTGCTGCCATCTTTTACTCAGCCAGAAAACACAGACCTGTGTTTCACACAGCTGTAAACTTACCAGTTCTTTTGTGAATGCCACAACTAGAAGCTTCCTTTCACCTCCCCTTTCTGCACCTAGAAAGGAGAAATCTGACCCTGGTTTTATGTATAATGCATTTTCAAATTCTTTTTTTAACTAAGAATTATTTCTCTGCTTTCCTGAATTTTTGGACAAGATGTGAAGTGTGAAAGACACTCTATCTTTTTTTATGGGTGGTAAAAGTACGTGCATAGAACAAATGGAAAGTAGGATCTAAAAAATCTTGACATGGTAACATTATATCTATCATATAAATATTTGTGCTTATTGCCTACTCTGAAACTCAGTTAAAAAGACAAGAATCAAGTAGAATTTATTTTAGGTGAGGCTGTTTTAAAAATTGTCAAGAAACTACCATCTTTCCGTTACCAGTTTTTGCACATTTAATGAGCTGTGGAAGCAAAACCTAAATTGAGCATATCATATATATAAAAAAATTTGCAATAATTTAGTTTACCGAATATTTATCTTACCAACAGTATAGATCATTCTTTTAACTGTGGTAAGCACTGTAGCCATACCAGTAATTAAAAATAGTGCAGACGTACTAACACAGTCTAGCAATGTGAGGACATTTCGAAATAGGGTTTTTTTAGTGTTGCTTGATTGCTATTTCCATAGGAACACTCTGAAGTCAGGTGCCACAAATCAGGATTTCTTAATGTTGAAGCAGAAAGTGACCCTCTGCGCTGCAAGGAAGAGACACCCGTGAGACAAAGACAGGCATGCTTCTGGCACCCTTTTATTTTCTCTCTCTTTTTTTTTTTTTTAATCCACAAGAGTGGTTCTAGGAAAGTAGATTAGTCAAAATTGTGGTAGCCAGGGACAGCAGAAAAACTAATTTTCAGGGGCCTTTGTGAGAGAGATCTAGTCGCAGTGCTTATACTGTTTCTAGCAACATGTCGTCTTTTCCTGGACTGAGCTCCTAATTTACCTGTGGAAGGCCCTATTGATTGCAGCAGAAATAATAATCATGCTTCAGCATTTATAACGATTAAAACCTATAAATTCTGTTCTCTCATCATGTATTCAATAGTTAGATGACATCAGAACCTGGAACAGAATAGCACTGAGGAAGACAAGAGTGTGGTCTCTGGGAAAGTCCGTGCCCACTGTGGCATTTTTTCCTTTATGTTTTTGTGTTTCTGAGGCTGCCTAACATTCCAAACTCTGAATTATCCTCTGGATCTGGCTTTTGCTCTACTTTGGTGTCTAGAAAGATTAATTATATGGCCATCACATCACATGTATATTTTTGGATATTGAAGATCTCTGCTCACTGTCAGCAGTCCCCTGGATGAGTACCTCTAGTGTGTAGAATAAATTCTATATGGTCACCTCAACTCAGTCTCTCCTCTTTGAGACAATAAAAAGAGGTTTTTATGGCAACCAGGAACTAGAATATATTACACACATTTGGAGCACTGGCTATGGTAATGTTGGTTTAGAAGAAAAATCCTGTGAATGGCAGAGCTCACCTGAAAAGTCTTAGAACACTCATTCTTTAAATACTGGATCTGATATTTCATACACTAAATATATCTTTTAATGCAGATATATAAGTTTAGGAATCAAAGATATGAAATATCAGACCGGGGAAGCAATGAAAGCAGTACTCGTACTGCTGACATACACCTAATTTTACTGCTGTTTTACCAAATTAGTCGTGCCTCATTTCATGACTGACCTTAGTATGAATCCGGGCAATCTTACCGTGCCATTTCCCTGTTGTAAAGTCCCACCCTCAACAACACACTTTGAACTGAAGCTTTATGTGCACCGATACTGACATGTCTTTTCCTCATCCTGCTCACACCAGCATTTCATTAGGAGGCATATAGCTCATAGCCAAACAAATAGTTGGCACATTCGGTTCCCCTGTATAGACTTTGCTATTCAAGCAAAGAACATCTGTCTTGTTGGCCGCGTTCATAGGAGGGTACTGAAAGACCGGAGAGACAAGCATATGTTTTGTTATTCGAGTATCTGGGCTGCAGCTTGTAATGGAAGCAAACACTGCTCCAAGCAAACTCTGCTCATAGGCCAGCGACTCTGATCTATGACATGTCCTCTGCTTGTAAGCCATAACATAGCACGTGTGAGCCCCTGCTGTAGTGCTCCAGCAGCTCTCTAGCTGACCTTTTATTTTGGGGGTGGTTTTGAGCTTTCTTTTTTTGTTGTTGTTGTTTGCATACTAGCCAAACTTATCTGAGTTTTCTGAGTTTGGGCAAACGGCACCAATACAAAACCCAGTTTTTCAGTGCTCTGAGAATCGGCTAACCATTTTGGAGGACAGTTAGCCTTTCTCAAAGAAAAAAATCCCTGAAATACATATGGGCAAAATTTATGCTTGATTAAATTTGGCTGAAACTTTTCAAAGTTTTGCAAAATGTTTAACCGTTGAAAAGCGGTATTCTGTGGAAGTGAACAAATAAAACAGTAGCAGCTATAATGAATAACCCATTGATTTCACTGAGACTGTTTATATGAGCCATTATACCCATTTACAGGTACCTCTGTACGTAAGGGTTTTGAAGACTGTATATATCCACAAAGTGTTCTGCCCTACATCAGCTATTATTAAATTTATCTGAAATTTGAGAAGCAGAAAAAAACCTGTGCAGTGTATAACTATTTCCAATTTAAAACTTTGTAATAAACAAGTCAGCATTTTCACTAAAACTGTGTCCTTGAAATGTCCACTGCAAAGGGAAATATTCTTTAATATTTCACGTCTTGTTACACAAACTGCCAACAGGTAGGTGATTTATGGTTTTCTTGTTTTGCCAATTCACAAGTACACTGAGAAAGGATACCATTTTGATCACCTTACCCTAATTAGCCTTAATTATAGCTTTCTTCACAAGGTATTCTTTAGATGTATTAATATATATTTATCTGCAGGGCATACTGTGAGTATATGAGGACCTTGTTCCCTGATTTGCATAAAGAGGCTTTGGAGTTGTCATTTGGCTCTGTATGGAATAGCGATAATCTTCCTAGATACTTAAAAAAACTACAAACACCTCACACTGTCACGTTTGGTGATGGTAATATATTTGTCATTAATTCGACCCAAGAATCAAGGAATATCTTGCAGACCATTTATTGGACTATGTGTGGACAGCGTACATTTTGCAGAAATACAGTTCAGATCCTTAATGTGAAGAACTTATTAAAAGAATAAACGTCTACTATATGCAAAATAAAAAAGCAACAAAGAGACTTGATGAGAGAAGAATAGTTGGGACTAGTTGGTTAACGTGTAAGTAGGTGAGTCCCTTCTCTTTAGACAGCCTTGCCCGTCGTAGTGCACCAAAGCACGGCTCCCGCACTCTTATTCACCAGCTCGTTTTTCTCTAACGCTGTTGTGTTAAAATGATCCTTGACTTCAATGTCCCTCTACAAACTGAAAATACAAGCTAGCTGAATATGCTACCAGCGTATTTGAACAGGTTTGTTTGAAAAAGTTACGTATAGCACTACTTGTTTCGGGTTCTCTGGTGGAGAAAAGACGTATCCTCTACTGCAACAGCTTCTTGGTCTTCGGCAGCGCCTTAATTTCAGTCATTCCTGTCACAACACCCGCGCTTTCCACGAGGCCCGCCCGACAGGAGGCTCCCCGGGGCCGCCGGAGTACCCGGGCACTCGCCGCCGCGGCCGGCGGGAGCTCCCCCTCCGGCCCCCCCGCCGCGCTCCGCCGCAACAAAAGGCGACGCCGGGCGGGAGGTGGTGGCCGCTGCTCGCTCTTTGCCAGTAGGGGGCGCTCGAGCTTCACCGTGCGGCGCTCCCGCTGGCCCGCGGACGGCGCGCGGCGGCAACGGCCGGCCTGACCGTTACCTCGGGGCCGCCGCTGGCCTCTCACCGCCCGCCCACCCGCCCGGTGCCCGGGGTGCCTCTGCCTGGTGTGTCCGTCCCCAAGGCCCTGTCCTGGCACCGGCCACTTCTAAATTCCGTTTTCGCTCACGTTGCTCCTTCCTTCGTGTTCCCAGCTCTTTTCCTGTGGTGGCTTTGAGTGGGGTTTACTCTGCCGTTTGACAGCCTCTGTTGTGCGTGTAGGGGAGAGGGGCTGTTCTCCCGTGTTCCTTGGGGGTGTCGCGGCCCCTCCTCTCGTCTCCCTCCCTCCACCAGCCGCCGCGGGTGGCGGCCGGCTCCGCCAAACTTTCCCGCTGAAGGGAGCTGCGCGGCGGCCGAGGTCCTGGGGGACGGCGGGAGCGGGGGCAGGGGAGGGGCGCGGGAAGGTTGCTTCTTCCCCGTTTTCGGCTGAATAAGCCCGCCAGTGCTACAGACTTCGTAGGTCACGAGTGATCCATTTTATTTTATTTTATTTTATTTGCCACCTTTCCTTTTCCACAGAGCGATTCAGCAGAGAAATCTCTAGGGAAGATCCTTTCAAGGGTTTCACTCCCAAGTGTCTGTGTATGTGCGAAAGAGGGAATGAATAATTAGAGAAGAGTTCCATGAAATCACTTACCGAAAAATTAGCTGCCCATTAAACGGGAAGCGGTGAGGAACAATCATGTAAATTCTACCTACACCCAACTGTAGAGGGGAGGCGGGGGGGGCACTGCCTGCAGCAAGCCTGATTTCCAGCCCTCTGGCTGCCTTCTCATATCGCCGTCCCCATCTCCCTACCCCGGGAGGAGAGGGACGTGTGGGTGTGGAGCGCAGTGGTTTAGTCCACACCCCGCAGCCTCCCTTCCCCAGGCAGCCTCGGGAGCCGCGCTTATTCTCCTCCCTCTCCTCGCCAGCCGGTGTGTCCGCGGCGGCAGGAGGCGGCGGGAGGGGGAGAGCGGAGCGGAGCGGCGGACGCCGGGCTGCCACGGCCGCCCGGGAGAGCTGCGGCGGCGGGAGGCCCCGCACCCAGCGCCGCACGCACCCGCCGCCGCCGCCGCCACAGCTGCAGGGCAGCAGCTCCCCGCCGCTCCCGCCCGCAGCGGCACCGCGCAGGAGTTACTGCCCGCGAGCAGTTTCCGCTCTGGTTTTCAGTGAGGAGGGAGGTGTAGGGGACTGGGCTTTATTTTGAGGGGATGCTGAGAAAGCCGTTCCCCTCCCGTAGCACGTTGCCTAGGCGTTCCTATTATGGAAGTTAAGTGAGAAACTCCGCAGCTTGAACTGATTTGGTAGAGAAAGAGGGAGAAAGGGGTAGGGGGAGGGCGAGAGGAAAGCAATATAGCCAAACCAAGCCAATGATTTTCCTGCAAAGTGCCGGGAAGTTTGTGGAGCACTTTCTAGGAATCAGGTCCTTTCTCAGAGTTTCTCCTTGCCTTCCGAAGAAAGAGCTTGCTTTTGGATTGCCGTGGATCCTAAACAGAGTCTTAGACACACTTGAATAATTCCTCTGCTGGGGCTGGATTGGTGGGAATTTAGGAAGGAGCGTGTGTGCAAAGGAGAAGCCTACGGCGCTCGCTCGCTGCTCTAATCTGTATGGATCTAAAAGTGTCACATTCAAGACCTTTCCATCTGCAGCTTTTGATTTCAAGATTTCCCTTTCCTCTTTAAGTAGCTGCTAGGACACTGAAAACTTTTGGACCTACCTCTTACTGGCTTTGGATTTTTTTTTTTTTTTTAATCTCTGTGGAATTGGTCTCGCAAGCGATCGGGATTGCTGTTAATATGTCAAAATGGGTCTGCTGACGCCACTCCTGCTCTTTGGATTTGCATTTTTTCAAGTCTATGGTAAGTTCGCTTATATGCCGTTTCTGTGCAGTATCCCCCTTCATCTGAATCTGATTTGGGACAGCACATGGACGGCATTATAAGCTTTAACATTACACAGCCTTAAGTTTGTTTCTGGTATAAAAATGGTATTTCGGGGGGGGGGGGGGGGAGGGGGGAGGTGTAGGAGGGAGAATATATGTTTCCAATAAGCAGTCCTTCCCGTCTGCTAGCTTAATGGAAAAGCAGCTTGTGAATGGAAGAATGTCAGCTTGAGGTAGCGAGGAAAGAGTAAAAACTACCGTGCTAAATCTTTTATTTCGGGGCGGGGGAGGAAGCGGGAAGGAGAAAGGAAAGGCAGACAGCTGTTGTAGCTGGTATTACTTTGCCTCCTTCTATTGTTAAACTTTCCACCGGGAGAGCCAGCTGATGAAGTAACTAGGTTAGCTCTGCCTCGGCTCCAGGTGAGGCGGATTGGCGAATTTCCAGAGTCCCTGAACGCCTCCCCTGGCGCTGGCGGAGGCTGGAGCAGGGGCTGGCGAGCGGCAGACAAGGCAGGCGGGCAGCCCGGCGCCAACCACCACCCCCAGCACCCCGCACCCCTCTTGCCCTCCAGCCGCCCCCGCGGGGCCGGGCAGGTGCGGCGGGCCGGCCCCCCACCGTAGGGCTTCGCTCGAGGGTGGGGCGGGAGGGTCTTCCCATCATCTTCCCCCTCGCCCCCTCATGACGGGCTTTCCGGAGGGAGTGTTCTCATGAAGCTTAGCAACGTTTGGGGAAAGGAGTGGATTCTTTTTCCCCCCTCCCCCCGGCATTGCCCCCTTTGGGTCTGCTCTACAACACTTCTTGCGGTTTTGAAGTTTAAGTAATCGATGGGGAACCATAAATTAGCATCTTAGGGAAGTACGCTTTAGTAGGGCGGAAACTTCAGTGCAAGGGTAAATTGTCTTTCAAAGTCGGGGTTGGCGCTGTGCTGCCGTATAGAGGTTAGATGCATTACAGTAGTTCAAGCACACAACTAGGAAGCGAACATCTGTAACAGCGTACAGTTCTCTGTGAGCGTGTGCTGGGGCCAGATGCTCGGCAGTCGTCCTAATATTGAGTATTTGCATCTCTAAACGGTCTTTCACACTTTAGGTGAAATTGATGTCTGGGACCCTGGCTGGTTTTGCCCGTCTGTTAGAGCAAACTTGGTTCCAGAAAGCAACGGCTTACAGCATTTACTGTATCAGTCCTGAAGCAAGGACTCTAGCTTTATTGTTTGGAGTTACAGGCTGCTTTGGGTATTTCTCCCCCTTCCTCTCATCTTCCCCCACCCCTAGCAAGAAAGGGAGCAATATAGGAGAAGAGGGAGATATTCAAGTACAGTTTTACATTGGTTGCATGATGTGATATGCAGTTTAGTGTTCAGTTTAGTCAACCGATAAGAAAATTTCTGTGTAATGTATGTATGTGCTAAACAGTAGGAAGTTTTAACTGTGAACAGATTTAATGGAACATTTGTGTCTATCAGCATGGCCATAGTTTTGCAGGGATTTTGTTTTCTGTTTGCTTTATTTTTCCTACTGTAATGTATTATGATCCTGTACTTTTAAGATCACCAGTATTGGAGATATCGTTGTATACAAACTGGAAAACACCAGGCTGTAGAAATGTAATTATTAGTAAGTGTTTAAAATTGTATGTAGCTAGAAGGAATACAATTAAAGTGCTCAGTGGAAGCGACAGAGTGAATCAGAGAAGCTTGGTGTTACAGAATGTAATTAATGTACCAGGCTGTTTGGAGATATATGAAACAAATGCAATTAACCAGCTTGCTGGAACGACAGGAGCAAGACATAATTTATTCTGGTTTTGTCATGGGTAACACAAGTAGAACCTTTGTTCTGCTTTAGCCCTATAGGACCAGGGTGGGGGGTGCAGGTGAAGCACATAGCTAATTTAGAGCTGGGCCATTAGAAAAAAATGCCAAGAAACTGCCCAGAATAGATGTGATCCTCCCTTTTTGTGGGAAGATATTGCAGAGTCTGTCAAGTTTGCCTACATTAACAACTCTCTTAAATAAATAAATAAAAAGCCTTGTGGCTAGCACATCATGACCAAGTAGAGATAAGCTGTTATTGTTGAAATGACTAACAAGTAGCTTTGAAGCTACTCTGTAAGCCTGGCACACGGTACTTCTGTCTCTTTAGGAACATAATAATTATGATTACACATTAGGGTGACATATACCACCAGTTGCTTTGGAAAGATATATATCAACATTAGTGCTACTTGTAGTGCTTTATTTTAAGAAAAAAAGCAAAACCCAACAGACCACTTGTTTAATAGGTCCTTGGTTTGTTTTCTATGTTTGAAAGTCCATTTCTGGGTTTGAGGCGGTTTTTGTTGTTGGGTTTGGGGTTTGGTTTTTTTTTTTGTTCTCCTGGCATCAGGTCCAGACAGAGGGAGACACAGTAGCATATAAGGTGTGTTAGCCATCCTTTTTCCTGTGACATTAGCTTTGTTTAGTGATTCAAAAGTGGCATTACACAGGACATAGTGGTGTAGATCAAAATGAGAATTCTTTTCTTTAAAGTTATTTTTTTCTGTCCGTGATTTTATGACATCTGAAAATTGCGAAGCTCAGAAAGCATACCTATATATATATATATATATGCATTTTTAATTATTATTACTGTGCTTATGATTTTCCTGTAGCCCTGCCCATAATCTTGCAGTCTGTTCAGGGAGTAACTGTAATGTTCTTTATCTTTAGCTGTCAATCTTGGTGACTGTTCTTGGAAACAAACAAACAAAAATCAAACACACACACACACACACAAACCCAAACAAAAAAACCCCACCCCACTAGGAAGTGTCTGTACCATAAAATGAAACACTGGCTAGTGGAATTAAAACAGCTGATTACATGGTTTTTTAAATAGTGTTAAATTGTTTTTTCTTTCATTGTTATGTGGGGGTTTTTTTGTTATCTTTCTTCCAATCATGAGTAAAGCTTGAAAGAATTAATATTAACTGAAAAGTTCACAACTGCTGTGAACGCAGGTGTGTGGATGTTGGCACAGACACTAGTGTTAGTGGGGCAAACTCTGCCCTGGTAGGACTCTCAGTGCCTTCAATGAAAATGACAACCTTTTTTTGTCAGGGCTGGCTTTTAGCCATTGTCCCTTGAAAACTGCAAGTGTTATGCTCTTGAATGTGTGATGGTGTTAAAGATACGTGCGACTAACGCTGTAAAAGCAGAGTTTTATCTCTGTATTTGTATATTTTAAAAACACTTATTGTCTTAATGAAAAGTATGCATTTGAAATGGTGGGGTAGCTTAAACAGTCTATCCTTTTCCTTTTTCTTTTTTTTTTTATAATTCATTTTTTTTCTTCACACCAGTGAGCTACACTTCTGTGGCCTTGTGCAGGTCTCGGTTGCCTATCAGGGAACATGGCTTACATATAAAGCTAGAGTATATTCTTCCAGTGATATCTGATCTGACAGGGTCTTGATCTCTCATGTGAGTTTTGCTGTTGATGGATAACCTTTGCTTCTGTGGAATGTGTGCATTTTAATGCATTAAGAGTAAAATTCTGAAGTGGAGAGTTTGCGTTACTGTTTCCTTTAGCTTGTTCTTCCATGGGACTCAATTCTGCAGAGCATTTAAGAGTGTGCTTCCATCGCTTATCCAGAACCTCACTGAAGATAATAAGAATTTAAACATGTGTTCGAAGTTAATCAGATGCTTTAAATCTTTGCTGAGTAGGGATGAATTTATGCCCATGGTGAAACATTTTGCTGAATTAGTCTTAATATTTTGCATTCTTTACTTCCTGTCTGGTAAGTCATAATTGCAACAGCATATATTTATGTGCAAAAGGTAGGCAATGAGAAAATCCTGCCATTGCACTTCCAGAGATGGATATGTTTGAAAAGTAATTTGCTAATGCAAATAATTTGTTTTGTTCCTTTGCTAATTTGGTACACTGCAAAAGGTCTGATACCTCACAATTCTTTCAGAAAAGGTAGAACAGGGGTTTTTTAACTTCTCTGTGAGTTGCACTTACTAAAATAATCCTTCCATTAGGAGCTTTTTGGAATTATGAGATTGACGTTGCTTAAGTAAAAATAAGTTTTAGCACTGCACGCTAAAGATAGGTAACCTTAAAAGTAGTCAAAAGAATTTAAGTAGATTTTTGTAAGGATGCATAAAAAACATCAAGGATGCTTCCCCCCCCAAAAAAAAAAAAAAAAATCCAGTGAGAGGAAATGGAGGCTTTGGCTAGCCTGCCCAGTCAGCTCTGTTTCCAGGAGTTGCTTTTCTATAGCAATGCTATGTGGGCTCATAGCACTAAATTCAAGACATGCTCTGTCCGCTGCTGAACCATTTAGTGGAAATTACTAAAGTGTATGCAATGGCTTTTTAGCCATTTGCTACCCTTGAATTGCTATTCAAATATTGATCTCAGCTAAATAGATTGCTAACAGGTTCTGTACATTCTGTTTCAGCCACCTAAGAGGAACACTGCTGTCAGGTTTTATATGTTATCTCAGCTGGCATGGCAGAGGTTGCTCTTCCTGTGGCTGCCATCTGGCTCACCACCTCTCATACCAACCTTGTGGAGGATACTTAGTAATCATATTGATGCTGTTTCTTGCCAAGAGGCTGGGTTACTGGTGTTCTTTTCTATATTTCTATAGAAATCTCTTTATTTTCTGTGCAGAAGAAAGTAAGTATTCGCTCTTGCCAAATAAATAAATGTGTTGGTTTTTTGGTTCTGACTGAACAGACATTTCTTACATGTGACTGCTGAATTTTACAGAACATTTGTTGTTATCCAGGCTTTCTTGCACTTTTATAGTAAATGTGCCTTGTACGTTCCAAAAAATTTAAAGGAATTTTGGTACATAGAAAGATACAGAATCTGATCCTAAATCACTACTGCAGAGAGGGTGTTGAGTCCTGCATATCTTTTATGCAGGACTAGTCGTGTGGACTGTTAGCTATGAAATCTTTGAATGCAAAATAATTGCACAGAAATAAAGATTTGTGGATGTAGGTTTTAGTCTTACCATCTTTACTCTCCTGTGTGGCTTCTACTATACAACGCAAACTGTGGACTCTCTGCCCTTGAAATTATGTGTCCAGAAATAAGATTGAGTTGTCAGTGTTGTCCTCACCTCAAACCCTTTCCTTAACAAAACAACTGTTAATCACCTGTGGTTAGCACTTTTTACTGTAATAGTGGATAATTAAGCAAGTCCCCGTTAATTTAGGACCTGATTCTGCACCACTGCAATCTGTAACGATTTTGCTACTGAGTCCTTTGCATGAAAGACCTTGAAAACTGGTGGTGATTTCTTGACTGTAAGTAGGCTTGCATCATAATTCATGTAATCTAATCTTTATAGAAGGTGAAGTTGGCTTTTTGCCACATCATTCCATGGGGATAGCTTCAAAACACTAGAAGGTACAAGTGTATGTTGCTGCTTGAGTCCTGCTTACTCCTTATTTGTTCCTATAGTGCTGTCTTTACTAGTACAGAGTATCCCTTTGTAATCAGAAAGCCACTTCTTGTGCTGTGTTGTGGATGTAATGATATGCATTCTTAATATTTTTTCAAGTCAAAAGTTCATGAAGTAAGAAATAGCTTTTTAATTCCACTTCTGCAGCTTATCTTGGCTTTGCTGCCATGGAAGAGATCCAAGATGTACTCTTAATTTTATTAAAATAATAACCTTAATCAATAAATACCTGAACAACAATAGACAAACTAACCAGTAGTACCCATGTAATAACCTGCTGATACCTATATTGAGCTGCTGTGCTCTAGTGGCCACGCTGAGATTCATCTTTGTGTTATGGACAAACGTGATGTAAAGATATTAATTTAAACAGTGTTCTGGCAGAGGTAGCTTGTGCATATGCGTTGAACTGGCAGTCTTTACCATTCTACTCCAGCTATTTTTTTGTAAACTCACTAAATAATGGTTATTATCTGCACATCTCTTTGAGTTAACACATCTGTTTAACTGGGTTTTGAGATAATTTTCTGGTTATGTTCTAGACAGATTTGCAAACATCCTTCCCTGTGCTTAATTCCTCTTTGAGCTTAGTTGCACTACAAAACCACGTCAGGAAAAAACACACAGCTTTGTTTTGCTTAATGATAAAGTTGTTTGTAGAAATATATTCTACCAGGAAACAGTGCATAGGCTTGCTGATAACTGAAGGTCACCAATCTTCTAGTGATTCCAGCGTATACTTTGGAACCAATTGAAATTGTGTGCTTTCAGATTGTATCGCAAACTTTTTATGCTATTTATCTGGCCTGGTTGTGGAGACACTTGTTCAGCTTTACCTACCTATGTGAATGATGGCTGGAAGAACACAAAATGTTTTCAAATTCATCCCGCATTGATTCCAGGTGCTCATTGCATAAGACACTGTTCCAGGCTTGTTTTGGGGCAATCTTAATGATATGCTTAATGCTTGCAGAATTACCCTTCTTGTCACCGAGTCGTCATTGTAATCCTTCAGTTCCAGCAGAATTCTTCAGTCTGACTACAGTGAAAGACAGTGGCCTGCTGCTGTACTATTTCATGCTTTGTTATAATTTCTTTATTTTCTCTCATCACTTTTTCTCAGATTAATTGGGAGAACAGTTCATCTGGTCTGATATATGGAAATGAACTGGTAGGATGAGTGGGGATGCCAAGAGTTGAAGTATGATCTAACTCATTAGAGTTTACGTAGATGATTATGCCACAATGCCTGTTGCAGCATATGGTCTTTTAGTTTGTATTTATGCATTGCCCATATAGCGTCAGTGTAGTGTGCCAAGGGGAGAAGTCTCCTTGTAATATGTTTGTCGTAAATGAAGATTGAACAAATAAGTAAAGAATAAATGTCCAGCAGCAAGTTGTAAAACACAGTAAACTTGGTAGTTCGCTTCTGTTAATCGCTTGCTATTGATTACAAGAGAAACCGAGTGGAAAAAATTTAACCTTTTAAAACCAAAATGTCACATAACTAACATCAGGTAACTTGTTTCTCATTCATAGTGGATGGAGGAACTGTTCATGCCAGGGTACCAGAGGTGCTTTTTTTTACTGCTGTGAAAATGTCAAGAGTTAAGAAGCAGTTATGAGAAGTATTTTAATGCTGTGTGAGCCCTCTAATTATGGTTTCTCAAGCTGTCATTCTGTGCAGTTTTCAAAGTCTGCATGTCCTGTAGCCCAGATGACTTCGTCCTGGCAAAAGGAGTGGTCCATTTTAACAGCTTATGTTGTATCCTAAAGAGAACTCTGTAACTAAGGGATGGGTGATCGTTTCTGTCGAATCAGTATTATGAAAAATTCAAATGGCATAGCAATGCTGTTGGACTAGGAGATAGTGAAAATGTGTGCTTTTTTCACCTGGATTTCTTTTCCCTAGTCAACTTGATCTTCTCTTTGGGATTGTCGCTTCATAGTGGAGGCTGCAGAAGAAGAATCTGTGGGTGCTTCCTCCTTCTCTCTTTCCAGAGATGAAATACTGTGCTCAACGCATTGTGTCACCTTCACCTGGAGATGCCTGTTGGTCTGCATGTACGTGTACACTAGCACTGCCCTGCTCTGACACTTCTCTGTGGAGAGAAGTAACACTGTAAGCTAGGAGAAGGAGTGGAATAGTAGCCTGAGTCCAGGTTCATGCCTTGATGGATTAAAGGAAATAAGGAATGAGGGGAGAGAGAGAGAATAGCAGAGGAACTGGGCTACAGAGCATGTGGCTGGGTCAGGCAGCGTAGGGAGTGAAAAGGGGAGCAAAACACTACTGTCATGCTTAACATGATAGTGCTGATGCCTAATAACTTCAAGGTTTTTTATACACAGTATGTTTAGGCTTTTATCTTTGCTATGTCATTTGTACATCACTCATCCATGAAGTGACTAAACCTCACTGTTAAATTCTTTGAGTCCAGATTTTTTTTGGAGTGGCTGTAAGAAAATGCTAAAATGTGATTTGATGCAGTGAACTAAGGTCTTTGGTTTTAACTTGATGCACTGCAGAAGCGCTGTGATAGAGTGGCTGGATTTTTTGTGTGTATGTGTTTTTATGATATGTAAGAGAAATTCAGTGGGCTGACTAAAATAGTTGGTTTACATCAAGGCAACAGCCATTAAACAAAGGACTTTCAGTGGGAAAAATAAACTATCAGAAATATGCTGGCTGCGTTTTACCCTTGTTCTGTTACCAAACTGGGCTTTAAAATAAAATGCTCTTATTTTAAGCTAGTCAGTGTGATATATCTATTCAGATGTATGCCTGAGTTATAAATGTCTGGTTTTTTTTCTTCTGCATGAATTTGATTCATCGTCTTAGACTGTGCAATGTGATGTTTACCTAATGAGACCAGACAGCTTGCTCTGGAAGATCAAGTCTCATGGGGTAAAATCCCAGCATTTGGACTAGGGGGTTCCTATGATACAATTGTCTTTTAGTACTGTTGTCTTTAAACCTCTAAGAATAGCTCTCTGTGTACATCTAGATTTAAAAAGAAAAAAAAAGTTTTTATCTTTGTAGAAATATATCTCAAAACACTTATAATGAAAGAAAATAACTGTAAAAGCTGTAAGGAGTAGAATTTGCCTCTGGAGGCAAAACTGTAAACAGTAGTAAGAACTGTTAGAACACTGAATTAAAAGAAAATGAAATGTGTGACAAGTAGACAAACAGATATTTAATGAAATATTATAAATATGAATCAATGTAAAACAGAACTGTTTATTATTATTTACTGAATCCTTTTTGACAACTGCTCAGTTTAGGATAAAATGCAAAAGAACATATGTCTGCCTTTGTATGACCCCAAATTTCTCTGTTCTCCCTTTCAGCAGACAACATGCCTTTTTTCCCTAAGTGATTTTTGGTTG
Organism: Phalacrocorax carbo; assembly: GCF_963921805.1. Taxonomy (NCBI): domain Eukaryota; kingdom Metazoa; phylum Chordata; class Aves; order Suliformes; family Phalacrocoracidae; genus Phalacrocorax; species Phalacrocorax carbo. Next base: position 107,192,299 of record NC_087513.1, on the reverse strand, counting down.
CTAGGAGAAGTGCAGTAGTCTGCCCTGCTCTTATCCAGTGGTAAAACCGAAGAGTGTATTGAGGTAAAGAGAGGGGCAAAGCACAGTATAGGCCATGAATCACAAGTTGTCTCCAATATGTCCACTTTGTTCCTACTTTTTCTTTGAAAACTTTTGTTTTTACCAGTGGTGTTTCTTTTCAGCTGATCTCTCAAAGCCATTCAGAGAGTGAAAAATATTGTGCTGTTAAGAGTCCACTTAGAGGAACAAAAAGAGGAGGGGGAGACTTTGAGGCTTATTCATGGGGCCACAGTGGTAGCAACGGCAACTCAATGAATAGCTTCAGTCAGCAGTTGCTAAAACTGGATGATTGATACCTTCTGTTTTTTGCTAGGACTAGAAGTATACAGAGCCTTCATAGTGGTCCTGCCAGTTTTAATGCAAGATATTGAAGTTGTTTACAAACTATCTTCAAACTTCAGTATATGCAGTATTCCTGAAGCATGCCCAAATAATTCAAATGGTAATGCTGCGTGCATTTGTTAACAATTCTCTCTTTCTAATTTTAATAATCATGCTGCTCCTGTTCTAGTCTGTGAAACCGTTTATTCACTCTCTGAATTGTGCTCTTTGAATTAACTGTGTACTGTGGCAAGAATCACTTGACTGTCACCTCCTATAATGATCTGAAAGTCTGAAAGCTTAACCAAATATCATTGGCTACTTTTAAACCTTTCCAGTTAAAAATGGTTTTATACAGCTAGATATTATAACAGGTGTCAGTGACTAGACAATATTGTCTATATTAATAGACTGCTGAAATCAGAAGAGCTGAGGCAGATTTCACTTGAAATTCATTGCAGGATGACTGTATAGACAATATATTCTTTCCTTCAGTGCTTAATGAAACCTAACCTTAAGAGCAGTCTTAAAACAATGATTATATCTCTCAAGAAAGATTGCTGAAGAGGTCATGTGTGTGAGTCCTATCGATGAGGAAACAGAACATGTGACTGCAGAGAACTGCGATTTGTGCTGTAGAAACAGATGACTGCCTGTGAACAGAGCAGGCCCCTGTATCATTCCTTAACAGGAGTAAGTGGTGAACGGCTAAGGGTCTTATTACCAATTTAGAATATCTTGTTGACTCAATCTAGTGACATGCAGATAATAGAGAAATTCAGTGATGATCTAATTGGAAAAATAGCACAGCAACCTGTACCCGTTTGCTATTTCCGTTTGAACAAAATAGGCTTCACCTATATTTCTAAGGGTATTGGGTGACCTGGCAGTACTGGATTCAGTCCCAGTGTAATTTAATGGAATTTGTGTCTGTTTAGGTCAGGGCTGAATTTGCCCCAGGGGAAAGATGAAGATGGAAGAGTTGTAAGTTAAATTGCAGGGAGCTGGCTCTATCTTTCAGTCTGCTGATGGGGGCGGGGAGCATGCACGCGGTTCTTTTGTGTATGGTGTTTTTTTTTTTTCCTTTTTCTTCCTGATCCACACAGACTTTAGGAGTAATTTAAATACCATCTACAGTATGACCAAGTTTTCAGTTACTTCCATGAAAACTGCAAGTGCTGAGACCAAGGATTTTCCCTCGTCAATTAGAGCAGATGTTGCCTCAGTGTTATTAGTTCAAAAGTTTGGTTGTGCTGCTTCCTGCTGAGAACTGTGTGGGAAAACAGACAAGTTTTTGTTACTGCATGTGGATATTGGTTAGCAAAACTGGATTAACTGTTAATATGTTAATATAAAGGACGTGCCCAGTACCACTCAGGAGCTCCATGCCAGAAGGGAGAATGAGATGTGGTCTCTAAGAATGCAGTTGGTGGTGGGAGAGGTACGCTAGTGTTAACTGTGAAGGCAGAAGGGGTAGCTTGAACTGATGTTGCTGCTTTATCTGGCATTTAAAGGAAAGCAACTTTTGAGGTCTGGGAGGATGAGGATGGTAGAATCACAGACCATGAATCTGCCCTCTAGTAACAATTTTCCTTCCTGTAATTTGATAGTCCTGCTGCTCTGCATTATGAAAGAGAAAAGAGGTAGAGGGTGATTCAGCACTGCTGGATTTGGGACAGGGGCTAGGAGGGAGCAGACACTGGTGCAGTGAAATATTGCGCTACGCCTGTCCTTCCTGATCTTTTCCCTCTGTCCTCAGCTATGTGTTTCTGGGAGTCGAAATATCCTAAGAAAGGAGTCAGGAAAGAAGTGGTAGCTCTGGATGTGGACCTGTCTGAAATTGGAGGAAACCTATTGTTGCATGGTGACATTCAGCTGTCTGACCTCCCTGTTCTTGCATTTCCTTCTTCATTCACCTTAACGTGCCAAATGAAGCATCATTTCTTCAGAGAACTCATCTGTCCCTCAGGCTGATTCATTTGTAGATTCAACTTCTTTCAGATTAAGCAGGATACATCTATTTAAGTAAGGACCAACTGTAGCTGCAGTATTGAAGTGGAGAAGTAAGGAATGAAGGCAGGTTTATGTACACTTTTCCTGTATTATGAAATGGAACAAATATATGGCCATTTCTTATTCTTTCTGTATTTCTCCCTCCTGTTAAATCTATTTCCTAATGTTTTTGCTATAATGAAAGATGTGTGTAGCTTGCTTGACAAGTTTCAAATATGAAATCTCCTCACTATTGATGTTTTGCATTTGTAATTCTAGAACATTTTTCTCTGCATAGGCCAGAAATTTAGAGATGCCTCAGCTTACTACTCAGAAATCACCAGAGCTGAAATTTCTAGATTTATTCTATGCCATGGAGAAAAAGATACTCTTGTGTTTACAGATTTTCATTCCTTGTGCTGCTTGTCTGCTACTTCTGTTCATGTTCCATGTTTCATTCATGTAGCTTGCCTCCTTATATTTCATAGTTGAAGACTTTCTTCTATCCTGTTTTGTTGTCAATTGTTTTCGTTTCTTTCCCAACTTTTTTCTGTTAATCTCATTCTTTGGTTGGTTTAGGTTGCTGTTTTCTAACCATGTTGCTTGAATATGAAGAATGAAAGGACTGAAGTAACAAGAAGAGTTGGGGGGAAGGTGGTGTTGGTGGTGAAAGAACATGGTGAATTCTGTGTGCATAGATAATGTTCTGTGGAGGGACAATCTTCTGCTAGCCCTAGCAAGTACTTTGAGTAAATTTGAAAAAAAAAAAAAAGTTTACAGGTCTAAGCCAAATTTTGTGTGAGGTTGGAGAGAGGTACCTTCCTGAACATTTAACCATGTCTCAAGGCTACCTTTTAGTTTTGAAGCACATAAGTCTTGACTCTGTCTTGGAGAATCCCTCCTTAAGTCTAGAAAGGATTACAGATAACTATGTTTATAAGTGATTTCTTAGGTTTCCTATTCTTACAAATAGTTGAACTTTATCCATTTATAAAATATCCATACATAAAAGAGCAATCAACTTTAAATATCTGAGCTGATTTTTTTTTAATGTTCTACAAAGTTATAAAAACAGACAACATAAAAAGGCAAAAGGTACTAGGTCGGCATAAACTATAGTTTAGTAGTAACATAAACATAGTAACAGTATTCAAGGAAATTATTGTGCTGATACTACTGTTGAAATAATTGATATTATTTGAAGACTTAATTTCTGTTATGTGTATATAATCTATACATGATAAATGGGTAAATATTATACATAATACAATATATACTATACAGTACATCTTGTAAGAGAAATCTCTTAACTTACTATATAAGCTGGGCGAAAGTTTACATTGTGGGGTTATTTTTTTCTCTCTCCCCTAATTCACAGTTGATCTTAGTTGTACTGAAGACCAAATGTTATTTTTCTGTAGTGGGTGTGACTTGTAATGTATACGAAATCATGACTCGCAGAAGATGCTAGGAATTTTGTCATCAGCATCAGTGGGGCCACAGTTTTGTTTTTGGAGTATTTGGCAATGTGGGAGGCTAATGCAGAGAAGGAAGTTTTGTTGTGGGTTTTTTTTTGTTTTGTGTTGGGTTTTTTTGTGGTGTGTTTTTTGTTTGTTTGTGTTGCTTTTTTTTTGTAATTACACAAAGCTTAAGAGATTGACTTAAAACAGAACGTAGAGCTGTAATCGGGAGGTTAACAGATGCAAGAAGCTTCACCTGTGCCCTGTTACACAACTAGTGGGAAACATCCAGTAGTAAGGAGTGTAGTCAGCAGCTTTAGAAAGAAATCTGTAACATCATGAAATCTAATTATTTCATCTTCAAATGAAGGCTGGGTGTTGACTTACGGAGAGCACCTTTAGGCTGCCTCTGCCTTGAGGACTACAACTTTCACTATTAGGGAAGCCACAAATCTATTTTAAAAACAATTTGTAATAGATTTGCAAAGTGGAAAGGCAGATACGTTATTTGGTTAACGAATTTCTTCCATACCTCTTAGTATTTGTGACCAGATGTCTTACTAGGCCACTTGGTGTTTCCAGAGCAGTGACAAAGATGAAATAAATTCCAGCTCTCTTTGGATGAAGAATGATACAGAAGTTATCAGTCATTTGAAGGGGATGGAGAATAACTGTATGCAAGGCTTGGTCACTTCTGCGATTTGCAGTGGTACTTTTGGCATCTTTTGAGATGGTCTCAGCATGTACTTTAAGGGCCCAATTCTGTATTTTACCACATATACTATCATCAAACTCTAGGCCAGACTTCGTTAAAGGCTACATCATGTTAATCCCATGGTATTACTGTTAATGGAGGGTGCAGGTATTTTTGCCGTCTGGGAAATCACCAAGAAAGCTTCACTGGAGTGGGGCAGCACCTCCTGGGCTTGTCTTCTAATTGGAGTAAAGGAAAAATTTCTGATGACCTGATGTGTTTTGCTATCATGCCCAGGTAAGCATATAGAGGGAAAAGGGTGGAGCATGGAGGGGCAGAGTTGGACCCATGGCTTAGCATGTTTCTTGCTTATTACTTGCACTGTGAAACCTTTGCTGCTGCAGAAACTGCAGATGGGGAATATTTTAGCCACCACTAGAATAAAGCACAGTGTTTTTCATAGATGCCCAGAATACCCTTATGCCAATTCAGGATTCGGGGCATTGGGGGAAAGAATTCTAAGGTCATTTTTAGAGGAAGATGGATTCCTGAGAGTTTGAAACTTCTGAAGACAGAGATCCATGCATATGCAGTCAGAGAATATATCTACCTTTTTTTCCCCGCCCAGTGCCTCTGGAAATTAATTTCCTAGTGACTTTTGTTTGACACTTTGAACAGACAGGCAGCATTCTCACATTTAACGAGTGTGATATGTTAAGCCGGGGAGAGAAAAATGTAGAGAAGGTTAGTTTTAATATGGACTTGGCTGAAGGCATGCTACCTAATGAATCACTAATACCACATCCTGCAGTGTTACGCATGCTAGCGCTCTCCTGTCCAAATACAATTCTTGTCCAGCTTCCTTCACTTACAAACCTCACAGGGTCATAATTCTTAAATTTACTTTAGAAAGAAGATAGATTACAAGTTGGACTAGCTGAGATGGAGCATTTTGAACAAGTTTCTTTGGAAGTGAGACTTCAGTGGAGAAATGGAAACATAGAAAAGAATAGTGCTATGCAGGAGCAAATATGTTCAGCCTGTACCCTGAGTACCTGGAGAGGAAATAGATTCTTTAATATTCTATGCTGAATGTTCAGCTCAGAATGTTTGGATTGTAGTGCTCTTGCACATATTAAAGCTTTTTTATAACTTGGTATGAATTGGTTGCATATGCATGTGATATAAATAAAACCTAACTGGATGTTGTAAGCCAAAGAAATAAATCAGCCAATGATACTATTGCATATATTCTTGGTACAACTGTCGTGGAGAGCTATAAATAGATCTTGCTTATTACTTTCGCTTGCATTTATTTTTGCTTTAAATGGCAAACAAAACTATTGTTAACAGACCTTAAAATCACTTGGAGGATATTTATTTAGATCATTTTGAGGAAAAGAATTAATGTCCTTGTTTAAAATATTTGTTAATGGTATCTGAGTGTTTGGACAAGTAGATAAATTGTCAGTACAAATGACTAACGATTTTTCTTTCATGTCTTCAAGAATGAAATTATGTAGAGGCTTTATAAGCACTTTTCCAAGCGCTTATACTAATGAGTTACCTTTTTGTGGAAAAAGCCAGATCCAAGGTGGGGGTGTGGGGAAGAATAAAAGTCAGAGTAGCAGTTTCGGTAAGCATCAATTGGCCTAAAACAACTTAAAGAAGGAAGAGAAAAATAAATACCCATCTCACAAACGTATCATTACCTTCTCTTGCTCCATTCCAAATATGTCAAAATGAGAAAAAATATTGCTATAGTTTCAGTAACATCTTCTTTAAAAGTAGTTCTTGCTGGCTTTGTTTTTCTTTCCAGTAATGGAAGAGCTTTTGCTCTGTAAGGATTTTTTTGGAAGCTTTGCTCACTGCCAGTAAATATGGCAAAAATAGGAGAGGAGATCAGTCTGCTAAAGTGTTTAAGTGTTCATGGAATATATGCCTAACATAATGTAAATGCCACTGACTCTTGTTCCCCCTCCCTGTCATGGGGGAAAAATCAATACATACGCTTCAGAATACTTCCCTTGACAACATGAGATAGACAATGATGATGGGCCTGGCTAACTGTCTGGCAGCATGCCTGTTGCTTTGATGAACCATATAGTTGGAACTTCTAGAGAAGTATTGTTAAGATGTAATTCTGCTGCTATCTGGCACTTCTTGCTGACTTCACTGACATGCTTTGAAGGTAAGTGAGAAGTGCTTTTTAAGAGGTTCAGAATATTCAGACCTGGTGAGATTCCTTTATTATATAAACAGTTAATAAAAGCAGTAAGGGGGGGTGGAACAGTTGCTGATTTCTTGTGCTATAGAGTTTTAACTTTTGGTTGCATAACGAAGAGATTCACATTGTAACTTAAAATCTATATTTATGTTTATTTTTGATCTTTCAAGTGGGCTGAGCAGTTGGACAAGGCTTACAATAGAAGCTGCAGAATACCAGCAAACTAGATAGTAGGAAGGATTAATGAAAAAAATCACTCTGCTAAGTTAAGTTTCATCTCAGCATAGGTATAACTAGGTATATAAAGCTTATGCTTTCAAGCAAATAAGTTAGTTATTTCCAACCCAGGTTTTACAGTTTAAGATACAATTTCATACTTACAGATCCAAAGAACAACACAGGCAAAACAAGTAAACCTCCTCAAACAGAGAACAGATTTCAAAATTGCTTAAAAAATATTGTATTCCGTGTTTGTAAATAATGGATCTTTGATTTTGTTAAACTCCATTCCATTGACTCTACACTTTTATGTGCAATAAGTCTTAACTGCAATTCTGAGTACTGTTATATAGTCAAGACAAAGAATCTTTTGGGCCACAGATAAACTAGGGACTTGAATGATACAACAATGAAAATTTCCTGATTTTTTTTTTTTTTATGTTGAGAATTAGAGGGTGCAAGTCTTGACATATTGTAGTAAAACTAGCCTCATGTGCATTCTGCATGAGTGTGCATTCTGCACATGAATGTAGCCCGTTCACTTGCTGGACAGCAGCATAGAGTAATGTTATTTACAAACACAAAGTGCTAAAAAAGAATCGGTGCTGTATCTCAAAACCAGTACTGAAACCAAATAAAAGAAGATAAATCTTGACTCTGCTTGCAGTCCGTTCATTGAAAGGCACCTGAGGATAAAGGTATAGGTGACTATTAGATGATGTTAATCTATATTCTCCATGAACTGTTGAGTCCCCAGTTATGATACAATCCTGATAAGTATACTTAAGTTGGTTTATTATGGCCATTATATTGATGACATACCTTAGGATTTAATAGTCTAATGCTGCTCTAGACATATCTTGTCACATTAATTTGCTTTGTGCAAAGATTGATAGATAGTGAATTATGGCAGCTCTCATATTGTGACAGGATGCCATGCATGAGGGTGGCAGTTGTCCACTTCTGCATGTCACGCAGCCTGCATGACGCAAGATGTATCAGACTTTGAACCCTTTTGCATTCTTCTTAATTAGTAGCTCTTGATCAAGACCATGAGGAATATTGTGGACTCTAAACTGAAGGAACGGCATTATATTCTTGCATGTGTTTTCCTGAAGGCTGAATGGTGCATTGGTTGGGTCGAGGCAGCACAGATGCTGGTTTTATAAATTTGAGGAGATTTTTGAATATTTCAATTATGGAGAACTCTTGTTTATTGGAATATTCTTTTAAGGAATTATTTGAATTCTTTCATTCACTGCTCTGTTCCTTCATTTATGACTCTATTCTAATGTATGTGTTTCAAAATGCCTTTCAATTAAAGCAGTACTTGAGAGAGTGGGAATTTGATATTGCTTATTAGTGTTATTTGTTAGCTAGAAGAGATCTTCTAATTTGAGGAATTTCAATCAATTATCAGCATGCCTCATTGATTAGGTTTTGTTATTTTAGGGCAGCTAATCATCTTTTCAAACCATAAATAAGACTGTTGAATTTAGTCACTGATAAAATGGCACTAACCTTTTTTTTCATATGACATGGAAGGCACACAGTTTTGGGGGTAAAAATGTAGTCTGAAAGATATAATTTCAAACATGAAAGAGGGAGGTTTATATTTATTGTAAATAAGAGGTAGGGGCAGATTATTGGATGAAGTGGTGGCCTTTCACCCCCAAGGCAACAGTTTAAATTAATCCCTAGATCCTAAGTTAATTGAGATAAATGGTTTTAGCTTTGTCCCTGGTGTAAAGTAGTCCATATTACAAAATCGCCATACATCTCATTTTGCAAACTTGGCATAACTGACATTATCTTAGGGCTGAATTGGCGTTGAAAGTGAACTATTCCTTATTGCTTAGGAAGGTGTTCCCTCTAGGTCAGGGTAAATCTCATTGTTGGGTCTGTGAAGGAAATCTGCTCCTGCCTCTGTTAATAATCCATACCTGAAAGATTTGTCAAAAATGTTTTTAGTTCTATAGCTGTTCTTTTTATCAGAAAACCGACTTCAGAATAAAGTAAATCAGTATGAGGCAGGGACTTTATTTTCTTACAACTGATGGGCATTCAAATGCTCAGAGACATTAAAATTACCTAACTTATCATGTGCTCATGTTAGTGTAGATGTGGCACTTAGAGACATGTTTTAGTGGTAGATTTGGCAGTGTTAGGTTTACAGTTGGACTCAATGATCTTAAGGGACTTTTCCAACCTAAATGATACTATGATTCTATCCTTCCTCCAAGGGAAAAGCACTATGTACGGTGCTGCTGTTGGCTGGAGAGTTTTTGTTTTCCTGCTCTTGCTCTGCATTTTGACGAGCATATTCTGTTATCCAAGGCAGTGTTCCAGATGAGGACTTAGTGTGCTAAGTGCTGTCTTAGCACAGGTGGAGAATATGCTTTCCTAAAATCTTTAGATTTAGACAAGAAAAGGGTCACAAAAAGTATTTATGTAGGACAGGAATGGGGGAGAAATGTCCAGGAAGACAATGGGTCATATTCATTGAGTTCTGTTCTCTAATGATAAGAAGAGAAGCAACTTCAAAATGGAACACTGTCAAATTGCATATATTTATATACATCTCTTAGCTAATTGGGGAAAATTTTTCTTAAATTCAGGGAAGATTACAGTATTTTTTTTCATGCTGCTTTGCTTATGTTCCTGTTTGAAAGCAGAACACATTTGTTTTGTGTATAAAATAATAGGTTTTGAAAAATTATTTGTAAAAAATCGTTATCAGATGTCTTTTTATATTAAGAACTTGAAAGATGCTTTACATAGTAGTGTTTGGTTCATTTTATAAAGTGTACAGACATGCATTTATAAAGGAATCAGAGAAACTGCCTCATAGGTATCCACAGCAGGATTTTATATAACAGGTTAACATAGAGGTCTTAAGTATGAGCAAAGTTTGGACAACATATTAGGGCAATATATTCGGTAAAATTTAATTATATGTTTGAAAATGTGCTCCTTTTGTTTCAGTAACAGGTGTCTGGGAGCATCGGAGGGGAGGAGAGAGGGCAGGGAAGAAGAAAACCCTCTTCTTCAATTGTCATACTATCCAAAAAAAAAAGGAATGAACTGTCTTATCGCATGATTCATGCTAGCTATCACTTTGATTTCTAGTGATAATAGATTGATAGAATTTTGTGGTAAATTTTCTTAGATGAGCAGTTTTAATCAAACACGCATCTCATTTTGCTGTATCATGAGTAGAACTTATTGGCAGGAATGGCAGATGTGATCTGTTCTAAGCCTTAAGTAGCTAAAAGGGATTAACTTTACACAGAGGATTTACTAATGAAGACATCGCACTTAGACACACAGAAGGAAAGGAAAGTGAATTGTTGATCAAAAAATCATTTTATCTAGTTGTCCTAAATGCTTTCCTTTTTTTAATGCTATTTATAAACGTAGCTTATTGTATAAATGTAACTGGATACTATTCTCATATTTTGTTTTTTGTGCTTTGTATCATACTCTGCCAGATACTGTGAAACTACTATAAATCTATGGACAGATAGACATGATAGACTGCAGGCTGTGATGGCAATGTGTAGTATTTGTTCTTCTGATACTTTGTTTGCATATGCTTTGGGGTAGCTCCTACTATTTGAGCTGGTCTATAACTGGTTTTTGAAGGGATGATGCAGGTATTTCTAATATTCTCCAGGATTTAAAAAAAAAAAAAAAAAAGCCCCCCCCAAAAATTTGAATGCTGCTGCTTTGCCTGTATTCTGTAAATGACCAGTTAGCTTCATAGCTGGAGGCCAGGTGAGCGTCAACAAGGTTTAAAAAGCGAACAAAAGAATCAAAGCCCAAGTAAGAAAAAGAAGTTTCTCCACTGAAACATAGGAGGACTTGGTGACAACTGGCTTCATGGTCAGTCTGTTTCTGAATGGTAACTTGTTGGGAAGGGCAGGAGGAGGTGCATATGGCTGGGTAACCTCCTTTCTTAAATTTTTTTTTTTTTTCCTGAAAGGTTTGTGATCTCGTCAGAACACATTAACTTTGTAGGCAAAGATCAAGCAGGTTTCAAAAAGTTAAGAAACACTCCTGTTGCCTCTGATTCCTTCCCTTGCTTTCTTGTCACATCAGCTGCAGGTTCTGTAGTGAGGCAAACCACCTTAATCTGTATTTCAAATGCACCTTTGCTGCAAAAGATTGAAGCAGATTTTAAGGTATTTAAAATTTATTATCCCAAGCGGAGCAGTGTGGGTTTTGGCTAATAAACCATAAGGCAACTTTTTGTGCTCTTTAAAATATACTGTTGTTGATACTTCGTTTATACATATGGATATGCACATCTACATATATAATTGTAATTATTAAATGAGGTGTTGTAATATGGGTATTCTATTTTACTTGTAGGGAAATATAAAGGGAAATAAAAAAGGAAACTTGTAGGGAAATATGTTATTTGTAATGAAGATTACTGTTTTAATTGCATCCAGTATAAAAGTGAACAATCATTTAAGAAGTAGTTTTTAAATAAGGAACAGTAAAGCTATTGCTCTGACAACCAGGCTATTATCTTTTAAACATGTAAGCTACTAGAACTAGTCAGAGTATATGTCATTCAAAAGGAAGCTTATTCTAGCTTTCCAGTATATACTGGGTATACACTATGACTCTGGTCTCAAATTATTAATGCTGTTCTTATACAACGTATATAGAAAAGTATGTGATACACATTTCTTTCATAGATTATATTATTTCTCTTAGTTTACTGCTATTTTTAAAAATTAATGAAAGTTTTCAGCCATTACTATAAGAGATTAAATTTTTTTTTAAATCATTAAGGTGTGGCAGGGTCACGCCAAGCTATCCCCTTGTCTTTTGTTTCATGGTAGATAAACAATGAATTTGGGAAGAAAAAGACAGGGCAAGCACTTTGAGTCATTCCCAGCTTCTAAGTGTTTGTGACTTATTCACTTCCTCAGCTGCTGTCTTTTTGGTTAACTTCTTTTTTTTTTTTACCCCAACACTTATTTGCTCTTTGCGCTTTGAGGTCTTTCTGAACAGAAGTAACAAAATCATTCCAGCAAACCATTTCCTGTAGTATTAGCTGATACCTATCCATAGATCAGTTATCTTGCCCGGTGTTATTAAAGAGTACCGATGGGACTGAAGGGACCACTATAGACATGTCTTTTTCTTGCTACAGTCATATGAAAGGCTGTTAAATAACATAGGCTTGGCACCTGTTGAGCAGGGCACCAAAGTTTTAAAATGCAGGCAATTCTGAAATTTTTGCACCAGTGTAGTGACTTTTGCCTGCAAGGTTAGTGATATAATCATCTGAGGTTGTTGCATTTGATATTGATGTTAACCTTTAGGATAGCTGATAAACTGACTTTCTTCTGGCAGGCATCATTAATAGGAGGCTCTGTGCTGTCCTGAATAATTTTCCTCACAATTAGCAGCATTGATCTTGTAGGTGCAGCAGCAGCTGAAGTTCCTCGAGGCAATCAGTGAATGAAACTGGTTGAAACTCACACTGAACTGCAAGGCAATTGTTCCTATTTGACCATTACAGCAATCGCTTTTTCTAGTCCTTGTTTGTTGATTCTTGAAAGTAGTTTATTCCTCATGCTTACATATATTCCTTGCTGACACTTCCAAGGCAAGAAGTGAAAGCCTGGATTCACCAAGCTGTTCTCTGTAGGATCAGTTCTACTTGGTAACTCATTCTGGATGTGAAAATAATCTGTAAATTACTTCTGTACAGAGATGCAGTGTCCTGACATCTCAAATATAATGAAAGCTGTGGAATTTTTTTTTTTTTGGGGGGGGGGGGGAGGAGGTTGAAATAATTTCTAGCTGAAAAGTCACCTTTATTGAATTATAAATTAATATTGATTAATACTAATAGAGTGGGCTGCAGGAGATGCTTTACATAACTCTTCTGCCTACTAATAAGTTCTGACCTCAGATGCACAAAAGCTCTTAAGGAAGTGAGTGGGTCATTTGTATGTAAGTTAGAAAAATCACTCTATGCTTTTGTACTAAGGACGTCTTGCCTGTTGAGCAGGCTTCAAGGAAAAGCTTGGTACTGATGTGGGGGAATAGACTGGGAGCTGTAGAGCTGCTGAGGAGCATAGAAGGGCTGGAGGGCAGGGGGAGATGGAGGGAGAAGGGTGCTGTGTGAGAGACTATCTTGTAATGTATTAAATGTAGATCTTGAGCTGACTGTGAGTGTGAGCCTTCCTTCACTAATGTTATTATCTAGTGTAAGAGTTGGTGATGGTTTAGCTTGACAAAAATCCAATCTTGACTCTTGGTGAAAAACAGCATCTTTTAAAAAATGCATTTGAACTAGTATCCTAGCTTTTTTGTTGGCTATGACATTCTGTCAAATGGTTATCTTTGCTGTACTATTAAGAAGGGATTCATCAAGTGAGCAGTGCTTTTCTGAAAATTCTATGGGATGTGGTAGAACAACATGTAAGTTTTAAGAGAAGGGCTAAAATCAGACAAAAAGTACACAGATGGGAAAAATAGTTCCTTAAGGTCTTGAGGGATGCTGAGTTCCTGGGAGACTTTGTGGTAGGACTTGCACTCTGTCATGAGGAGGAGTGCTGGAAGAAGCACTGATTAGGCAAGCAGTCTTCCAGTGTGTAGCATTTGCTGGGCTTTATTTGTCTTTGAGGGGTCATCTGATCACAGCAGACTATTTGTCTTTTTTTACTCAACTTACTTAATGTCAAAGATGCTTGAAATTTAATTAGATGACTATGTTTTTGTTTGAGAAGTAGAATGCAAGCAGTAAAGCAACATCTGACTTTTCAGAAAAAGATGACAGGAACACAATGCATAGTCCTATAAGTAAACATAATTTACAGGGTTTCTGTAAATACTTCATTATCGATAGCACTGTTGATCTTTCTAATACTTCCTACAGCCTGAGATGTTGTGGTATGAGACACTGCAGTTGGGTTTACAACACACAGCAAAGGCCTTGTCTGAAGTTAACCTTCTCTGACAAACTGTGGAAAGCATCTTAGATTGCTAGTTTTTTACCAAGCTCAATGCGAGGTGAAGTGACATTGTTTGATAATCGTGCCCTATTGAAATCAGTTGTAAAACCTGTAAATTGAGGCAAGTACAAGAAAAGGGCAAGTCTTTCCAGAGTGCCTGTATCAGTAAATAAAATAACTGGTGATGCTGTCAGTGTCTTGGTTATTCTGTGATAGTAATTGTTGCGTTACCCCTACAGAATATGGGGGATATGGATATATAACACACAAATCCTGATGAAATGCTAAGTTCATTTGGCATATCAACCCTGTTCTGAAACATCAGGGATCTTAATTTCTGGTATCACCCTACATGTCCTTGTCTGCTGTGTCAATATTATCAATATTCTTCCAGGCTTATAATGTAATAATTAGATTTTTTAAAGCAAATAAAATGTTTTTCTTTTGGCATTTTAGGAAACAGAAAATCTTGCTAATCCAGTGAGGAAATTTGTGTTTATATTTGTATATGTGCACATATCTATTATAAAACTAAAGATAATTTATAGATATAGCTCTTGCATGAGCTTTTTACATCTCCAAAGGTGTAAATTGGTTAAGGTATTGTAGTAGTAAAAGCTAGTACTCTGTGAATTTCCATGTAATGTGTGCAAAACTGGTTTGAAATTATGAAACAGTTTAATTTTGTGACTAAAGTAACATTAGAAACAGAAAGCCTGGCAAAGTGAAATTGCTTCTCAATGGCTCTAGAAACCTGGAGCTTCCAGGTGTTCCAAGAAGATGGAGGGTAAAGCTCAAACACAGCAGATCAAGAACTTGCAGGTAAATCTTGCCTATGTCTGTGCAGGGGCATAGCAGGAGGAGAGTGGTATTGGCCACGTATTACTGTAAGCCATCTGTGCATGCAGGGTATAGGTCAAGAAGACACCTTAGTAAGCTGACAGTACTCTCTGTTACATGGGGTTTACATCAGTGGATCTCAATGTTTCACAAAGGAGTCATGCCAACACCTGCATTTTAAAAATAGAAAAATTAAGGTAAAGGGTGAGTGAAATACCTGCCATGTAGCAGAATGATGATAGAGTCTGAAGTTGAACTCATATGTTGTGTGTTTAGGAGCACAGGTGACTGTATGTGGGTGCTGGACTGGCATACGTACCCTGATAAAATGAATTTGGCTTGGAAAGGATTTGATCAGCGTAGAATTCAAGCAAATGTGTTGCCACCCACAGGGACAACAAAGGGGTGACCACTAGAAATAGGGACCACTATTTTGTAGATCCCACTGCATTTACCTGTCCTTATAGATGATATCCTGTCTCAAGGTGACCAAATTTCTTGTTACTTTGATCCATAGGATAAAAGATCTGCATGTATTGTGGTTATGGTGGTTTGTAACTGACATAAAAATTTGGTGCTATTCTATTTCAGCACTCTTTCTGTGAGTGAATGTCCAGCTTACTTGAACAAAAATAAGATTAGTGAAAACAGTATCTAATGCCAGTTTAACTTTGACAATACTTCCAGGAGAGAACTTGAAAGCAAAATAATATATATGATGTTCAAGGAAGTTATAATTTCTATAACAGCAGAAAAAAGAAGATCCAGTTTCTGTTCCTCAGTAACTGCCTTTTTTTTTGGTTAGGGAAAGAATCACATGTTCAATTTTAGGGAACAATTTTGCCTGTTCTGTTACATTTTAATGTAGCCTTTGAAAATCATCAAGAGTTATCAGTTTCTCTTTGAAAGAGCACATTCTGCAGGCTGTGATAATATCACTTCCTTTAGGTAGCAGCAGCAGGAAGAAGCAAAGACTAATGTTAGATATGTGTGAATTTAGTCCAGATGAAAATGTTCTTGTTAAAGATAATCTTAAATGGAGAATTTTACACTAAAATAGGCAAGAAAATGATGATTTAGGCTTTCAGATCCGAAGTGAGTGAAGTTGCACAGTTACTAATACAAAGGGACCTCAGGAAGTTTGTAACATGGTTAAGAAAGAAAATGGGTTGTAATCCAGAAGAATTCAATATTCAAATCATATGCATCAAGGAATAAGATGATCACCAGAGACCTCTGAAAGGCATTTTTATACTCATCTTTAGTACAGTGTACCCTACATAAGTTTAGGATAAGTGTGTTAAGTCAGATGCTGCAAGACAGAGGATAGTCAGCCTGAGAGATCAGTGGTGTGGCTTAGTAGAGCATTGCATTTTTCAGAATGACAAGCTATTACATCAGCTTTGCAAGGGAACAGAGTGAAGCTTGAACTTCAGTTGAATGTAAAGCTTGTGCCAGCTTTCTGCAGACGGGGAAATTTAGCTTTCTAACATGTGCAGTTCTAGGGCTCTTGATTTAAAACCACAATAGCAAACTAAAGAAAACTCAAAAGGTGATGACAAGAGATTAGTGAGAACTTGGAAGAAGTTTTATGAGCAACTGAAAGGGAGTATGCCAGATGAGATAAAAAAAGAATCAGGTGGACTCTTACTGTTGTGAATTGGACGTGGTTTTCTCCTCGTCTTTTATGTGTTTCTTCGTCTAAATAGACAAAATAGTTAAGATGGGGGTTAACATTTTAAAGTATGTCTGTATCTTAAAAAAACATGATGTAGTGTTGCGACTAATTTAGCTGAACCTTGAAATTTAAAATTGGAGGTTTGAATGAAATTGAAACATAGTAAGGCATGGAAATGCATAGTTAAATGTTAAAATGACAAGCTGTAATAATTACAAGTCTTTCAGAAGTGTAACAGAATGTGGCTCAACTGGATATAATGCACTGGCATTATGCACATGCCATTTTATTCCTGTGTTCAGTGTGGAACCCTCTTTCTGGTAAGATAGTGGAAAGTACCTGCTGTTTAAGTAATTTTAAAGTGGACTGAGCAAAGCTAGAGATCACTCTGTAGCTGATGGATGAAAATGCTTAATAGATAGTAAAAGAAAACATGCTGACTTCTGTAATCATCCTCAATTGGTTATATGCAGACAAATACACAATATCCTAAAACATTATTTTAGGCACGATGTTTTAGTCATTTAATGTGGAGAAAAATGTGTCATACAGTAATGATTGTTAGGCTGATAGGCTCTGAGGAAGATGCAGATCGTGAAAAGGGCTGCTCAAGGCATGAGAAATGGAAAGGTTTACAAAGCATTGGTTTGATTTGTTCTGATTCTTCTGAGAGAGAAGGCATGAGGGAATGGGATTATATTGTTTGGTTTTTCCTCCACTCTCTGCCCCCCAATAAGACTCGATTTTCTAACCATGAAGGCCATCTTGTAGATACACAAATAAAATATGGAATGCATAATCAAAGCATGAACTTCAAGGTTACACCTGATCACCTGCAGCTGTTTTTGCCCATGTGCAGCTTTGTACAACTGCAGCGGGTTTGTTGTTTTCCACTCTCTTAAGCATGATCATAAAGTAGATGATGTATTTAGGGTCTGATGTGGTGGGGCAAGTTGTACAGGGCTAAAATTTTGAAATTATCTGACTACATTAAGTAGCTCTATAAGCTGTACTAATTAATGTGCCACTCCCTGTGGGGAAAAACAGCATTTTTGTATCATTTATTTTATATCTGTAATTGAAAAGTCAAATCTAGTATTTCATAACATATGGGGGAAGAAGTCTGGAGGAGGGCACAGAAGGGGAAGAGTCGGGGAAATTACTTCAAGAAGTTTTATTAAAAAAAATTTCAAGTGATTCTAAAACAACTTCATTAAGACATTAATATGTTACTGGTACACAATGATTTGTATTTTTACTTTATAATGATTATAAAAGCTACATATTATAATTGTTTCAATTAATTTTTACACCATATTTCTCTATGCTAGGTAACCGGAGTGCTTATTTTTTAACCACTAATTTGTGTAACAAGAGATGGCTTGAAATTACCATAAATGTAACACAATTTAAGAGAGATAATAGTGCACAGTGGCACTGCAACACTGCAACTATGAGCTGAAAATACTAGGTGATGCCCTTTCAATAGAGACCATTTTTCCCCAATAGAATTGAAATCTAATTAAATGGATTTCTTTATCCCACATGAATTAAAAAAAAAAAAAAAAAGATTCAGAACACACATTCAGTCATGGAAAGACCAAGGGAGCTGCATGATTAATCTGAAGTAAAAAGTAAAGAAGTCTTTCATTGTTCATCATTTAATGACAGTTAAGAGCAAGCTGCAATGTTTCGATAAATGAGAGATGTAAAATGCTAGTGTGAAGCAGCCGTCTTCCTCTCAAAGTAGAACACAAGACTCAACCAAGCTCCTCAATGAAAATGCTAATTCCACATGATTAATCCATTCTTCTGTTCTGTCAACATGAATATTAAGTAACTTCCTTTCCAGGGTCACCGGTAACTTGTAACTGTTTTACTTCAGGCTCCCCTACCCCAAAACATACAGCCTGACCTTAGCACTTAAAATGACCCTCATTGTTTCTTTCTACCCTTTGAACTATAGTTCTTATTCTGGAGGAGGGAGTCAAATGGTGGGACGAGAAGCCAGTGGCAATTGCTGATACACCAGGAATAGGTTTTCATCAACCGCTTTGCAAGTGGCAAAGAGGCTAGACTTGGGAATGGTTCCTTATGGGCAGTGTGGTCCTGATCTTGCCTTTCTTTAAGGCAGGCATTAGCTTCAGTGAAGTTAACGGCGTTGTCAGCATTGGCTGTTTTTTCTCTAGGTGTTGGTGAGAGTGGCTATGAGTATTTAATTTCACAGAATCACAGAAGGGTAGGGGTTGGAAGGGACCTCTGGAAATCATCTTGTCCAACCCACCTGCTTGAGCAGGCACACCCGGAGCAGGGGGCACAGGAATGTGTCCAGGTGGGTTTTGAATGTCTCCGGGGAAGGAGACTCCACACCCTCCCTGGGCAGCTGGTTCCACTGCTCTGTCCCCTCACAGGAAAGAAGTTTTTTCTCATATTGAGGTGGAACTTCCTGTGTTCCACCTTGTGCCCATCACCCCTTGTCCTGTTGTTGGGCACTAATGAAAAGAGCCTAGTCCCATCATCCTGACACCCTCCCTTTAGATATTTATAGGTATTGATGAAATTCCCCCTCAGTCTTCTCTAGGCTAAGCAAACCCAAGTCTCTCACCCATTCTTCATAAGGGAGATGCTCCAGTCCCCTGGTCCTCTTGGTAGCTCTCTGGTGGACTTGCTCAAGCAGTTCCGTGTCCTTAAACTGGGGGGCCCAAAACTGGACACAGTACCCCAAACGTGGTCTCACTAGGGCAGAGTAGAGGGGGAGGATAACCTTTCTTGATCTGCTGGCCACACTTCTTTTAATGCAGCCCAGTTTCAATGCACTCCTTTTAATTTGTCATGTTTGTGTGATTTACAGTAAATACTTATTTTTGAAAACTCGCCTTCAGAGGCATTATACTTTAAGGTATTGTACTGCCCAGTGTGATGCAACAATACTTCCACGTGGATGTTCTCTCCATTCCATTTCAGTGTTATGTATATGCTAATACAGGCTTAAAGATAAGTCTCAGTATGTTGTCATGTACACAGAGGCATATTAGTCACTTTGATTTAAAAAACGTATTTCAGTTTTATGGCATTCATGTTATTTACCCAAGGACTTGATGATGTTTGGGTGACAGATGTTTCCCTTTCCATATGAAACAAGGCTAATAAAGAGCTTGAAGTAGAATATCTCCTATGTTGAAAACCTTCAATCTCCCTTTACCTTGTGTAAGGAAAAGAAACAAGACCTGGTTTCGCAACTCAATCTTTGGTGTAGTTCTTCATGGTGTGCTGAATAAATCTGTAGCATAAAGATATTATTAAATCAATACAGGCATGGCTATTATAAAAAGTGATTTAAAATATGGCTGTTCCTATGGATGCATTTCAGACAATAACTTGACCCTCTTTCCTTTATACTCTACCTCAGTGACCTCTGCCACCTGCATACACTTTTGTTGCATTCCTCTCAGCCCTTAATCGTGCCTTAACACCAACTGGTTTTTTTGGTGTGGAGGAGCTAGTGGATGTGGCATTGATGCTTCATAGGTTCTTTGACTCCTGTTAATGGTTAGATACACTGCCCCTCTTCTTTTTGTAAACATCTGCAATACCTCTAGATTGAGCCAGGCTAGCTAGTGTGTAGCCATGTCTGTTCTGAAAAGTGGCAGTCTCTTGTGGTATGGCATAGGTCACCAGTCTCAGGGTTTTTTCCATGTTTATTGTAAAACACAAACTGTTTAAAACAAATTATAATCTTTACTCTGTGGAAGTTACGTGTGCTTGTTTCCAAACAGATAGTACACATCTGAGTTGTGAAAATGAGTGGCAGTTTGCATTGTTTGAATAATGTGAAAGAGAAAAAATTTCCGCTCATACCTCACTGACTGTAGATTCAGTCCCCATGAGACAAGCAATGTAAAATTAGGTGTCTAATCTAAGCCCGTCAGTTAGGTCCCTTCTGTAGTCATTGGAGATCATTGGAGTAATAAAAAGTCATTTTATTACTTATGTGGTATGTGTGGCCACCTATTTTAGAGAGGATTTGCATTCGGCTTCAGACCTTCAAATGTTCACTTTTTTCTTATATTACAGTACTTTTGCAGAGGGAAGATGACTCAGCTTAAAATTTTGAGCTACAAGTTGGATTTGTTTGATGACTAAAGGTGTGTGTATCTATTTGTGTCTATATATATATGTCTGTGTGTAAATATAGTGATAAGTTCTGTAAAGTTTTCTCAAATTGTCTTCTCTGTGTGGAGGGTTCTCTTAGGGTGTTGGGGTTCTTGTTTGTCTTTTCCCCAAATGTGATATGCTTTTCTGATCAAACTCCATTAAATTTACTTTAATTTCAAAACCTAAATATCAATATACAGGCACTGCATTGTAGTATTGCTTACCTGATGAATAAAATCTGTGATGCCCTTATTGAAGCTACTGACCCAGAGTAGTGCTCTCACATTACCTTTCCTGAATAAAAGTTAAATATTTTTCCCCTACATATTCCTTGCATAGTTCCCACTGCTGCTAATCCCTCATTTCAAACCCAATTTATAAAACTGTTAAATATATTAAATCTATCCCAGTCTAGCTTTTTTCTAATGATTTTCTCTCCCTCTGTCAGATTTCTATGGACTGCTTTTAGGTTGTGACAGTAGAAATAAGCACAAATGGTATGGATTTTTCCTGACCAGCATTTAGCAATGATGCTGTGTATATTCCTGAGGAGATACAGATGAAACAGCAGATGCAAGAGGCTAGATATTATAGTCTGATGAAACAACACGTGTAGTAGATGAGAACTAGGACTTTGGAGATGGGGACAGTTTAGTGCGATTCTACTGTTTACAGTATATCACAGTCTTGTAGCTGGGAAAAAAAAAAGCAATTTTGCTTGGATATCCATGCTATCATGTAGATTAACCATTGGTTGATGTCTGTAAATAAAGGGTTACAATAGATGGCAAGAAACTGATTTAAAGGAAGGCATCAGTTGGTTGCCACAGGGATCTTTTTATTTGGGTTGTGTCGTGTTTAACATCTTCGTTAATAATCTGAATGAGTGGGTAAACTACATGCTAATTAAATTCACAGATGATACTAAGCAGGGAGGTGTTGCAAACATAGGGTGGCCAGATTTTCTAAGTGAAAATCTGGACCACCTGTCATGGCAGGCACAGAGAGGAAGGTTTTTAGCAGGAATGAGGGAGGGGATGTGCACAGAAGGACTTGACAGCTTGTGGGAGGGGAAGAAAGACTGCCCACTCCACCCCCTCCTTTACCAAGCACACCCTCCCTTCCCTTCTCCAGCATCCTGTGGCTTGGATCCATTTTATTTATACTGCTTGCTATTCTCCGGTCATGAAAAATTTACTAGCTACCTATTAGCTGAAAAGCAAAACCTCTTAATCAGGGTTAGATGTCAAAGATTGAGAGGAGGGAAGGGGAAGCAGTAGCAAACTCCCAGGCAAATCACCCCAGTAAGCTCATCTTCCACCTACTGAAAATTCGGATGACACAAGTTTTGTGTGTGGTTTTTTTTTTGTTTTTTTTTGTTTTTAAAGATGAAAATTGGAAGCTGACCCTTCCATGTTAGTCTGATTTATATTGCTCTGACAAATGTGGAGCTACATATTTTATATAGAAGCTGTAATGGCAGAAGGGAACTATGTCTTCCTCTGAATCTGTATACTGTTAATAGCTGATCTTATGTAAGTGGTTGTGTGTCAACAAGAATGTAGCTCATGATGCAAGGTACTGAGTGCCAAGTGGAAACTTTCTTTCCACTGATTTTTCCTGCTTATGTGTGATAGGGTACTCTTGTGCCTCCTCCACTGGCCCAGCCTGTTCTTTCTTGTGCTTTCCTCATCATTTGCTAAGTACCTGTTGTAGTTTTTTTTAAATTTCATTTCTTTTCACTTAACATTGCTTGGGAAACATAAGTGGCACGTTTAATACTTTCATTTTTGTCCTCCAAGGATTCTGAATAACAAGTTTGGAAAACGTTTGCCTACAGCTTTGCGAGTCCGTGATCATGTGAACACTTGAATAACTGTATACATTTTGTGCTGAACCTATCTTCAGCTTCCTAGAGATGACGTAGCATTGATCAAGGGGAAGGATCAACATTGTATTCTTAATGTGGCAAGGAGTTTTAAAGGAGTGGCACTACTCTTTCTGCCTTTACCTTAGGTTCAGTATCTTTAACTATCCTTGGCTGAGGTTAGCTTCATTCTTTTTTTTTTTTTCCCTCATCCTACTAGTGATGTATTGGATAGCCTGTGGCCCTCACTGTCTTGGGGACAGTTTTAGGGAAACCTGAAGGACTCTAGCTTTTGGTAGTCACAAAGTCTGGCTCTATTTGCATATGCAGTTGTAGTTGTGTAAAAGTTAATTTACGAGAGACAGAGGGTTTGAAGTTTTGGGGTCTGGCAAAACAATGTGCTTCTAATTTTCCCAGTATCGTGCATGTTTCCCAGAATTTTGTTTGGACAGCCCTCTTGCTTGCTGCAAGTTCAATGGCAGCAATGCCAAAAATCATGCAATACAATATTATATGTAGATTTTTGTTATGTATTTAGCTGTAATCCAGTTCCGTATTTGTTACATCAAACAATAGATGGTTCAAAGTGTAATGGCCATATGACAAACGATGAGCATGTCAGGCTGCCTTCTTGAAGCTTTTTACTCTTGGCTTTTGTTTCCTAGGCATCTTTCCCTGGCAGTGTTATGCAAATTAACCAATTAATGACAGACAAAATGGCCTTCCTGCATCGCCATGTTTGTAATAAGAAGGGCAATGCTGTAAGTCACGTACCTATTCAGCGTGCTCTGTAGGCCACTGCGAGGGCATGATTAGCCTGACTGTGGAAGACAATTGCAGAGGCATCTGCTCGGTTAATTTTGAGAGAAAATTTACCAGATGGAGGCTGAAGATTTAAGTGATTAGAAGGTAGTAGATTGGAATACAAATTGGATTAAAAGAAATTAGATTGATATAAATCGAATTGAGTCACAACAGTTTGTGTTGTTTGTACCAAGGGGCAATGGATTATGGGAGAAGCAGATGCTCCAATGAGATAGGAATTAATGTGGCTTTGACGGTCCATCTGGGAAGGCCTGAATATCGAGTACATCCCTAATCTCTCTCTCCATTTATCAATGCCATAATGTTAATTAGTACTTCATTCATTAAGTTACTTACAGAGGAAAAAATCTCACCCCTAGCCCCTTGCTGCTTGAGGATTTGTTGCTGTGCCAAGAAATGGAAATCTCTCTTTAGCTGAGCTAGTTACAGTTGACTCTTGTGCTAGACCTGTGTCATTTTCTTCAAGCTTGCCACTGCTTTTGGCGTAAATGAAATGTATTGGGCTTTGTTTTGCAATAAACTTGTCTTCATAAATCCAGCAGCGCAGTTTTCAAAGTCCTGTCTTGATCCCTGCAGCACACCAATCTCTAGCTACCAGTAATAAGCCTCCTTCTCACGGTTTTATTAAGGTACTATATATTCTATTTTAGGTAGTTGCATATCATTTTGTTTTATAACCAAGATATAGCTATAACATTAACAGCGAGAGGCAGATCTTCTTTGGGAGGAAAAAAAAAGTTTGTAAGTGTGTGTGCATGGGTAAGACCTCTGTTAGAAAAAGTTGTGTGGAAGAAAAGCGCTGTACCTGAAACACCTGATGTGGAGCTTGTCCTCAGGTCTGCAAAACTTGTTGATGATGGAACTGTTGGCTTTTAAGTAGATTTCTCGTACCTAAGCTGTATTCTAGAAGATAAATGTTTGGGTTTTTAAACTCTGAAAAGTGACTTGAGATCATAATTTGATTAGATAGGGAAAGCTACAAAAGGGAAAAAAACCCTGTAAAATAGTTAAATACACTGGGACAGTGAAGGGACTGAGTTTAGTTCTTTTCTAGCCACAGTCTTCTGGAATAATTAATTAGAAGTATGCTTCTAATTAAGAGAGGACTTACTTTTCTCTTTATTCCCCCAGGTACACACATAGGTATGATGCAGTAAGATTGTATCAAGACACTCACATAGAGTGCAAACACTGGCAAATGTCAGTCTTCCTGTGAGCAACTTTGTAGTATCAACCTAAAACTTCTCTTTAATTTTTTTCCATAAACATCTGTCTTCTTAGATGGCAAGGAAGCTTTGATTCCACTGCATGTAGAAAGCAAACTGCAGTTTCAGTATTTTAGTTATTAATCAGAAAAGTATTAGGTATAAAAGTATGTTGCTTTACTGATGGAATGTAAAATGTCAAAGATACCTATAAGAACGTCTTGCGTTATATCTATCTGTTCTGGAGGAAGTAGGTTCCCCACAAAATAGTTTTGCAGAAGAAAAGATTCTTTTATCATGTTTGAAGGTTTTTTATCTGTTGGAAAAAAGCAGCCATAAAACCCCCATCTCCTGAAAAATTTAGATTTTTAGCTCTGAACAAAGAATGTAGCAGGCATGAGTGGGCACTAGGTTGGAAGGGAACATAGCTGGGACAGCTGACTCAAACTGATCAAAGGGATATTCCATGCCATATGACATCATGCTCAGCAGTAAAAACTCATGGAAAGGAAGATAAAGGAGTTATGGCATTTGTGTTCTTAAGCAACAGTTATGCATGCTGAGGCCCTGCTTGCCGGGAAGTGGCTGGACGTCTGCTTGCTGATACGAAGTAGTGAATTAATTCTTTTTTTTTTTTTTTTTTTTTTTTGTTGCTTTCCTTGTATGCACAGCTTTTTCCATTCTAGCTGCCATTATCTCAGTCCTCAAGTCTCTTGCCTTCCTTTTACTTCCTCCTCATCCTATGGGAGAGAGTGGTGAGTGAGCAGCTGGGTGGGTGTTTGACTGTCAACTACAGTCAACCCACCACTGTTTAATGATGGACTTTTATTTCATGAGTTTGTCTAGGCAACATTCATTATATTTACTGAAAATACTGATTTAAAAGCCAAAGGTTACAACCTGAGATGGTAGAATCTACTTCCTCTATATTTTCTGTTTACTGCCTCTACTGCTATTTTCACAAATTTACTTGCAAAGAAGCTTTCAGAAGGTTTTGTCAGATCAGCACCCTTGCCATTCTGCAGCTCTGAGAGGGTTCCATTAGCAGAATCAATAGAAAACCCTATAAAGTTAGGGTAGACAAAATAGATTCCTGAGTTGCTGTCTTCAACTTTACAGTTTCAGAAAATCTCTCTTTTTAATATATAAAGGGTAAAATAATGCTGTAGAAAGATACTGTGAAATGTAGTATCCCTCAAAAGGTAAGATTCTTCCTAGCTGGGACTGCCACTAGCAACAGCAGGGTTATATATGTTTGGCTGGGTCCCAAGTTGGTCCAAGAAAGCCACTCACTGGACTGATGCCCTTCAGTCTAAAGTATTAAGAGAGACTTTTTGCTGTGTGCCAGCTTTGGGTGTAAATACATGAAACAGAAGAGGCAACAGAAAAATCAGGGAGGGTTGCTTAAAAAAAGATTCAAGAGTTGGCACAGTTACTGGGAGTATTTGTGCTATGTCTCAAGAACATTAAGTCCAGTTTTGGCTGTGGGAGTTGCAGAATTCTATTTTATAATCTAATGGGACAGATAACTGGATCGCTTCTGAATGAAAGAAGGAAAAGAGATTCATCTTGTAAATAGAGTTGTTGAACTGTTTTAGATAAACGTGCCATTTTATTAGCTACAGGTATAATGGTAGCAAGGTAGAAAGGTGACAAACACAACAAGTTATGTAAGGCTTTTGTGAAACATGCCTGCAGAGCAAGAAGGGGCACAAGGGAAAGAAGTGTGGGTAGTGTTTTTTGGGGGGGGGACAGGACATACTTCAAATATTCTCTTAATAAAAGACACTCAGGTAATATAGCACAATTATATGTATTGTGTATAATATAATAAATACATAAGTGCATCAAGAGAAACTAGAGTTAAGACAATAAGATATGTGTGCACAAATTTAAATGTGTTGAGTTTCTAATTATTAGTGTTGAGAGCATCCTTACAGTTACAAAGGCAGTTGATAATACGACCTCTGATATCAGTGTGATAACTGTTAAAAAACTTGTGACATTTTGGTAATCAAACCATACAGTACACAAAAAAGTTGCAGTATTTGCATTAAAATATTTATTTAAAAAAACTTTGAACTCCAAACTTCTAAATACATAAAGGGACAAATGCACGCCAGAAAGCACCAGTATAAAAACTGTGGTGATTTTTTGTGTTTGGGATATAAGGCGTTTTATGAACATGACTTTTATAGGTAGAAATAGTATGTGACTGAATCGTATTTAAAAGCTGTTTGTTTCAAACTTTGGGTGTCTAAAGGAGTCTTTTAACATGCAAGCTAGCTGTCTGGTTTAGCCCGAGCTGGCAATGAAGCACCACACAGCCACTCACTCACTCCCCCCGGTGAGATGGGGGAGAGAATCCAAAGAGTAAAAATGAGAAAACTCATGGGTTGAGTTGACAGTTTAATAGGGAAAGCAAAAGCTGCACACACAAGCAAAGCAAAATAGGAATTCATCCACTCCTTCCCGTGGGCAGGCAGGTGTTCAGCCATGTCCAGGAAAGCAGGGCTCCATCATGCGTAACGGTTTCTTGGGAAGACAAACGCCATCACTCCGAATGTTCCCTCCCCCCGCCCTTCTTTCTTCCCCCAGCTTTATATGCAGACCATGATGCCATGTGGTATGGAATATCCCTTTGGTCAGTTGGGGTCAGCTGTCTCAGCTGTGCCCCCTCCCAGCTCCTTGCGCACCCCCAGCCTGCTCGCTGGTGGGGTGGGGTGAAAGGCAGAGAAGGCCTTGGCTCTGTAAACCCTTCTCACCAATAATGAAAAATATCCCTGTGTTACCAACACAAATCCAAAACCTAGCCCCATACTAGCTACTGTGAAGAAAATGAACTCTATCCCCGCCAAAACCAGCATACTAGCAAAAGGTGAAATCAAGGGGCGTTTTCAAACATCCCCTTAAGTCTTGTATTGCCTGTGCTTATTCACCTGATTTTTGTACAATGACATATGTAGCAGAGACACAGTTATGAGGAAGTTTATACTGATTCCAAAAAACTTCCACTTTTTAGCATATGAAAGTGTATTTGCTCAATATGGGGTTAGGAAAAATAGGATTATAAGTTTTCTTTGTATAGCTTGATTTATGTTTTCATCTTGTATTTTGTATTTTTGGAAAAAGTTCTCTATAACTAGTTGAAGCTTCCAAAGAGAAACTATTTGACAAATGGCTAAGGTGTAATCTGTAGATTTCTAAACCAAGAGATTACAATGAGCTTTGACATCCATCATGTTACTTTCAATTTTATTTTGAGCTTTGCTGCTGAATTAGTATTGATTGGCTGATAGTTACTTAAAACTTTACAAAAGCTTATTTTAGGATGTTTGGGTTGAGGTTTAAATGAAGTATTGATGTTGTCTACTTGGAATTCCCTAGACATCCACAACTGGTATGGCTCAGCGGAACAGGGTGTGGCAGTCTTTGTTGCCAATGTCAGCAGTGAACACAGTGGCTGCAGGGAGTAATTTAGAACACCGAAGTTAAATGCCTGCTGTGCTTACAGTAGGAATTCCCCACCTTCCTCAAAGTATTATTTCAAGACTGCTTCAGATGGATGAAATTATATTGATTTGTCACCGTTGCATGCAAGTATGTGGCATGCAAAATGTGCAATTGTTTATATCTGCTAACTTGAGCAGGATTTTTCTAGGTTGCACTATGTGAGGATAGCTTTGTTGAAATCCAAATGGACCAAACTGCATTGCTTCTGACTTAGAAAACTCGTATTACCTTAACTACCTTGAGGTATGTTTGTCTATTTGCCACTTCAGGGTTTTTGTCTGGCTGTGAGATATCAGTCTTTTTATTTTCAGGTTTTAGGATGTTGGATTTTTAGAGAGGTTTTCATGAGTGTGAAGATGAAGGAATAGATGAGAAAGTAAGTTTCCTTGGCTGAAGTAGCTCTATGTATAGTCGTCTGTAAAAGTTAGTGTGTCAGAACTGTCAAACTTACCTAAGAATATTATCAAAATTTATGTTACAGTTGTGTTGTGAAGACGAGTATTAATCAGAACCAAAATACAGATGATTCGTAATTGTTTCTAATGGCACAACATTGTGAAAATTTTGACTTGTATATCAAAATATTTATATACAGGTTAAATGTCAGATAATTTTAAGATTATTTGAAGAGCCTTTTTGAAGACAGGTTGAAGGTTCTTAATTGGAGAGCCATCTTTTTTTAATTTTGTGGAGTTTATGTAACACTTTATTTACAAAGCTAGTCTGATTTCACAGATTGTGGCAGTTGTATCCTAATCTGATAGCCATTTGACTCATGATTCTTGAAGGGATCTGAGCCAGATTGTAATTTGAAAGCTGCTTTTATAGCTGTTGTTTCCATTTAATATTGTTAAAACAGATGTATTTTCATGTTTACTCATTTTTAAAAGCGTTTAAATAATTTATTTTTCAATAATGTCTTAAATGGTCATTATCATCTATCAGTGGAAAGTTTTAGACTTCGGAGAGCCTATGGTTATCAACCCTTCTATGTAAAAGTATAAAATTTACTTGTTCCTAATTAGCCATTGGTTTTTACGGTGGTATGTGGGAAGATGAATGCTTCCCTTTGACTGGCTGATAAGAAGCTGCTGTCAGTTCCCCAGTGCTATGATGATAATATGCTAGTTAATAATAAGTTATTGTGCTGTCTATAAACAATGTCTGTTGCTTTTCCTTCCATCCTTGACCTGAAAAAGAGCTAAAAGATGTTTGGCAGAGTCAAGCATATGCTTATGCTTTGCTTTGCTGAATTCCAGAGTGGTTCTGAAAGGCTCCCAAGGGAAGAGCTGTTGTGCATGAGCTCTACTGGATGAAGAGAGAGAAAACCACCTCTTGCTCTTCTGATGCTTTTGTTACATGCTGTGTATATATCATAGAATAATTTGGATTAGAAGGGACCTCTGGAGGTCATCTGGCACATATGTGTGTCTGGGTACATTGTACATGTGTACATTTTATATATATAAATATACACGTGGGGGATATCTACACACAACATACAAATACAAAGACATATAGATACATACACAAACCTTTTCATTTGTTCTGCTTTTCATAGCTGGAAGTGTTCCTCTTCTCTCCCTATTATTTTCACTTTTTAAGTGATTTTTATTATGTCATTGTTTAGAGTCAGTGAACATGAATGGAAGGAACACTTGAATTGGAACAGCTATTCTAATTTCAAAAGCAAGAGCTTTTTTGAGAAAGCAAGCCTGTAAGTAAGGGTGGTTTGGGTTTACTGGTTTTGGGTGGATTTGTTTTGTGTGTGTGGGGTGGTTGGTGTGTTATTAAGTAAATAGTTGTCTGTTATCTGCTTCTAGGGAGCATAGCTATGGTAGATATTTTACTTGACTGAACTCTAAACCATACTGCTTTGCAACAAACAAATCAATGTAACTTTCTCATTGAAGCAGTGACTTGTATTTATAACTTTTCACCTGGGAAAAAATGATTCATTTGTCTGTGAATCTATATACCAGTTTTCAGGGATATCATGCTGGTACTCGCTCCTCCCCTCAGAAATGTACCCTTACCATGCTGTGTTCTACCACAAGCAGTGTCCTGGAATGCAGCAATTTTTGAGGAGTGGTAAGACTCTGCAAAAAAAGCTACAAAGCAAAGAAGGCACAAGCATTAAGATGTTAGGTGAAAGACTGTGTAGCTAACCTATTTGCAGTATGAGTGGTACTAATGTCCTCCTCAGAAGTGCTGTATGAAAAGGAAGGGAGGTAGATTTCATGAGAAATGATCCATTAGTGAATTTCTTAATCAACATGCAGTTTACAGTATTAAAACCAGCATGGAACTACTGTTCTCTGTACTGGCTATTCTGATTTTTGGCCTGTAATGCAGATCCTGTTTTTTTTATTATTCTTCCCCCACCCCAAAAGTGAAGTGTGACACTTGTGTATCGGTGTGTGAGAAGAAAAAAATTGAAGAAAAGCTAATTACAAATATATTTCCATTAAGTCTTTATAGCAATTTTTGAATGCTTCCCCTTAAATAATTTCATATAAGAAATAGTATGCTTACATTGTGGCACTGAATTATTGTCCACATTAAAATAGAAAAATAAAAATCAGAATTTTGTTTGCAGCGTTTCTTTACAGTTAGAGTTGATTACACCTTGCTTAACAAAGTCAGTTTTATACTAGAGAAACTTAATAGAATCAGCCTCCCAATACGATATGGTCAAATGTTTTTAATGACAGTTATTGATCTCTCTTGTCATCATTGTCTGCTATCCCTTCTTGACAGACATGCACTATAGGAAAGGCAGCTTATCTGCAGAGGCATGTCCTGAGGAAGTTGGGATGTGTTGCTTAATGGAGGAATTTTGCTCAAGGAAAAGCTTTCAGAAGACCTTGTCATAGCTGACGCAGCTTTGAACAAAAACCTTACCTTGGAAACAGTCATATTATTGGAGTCTGTTCCCATCTGCCAAGTCTCAGGGGAGGGGGAGAGGTTGTAAAGTATAAATTTTCAAAATGTAATCTTTACCATGTCACTTTGCCTAGAGGAATGCATCTAGGATAATCAGCCTGGTGCCAGTGCATCAGCCTGTACTCCAGTTGGGTTTTCTCATTATCTTGAATTTTTTGTACATTATCTTTCGTTCAAACTAGGATGTGACTGACTGGATCTCTATTTGAGATCTCTGCTTGCTTTCAGTCAATTCTGTGGTTAAAAGGGTAGTGAAAGCAACATACTTATTCATTATATCTAACAGATATGTGTAATAAGTGTTTCTGATAAGTACTTCCTAAGTGGAACAAGGCATATGAAGAAGCAGCAAAATGAAGAGTAACTGTGACTGTCTTTCACTAGATTTAAATAAGTAGCTGCAGGAGTGTCTTTTTTTCAAGCTTAATGTTATCTCATTCAGAAGCATTAGAGCCTGCATAAGGAAAAAGCCTGGCCATGTGACAGATCCTACATAGCCAGAAAAGGTTCTGCAGAGACCGTTGTAGCTATCCATCTTGTCCTTAAAGCACGTTAAAATCTTTTAATTGTAATTTTAATGCCTTAATTTCAGATTTTTTTTCTTATTTCATCCGGTGAAAATACCAAAGACTCTAGCATCAAAGAAGGTTCTTTGACATTAAAATATATCTCTGGAGCTGTCCTCTAAGTAAAGCCAAATATATTCAGGCCTCTTTCTTCCTGCAGCTGTTATTTTCTGTTGCAGGAGTGTTTTGGTTTTTTTTTTTTCTTTTACAGTTTTGCTGTTTCTTTTTCTGATAAACAGGCCTTTTGCGCTGTCTGAGGGAGAATGTGTGTTGTTACCAAGACACTCATAAGGAATGCATTCAAAATGCTATCAAAAGCATAGAACAAGCTGATAATCTCGTAGACACAATATTGATTGCTTTCACTTGTAGCAGGCGTAAGGTTTGAAATGTCAGTATGACTTTGTTTTTGATGATGTTTCTTTTTTCGACTACTGTTTTATAGTAAGGCACATATTATGAACTTGTCTGTCGAGTTTGGTTGTCTTTCAGGCAATACTTTTTTTTCTGAACTAAACATATAATGTACCTGTTAAGCATGACCTGACCTGAAAATGTTTCAATGGAATACATCACATCACCCTTTAAACTTCCCTTTGCATAGCCGTAAGATGAGAACAGTAGCGGGGGTAGAATAGTAGATGGCAGCTCTAGTAGGGATGATATCTGGTATGCATTGTGTTAAATGGCTGTTAGTCCTGTTATTGAAAATCTAGTCCCGGCTTTCTTTTTTTTATCCAAGTATAGTAAAGCTGTGTCTTTGGAATGTTAAATGAAAATGTGAGCCTTCTGAAAGGATATAAAAGGAGTAGTAGCCTTAGAGATCAACTTATATATGTAGAAGTCAGGTAGGAAAAAACTGGAAAAGAGGTGAAGAGATACAAATAAATGGTATGTCAGACATCTGAATCACTGGTGGAAAGCAGTAACAAGTAGTGTTAAAGTTAGAAAGGAAGAGAGTGTTGAGAAGGTTCTTGAAGGAAACTCTGACATCTGTGTTATGAAATACCATGTAACAGTATTGACATTTAAACTGATACAATATTGCTTTTTTTCTTTAAAATTGCGCAGTAGTTATAATATCACTAGCCTTTCTATTAACTACCACTAGCCCAGCCGCCATGAGCATTTTGGTGACTTGAGAAATGAATGAAATGGGTGTGAATTTAGTCTGTACTGTTGCTTTTCTTGTATGACAGACCATTGGCTTTGTAGCTGCTTATATAAAGAGTAGCTTAATAGATGAAATCAACTTTGGTCTCGATGTGAAGCTAATAGATTAAAACTGGAGGAGCATGAAGTGCAATAAATGAAAAATCTTCTCCTTGAAATGTGAAAGGTGGTGGCCTAGAAGGACGAGAAAGTGAATTGCCAAATGCCTTTTTCTGTCAAGATATGTGTATGTATACATGCATAGAGCACATTACCCTTAGGGTAAGGATTGCATAGTGGCTTTGTGGAAATGTAGTGAAAAAGAATGGGATGTTGACTCTTTGCTTTAGTTCTCCTTTCTTCTTGCTGCTGTGTCTCTATAGCAAATCTATTTCTTTGATTAATAAAAATTCTTGCGTCTGATAATTTTTTCAGGGTCATTTGGCTGTAGGATCAACCAGGCTAAATTGAAAATAATAAGTATTTTGTTTATAAGCTATCAGCGTAGCTGTAGATATGTGGTACATCGGATCTCTGAGGAAACTTAGGAGGAAGTCAGCATGTTACAGCACATAGATGAAACTTGTTGGCGGTGTGAGAACCAGTCTGACTTAGAACACTGTTGGTGCTGAACTGGTCAAATTGAATGAGGGACTGTCATCTTTTACACTTTGCAAAAGAGTAGTCTTGAAGGTGATTCTCAGGGAAAGTTTCATCCAACATATCTGAATTGAATTCCAAAAAGGAAAGTGGAAGAGCAGAGTGTCTTCAGACACCTAAAGTCCAGATTCCTTTTTTTTTTTTCTCTATTTTTGCTAACTTTACTCACTTTCTTTCACTACTTTGATTAGGAACTAAGTACAGAAATTCTTAAGACAGGAAGGGGAGTATAAAAGCAAGTAGTGAATATCTTTCAATGAATGCGCTGCATCTGGACATCTACGTAACTGGAGCTTCTGCTCGCCTTTTTGTGGCAAAGTGTTTCCTCTAGCAGCTTCCTTTTGCGCAGCTCCATTATGAGGCTGGGCTTCATGTGTTCAGTGTCCTGACCTCTATAGACATTAGATATGACTGATGCAGAAATGGTTCACATAAAGGTAGATATGAACGCAAGGGTGTTCTTCATAGATTTGTGATAAACTTCACAGGTAAAGTCACCAATTATTATGACTAGGAAACACCATTTGGGGCTGTCACTTTCTGGCACAGAGGCAGTGTCTGCATCTGCCAGAAGAGAGGCAGTTGAGTCAAGTTTTTGGTTTTGCTTATTCTTTCTAAATGGGAGTATCCTTTTAGAATAGTTGGAGGTGCTTAGCTGGGTTATGAAGGAGGGAGTCTGCTGTGGTCTGTGATTGATTTCTTGTGTATTTCTTCCTCCTCTTAAGCACACATTGAAGGAAATAACTTGCAGCATGACATAGCTGAAGCTACACCCAGCCATCGCAGGAATGCCCCCTCTTAGAACACAGCCTCAGCTGTTCTCTTTGACGATTGGCATAGTCTGTGCTGCCCACATCTCAAACCCTTTCTTGTGCACAGATTGCTTAATTAAGATAGAATGAGGTAAACATCAGTTTTGTGATAAAAATCAGTACTGAAGAGGAAGAACTAGTCCTATTATGACCTGAGGAGGGGTTTTGAATTGGGCTGTATAAGATGGAAGGTTGAATTCTTTATGGGAGAAAGCCATTTTCAAAGGATTTAACATTGCCTGTAATTCTCTGTAGAATGTACTGATTTGAGTTTTGAACGTTATCAACAAACCTTTGTGTACAAGAAAATGAATATTTTGGATTTGCATTTTTTGCTACTAATTTTGTTATACTTTGCTAACCATTAATCAAAGGTTAGTCATATCTGTTCTCTTCTCTGACTTAAGTCCCCCTAAAGATTCAGAAGCACCTGAGCTTTGGTGTTCTTTTTGATACTGTTAGTATAAATTTTTTAACACTAGTGGGGTTTTGTGTGCTTCTTTTGAGAATAAACAATGAAGTAAGTTGGTGGACTCGTATGGAAAGTATCACATGTCTCTAGTCAATGTATGAAGTTTGCTTTTTAGTCCCATATACTGTGAAATTTTTCATCTTTAATAGTGATTTCATTCTTCTTTAATGTTGTGCATGGGGTCATGGTCTAGAGATACTTTTTTACTGTAAATTCTGTTAGATTTTAAATGTCTTTTTGTCAATAGAAGGGAGAATAAAATACATCTTTCTCTTCTAAATGTGCTCTGAGTTTACTTGTGCTTAGGTGTACATTGTCTGGCTTTCTGTGTATTGGCAGTACAGATTATGGATACCTTAGCCATACTGGTAATAGAATCTGGTAGCCACTGAAAGTCCATTTGTGCAGCAGTGGCATAACACCTTATTGTTACGGCAAGCCTTAGTTTAATGACCTGAGTGTTAGTAAAACAAAAGTCCAAATGTGGATTCACTCCATAGAATCAATCTTTATTCCTTTCCCTGTAACTTTTGGAATAAATGAGACATTGACAATAATTTAAAATATGTATTGCGTAGGACATAATTAAGATACTGATGTTAAATTGCTTTTCTGTGACTTAGCAGAACTGCTGATCACAAAATTTCACTAACCTGCAGAAGCTGACATACCTCCTATTTAAGGAGCGCGGTCCAACTGTACTAATGTGGCAGCTCCACTCAAAGGATTTTCAGGAACCATGCTAGAAAAGATGATTTGTGCTAGCATTTAAAGGGGACTTACAAGAAAGATGGGGACAAACTTTTTAGTAGGGCCTGTTGCAATAGGACAAGGGGTAATGGTTTTAAACTAAAAGAAGGTAGGTATAGACTAGATACAAGCAAGATATTTGTTACAATAAGGGCCGTGAAACACTGGCACAGGTTGCCCAGAGAGGCGGTAGATGCCCCATCCCTGGAAACATTCAAGGTGAGGTTGGACACGGCTCTGAGGAACCTGATCTAGTTGAAGATGTGCCTGCTCACTGCAGGGGGGTTGGACTAGAGGACCTTTAAAGGTTCCTTCCAACCCAAGCTATTCTATGATTCTAATGAATTGGGAGAGCTGACTTCATTTTTATGAGAAGCAATGTAGAGGCGCGAACTACTGTGGTGTGTTTGTTGCAGAAAAAGCTGTTTGTCAGGCTAATATAATCTGATTAAATATGCAGTAATGAACTATATCTGAATGATTGATGTTGAAATTAGGAGTGCTGGACTTTGGTTTTCTGTTGGGTGACACTGTTCTTCCTTTTACTCATGTCTACAATTTGTTAATAGCTGTATTGAGGAGGGTAAGAAATAAATTTGGCTAGTGTTGTGATACCATTGAATTTTTTTGGCACATGTTCAGCGGAGGTTTTGGATGCTGTGACTTGTCTTACTGAAATTGCACTACACGGTAAAGGCTGTAATGGAAGGTTGGCACTGGGACTTTCTCCAGGGTGGTGGACCCAGCACAAATCTCTTCCACATACTTTACTTCTATAGGGTCTCCCCTCCACCTGCACCTCTCTTTTTCTTATTCCAGGACTTGAGTGACAGGCCAAGGCTTTGTTGGAGAAGGTGGTGGACAGTGTTCAGGCTCTGCTGCTTCCCTGCCCCAGGCAGTGGGAAGGGAAAGTATTAAGGGAAGTATAAAGGGAAAACAGAAGGACAGTGTGTTGAAATAGCTGCACGGGAAAGTACAGGGCAAGGCTCAAAAGTTGCTATTGTAGAGAGAACAAAGTGTTGTAGAAACTTCAGTATTACGAATTCTTAGTATTGATACTTAGTCCTGATAGTTGTGGAGGCTTAACAATGGCATATTCGTCATCAGCATTGTAAAGTGAAAAATAGTATTCTGGGGGGCAATTTAAAGAAGGTGCTTTCGGTTGTGTTACTTTTCAGTGATAGAGGGATTAATTTATTTACTTAATCCTTAGCACTGTAAAAAAATATAAGTGGAAAAACTTATTTCAACTTACACAGTTAAGTGGAAAAACTTAACCACATTCTTTCCAAGGTATGGTGCACTCAGACTGAGCCCCTGGAGCGCACTCAGAGATAATCCAGGGTTTCAGACCCCTAGTTAGATACACTATGTAGAAATGCTGGAGCTGTTCAACTCTCGGTAACCATGTAGCCAGGGTTGTGATGCAGTGTTGGTAGGAATTTAGCGATGCTGCAAATAAGTTAGAAAGTACATCTGCAGATAAAAGATGATGGACCCCAAAATGCAAGGTGAAGAAAAGGATGAATGCAGGGAGAAGAAAAAGGGAAATGGACCTGTAATGATTTCTCAGTCACTGGTGTTTGCAATGCACTTTCAGGTGTGTGTCTGCCTAAATTGTATTTGTGTGTGTGTGTATATGCGTGCAATCCACTGCAGATTTCTAAAGTGCATTTGACTTGGTATTTCCGCATAAAAATAGAGCTCATGAATGAATTCAGACTCTTTGAACAGTTAAAGTTGCCAACTGTTGTACTAGAAATTTGTGAACGAAGGAATACTTCTCATGTTTCAGTTGTGGGTTTTGTTTGTTTGTTTTGGGTTTGTTTTTTTTTCTTCTGTTTCCATACCTGGGCTGTTTCTGGAAAAGGGATACAAAGCATACTTATAAAACGACGAAGAACTGTTAACCAACGGATGGTAAGACACAATGCTTTTGGATGTTGAGTCTGGCAGATAAAAGGATGGGAGACAGTAGCCATGAGTGGAATCTGGAAGCACACTGGGATCTAGAAGCAAATGTAAACAGAAAGATTATTGGAACAAGGAAAAGATTGTCATGCATGTATGTATGAGATCCTCCTTTAAGCCCATTCTGCACGTGGTATGGATTTGATAATGCCTTAGAGGTGTATATCTGTAGTCCAACTCTGTTTTTAGCTTTGAAAATCTGTTATCAGACAAAACAGTATCAGATGTGTATAGATGTTCATATTTTCTTTTCTTTGACAATTTTTGTGGCATTAAGAGTAACTTATGAGAATTCTTTGTGAAACCTAAAGTTGAAATCAATTATTCTTTCTTCCCTCTCTCATTTTCTTTTTCTCTAGGATCCCGTCTCCGCCAGGAGGACTTTCCACCACGGATTGTTGAGCATCCTTCAGATGTGATAGTCTCTAAAGGAGAGCCAACAACTCTGAACTGTAAAGCTGAAGGACGGCCAACTCCTACTATTGAGTGGTATAAGGATGGAGAACGAGTGGAAACGGACAAGGATGATCCGCGCTCACACCGCATGCTGCTGCCCAGCGGATCTTTATTTTTCTTACGTATCGTGCATGGACGCAGGAGTAAACCTGATGAAGGAAGTTATGTTTGCGTTGCAAGGAACTATCTTGGAGAAGCTGTGAGTCGCAATGCATCTCTGGAAGTGGCATGTGAGTGGTTTTATATGATTAGCACTGTGTAAAACTTTATAGTCGCTTTTATGCTGTCATATGGCACTTGCACGCAGTCAGCAGTCTGGGATATAACAAATGTAGATAAGTATGGCATTTTGTCATCAGCTATAGCTCTTAGTCAAGGCATTTCTACATGCGTTTATACAGTAGCAGTGACCATACAGAATACATGATTTATACTGAAGCAAGGTTCTAGCCGGTGTATAATCATGATTGGTACAAACATGGACAAAGGCTAATCTTCCTCTAAAGAATAATCTCATTTTAAATTCTGACTAAAGTTGGTTATACTGAAACTAATGTGGAAAAATACCTATCATTTAATATAAGGTGCGCTGTCTGTTTCTCTTTATCTAGTCATCTGTTACCTCAACAGAAACAGTCAGATTCTAGTTGACTCATGTTCTGTACTGCTGGAAACCTCAATATATGCTCCTCTATCGTAAACTCGATACAGGTCTCATTCATTATGTGAATGGCAAGTGAAATTGTTGGCCATTTCTCATATCATCCAGCACAGTCTTATTCTTTATCAATTCTCTTTGTCTTAACAGAGAAGTCATCATGGTGCTTTCAGAGACCACCTGGCATGTATGATCTGCTTCCAGTAGAGTTAGTAGAGGCATTGATTATATTCTCATAACAAACAACCTCATCATACATGAAATACAATGCATTTTATATTATTTTTGCTGCTTAGTTATTCAGAATATCAACTAAGGGTATCGGTGTATTTTCACATAAAGAGTATAGATTTATAAATACTCTTTTCTTGCTGAACTTAGTTTTTCCTCCACAGTTCTTTATATGGCAGTAGTTTCACTAAAACGCGTTTGACTGAAGTAAGGCTTTAGCACAAACTTGCGTTGCTTAGTTGATAAAGACTCGATTTTAAGTAAACATTAGAAGGTATGTTGGTTTAAAGGTGGTGGGGAGCACAGAAGAGAAATCTTTATTCATCATGCAGTCTACAGACTTTTATAGCTAATGTTATGTGATTTTGAGGCTTCAGTCTTCTCAAACGTTGCAGAAAATGCCATTTTTGAAATACTTACGTGGTGGTATAGGCCTAGTAGAACAGACTTGTTCACTACCTTTCACTTGTCAAAACCTAGACTCAGAACTAGAACTGTTTCAAAGAAAAAATGAAAACAGTTTTCACACACAGTCAAGGCATTAGTAAATGTGTATCTGCAAATAAAGCTTTGGAAGGTATTTAAGAATCAAGAAGATCAGCTTAAGGAAGGCTGAAATCTGGGTGAGTGACTCTAGACATACTTACTGGATTATTTCTGTCTTTGTAAATGCGTTTTTTAAACTGTTGAGAAATACTTTGAGAGGGGCATAAACACTTTGAAATCTTTACTGCAATTGTTTTGGGATTCAGACGTCTGGTGAAGTTTAGAAGATCATTCAAGTTATACATGGAGTCATTAAAGTGACTGATAATTTTGAAATTTAAAGGCGCTATGTTTCATCAGTTTTCACTGATCCCTACTTCAGTGGCTGCTGAGACACTCTTGTTACAATATCCCCAGTCTCTGGAGTAACTGTTTTAACCACTGTAGCTGGTGGCAGGTCATGCATGAACTGTATGTAAAGATAGTAGAAGACTTGAAAAATAATAAAAGCATGTTTCATTGTCAGAGATATTTTAGAGCAGGATCCTAGAAGGTGAAACCTGACATCTGAAACCATAGCCAAAATTTTTGCAATAGCAACGTGCACCTGACACCAGATTATTTTACTTTTTTCATAGCTTTGAAATTTAACTGACTGAATCCCCCAATTAAATGGTTTAGCAGTCTAATACAGGCACTCCTGTTCTACTTCAACAGTTCTTGGTCTTTCCTTGAGACATACAGTGGTGGTGATTACAGGAAGATCTTCATCGAAGAAAAAAATGTAAATAATATGTACATTGCTTGCTTACTTAATTTTGCAGATTCTGCTGGTTTTACATTCACTGGTTTTAAAAGCACATGGCAATGCTCAACATGTATATCAAAGGCATCTTCTGAAGAATGATAGCAAAACTACTTGGTTGCCCTTAGTTTTGAGACAGTTTTAAATATGATTTTTTGGTTCTAAAATCAAGTTTTCAAGTGACTTCAGAGAACAGTTATTTTAAGGCTTTTAACTGTTTTTCTGATGTCAGCATTTCTGGACCGAAGATGGTCAGGTGTGTAGTGTCCATTTGCCCACTAGGGAAATGAGTTGTTGCTGACAGCCTGTTGTCATCAGTGACTCATCATTCACCTGTTCTCAACTGCTGCTGAAAACTGCTGAGTTGCTAGGATAGTGCAGCCCTGTCTGCAGGAGCCCAGACAGCCACATGTGATCGGGTCCTACTTGTGCTATCTGTAATGGTGTTGAAAACTCCTCTTTCCACACTAAGCCAAGCTGTTTTCATCACCAGAAAAAGGATGCTTGTCCTTTGCTGACAACAGAGTTTTGGATTATTATCTGACTGTAGGTGGCCTCAAATTGTGCCGTTAGAGACAAACTGCTGCTTTTTACAGGTTTAAAATTCTTGAGACTGGTGTTTTAGGGAAAGAAGTAGTTACTGGCATCTGACAATTTAATAAGCAATGTTCACTGCCAACTTTTGAATGGTTTATGAAGAAATATTTATTGGTTTTATGTACCTATTAAGTGTGTTCATGCTTATGCATTCAGATGATAAACAGCATTAATTGTGGTTCATTCTCTTCTATTTCCTTTTTTTCCCCCCTCCCATCCATGGGTACCTGCTACAAAAGCACTGGGACTGAAAATCTGATGTATCTATGTGTAAAGACAGAAGGAAAATTCTTAAGTGAAATTCAGTTGGGGCATACAGTGATTCAGAGAATAGAGTGGCCCATTTTGAATGAAATAATTTTGCCCCTTGTGGTGTTTTTTTTTTTGTTGTTGTGTTTTGTTTTGGTTTTTTGAGTGATTTTATGCAAGTTGCTGAAGTCCCTAAGCACTTTTGGCTCAAGTAGCAGTTAAAAACTGTCCCAAATATGGTGAATTTAGGTACCAGCCTATACAAAGCATTTAAGTATGCTTTTAAAGCCATGCCTATTCAGAACATGTGCATACAATCAAGGGCAGATATTTTTGTGCTGATCAAGTCCTCAGAAAAATTTCTCTGTGTCCATGAAACTGTGAAGAACTGTGATTTAGGAAGTTACTTAGAAAACATTATTAACATATGGAATGTGCTTCTAGAATGTTTTTTGGTTTAATTTAGAAAGTCTTTATTTCAGAAGACATTTAGGAAGAAATAGGAGTTTGTATTTGAAGGCACATTTCAAGATTAATGTGTCTTATTCTATTTAATTCTTTTAATGCATTAATCCATGGTGTGCTTTGTGTGGGTTATGTTTTTCAGTAGGAGCTTCCTCAGAAGGAAAAAAATAATGCTAATGCTAGCAGCAAAACCATTCTTCCACTGAATATGTGGCAAATTCTGATGTACTATTTGTATGTTTTATGGTTAAATAATTACAAATAAATGTTCTGGTCCTAAAACAACTACAAAGAATCGTATTCAAAAGAGTAAAGTGTCTTTCTCTTGGTTTTGTGTATTTTTAATTGAAATTGAGCAAGAGCTGGCATTATTAGAAATATGCTCAGATTTTCTTGGGAGGATTTTAGAAAGGGAAATAGGCTTGAAATAGTTTGATCTTTTATGAAACTGCTTTCTTATTTGAAAGCCAGAAGTTTTAAAATAAAAGCACAGTTTTTCACAATGTATGAATTGACATGATTGAACTTAGATAGTGGAGTTTTCCAATGGGAATATCAGGAGACACATTTGCAATAGCAACTGTAGCTAGGATTTCAATTGCAAGCACTGGGGCACCACATGTAAGCAAGAGAAAGAGCATGAGGGTCCTCGCACTGACTCAGGCTGCCTCTGATGTAGCCTGAGTCAGTGGCAGCCCCCAGAGAGAGCAGCTGTAGCCCCAGGTGTTAAATATGTGACAGCAGCTTGATCTATCGACCACTGTAAGAGGGGGCTTTGGCCTAAATGAAAATTCATGAAAAATTGATGAAGTCCCCAGATTATTTTTTTTCCGTTTTCCTTTTCCAGTGCTGTGCCAATGCAGCAAGAGAGATTAAATGAGGTGTTGAACGCTTTAGTGGCAAGGAGGTTGTGGTTCAAAGGTCAGGGGTCAAGGGAGGGAAAAAAGACCAATTTTCTACCTTACTTTCCTTTAAAAGAAAACATGAGGCTTTTCAGATTAGCTGGGATTTGATGCCATTTTA
Source organism: Phalacrocorax carbo (assembly GCF_963921805.1). Classification (NCBI taxonomy): domain Eukaryota; kingdom Metazoa; phylum Chordata; class Aves; order Suliformes; family Phalacrocoracidae; genus Phalacrocorax; species Phalacrocorax carbo. The sequence continues at coordinate 107,149,961 of NC_087513.1, read as the reverse complement.
ATATAAGACTAAAGCAGGGGAATATTCACAAATAGGATTCTTTTCTGCATGGGTTGGCAAAGGGTAGGAGTGTGTGGGTTGGTGCTAATAGAAAACAGTGGAAGACTCTGAGTCATAATTCAATTGGAGAACCAGAAATAGATTGAATTTTGTAATGGCAGTATAAATTTGGGCTTCCATCTTTCTGAGTCTGTGCTTGAACTGAAGTCATTTGGAGAAAGAAGAGGTCTTGCATTATTTATATGTCACAGATTGCTTGAATAGCAGGCTTTGGAACACTCTCCAAACATAATGATCCTATTTATGTTAGATCCAAAACTGAATTATGTTTTTATCTGTAACAAAAGAGGTTATAGTAGTACACTGAGTTTAGTGTGAAGAGTCACAGGTGTATTCCAAAGCAAGCATAAACAACATCTTAAACACAGATGACAGTAATTTTACAAATAAAACAGACATGTTTTAATGTTCAGTGAATAAAAGCTGAGTGGTATAAACTATATGCTATGCAATCATCTCTGTACCATAATGTTAATGACTATTTGCTGGAGCATGTGCACAAGGCTGCAATATGTTCATAATAATGGAGTGAATAATTTAATTTGAGAGATTCAAGGTAAAGACCACCTGTAAAATAGGATAAAAAAGAACAATGCGTATATGACTGTAAAATGGGTGGATGATTTTTCTCATCTAGTTTCTGTTCAGCATATGACTTAAATATAAAAATTGTTATTAATTCTGTTACTGATATTTTCAAAGTCTGATTTGCTTTGGGGTTACTTTCACAAGTGGAGGGTACATCTTGTTCATTTACTTACAGCCCTCTCTCCCTCAACCTTCTCAATAGAGTGTAAAAAGCTTCCTGTCTGAGCTGGCAGTCTTTTGCTCTCATCAAGACAGAAGTAATTATTGTAGAAACTGAAATGCTGGAGACTGTGGTCCTGTGGACGAGCTGTATCAGGACATTGAAAAGCATCTTTTTTTTTTTTTTTTTTTTTAACTTTACATTCCTCTAAGAAGGAATATGACAAACCACGGCTATAATCACAGCACACTTAATGAAAATAAAATTTGCCTTGTAGAAGAAAATACATAAAATCGTATTTGATTAGATAATCACGGAAAAGGCAGATTTCATAAGATGGGGGGAACACTTCAAACCTCTGTACTTCTGAAGCTTGCAAAAAGCAATTTCTTTTGATTAGGAGAAAGCCATTGGGAATACCATCATTAGAAACCATTACATAATACAACATTTCTGTATAGGGCATAATTTAATTCTTACTATTAGAAATTAAAGAGGCTAATAAATACCAGTGAGTAAAGCCATATCAGATGAATCAAGACCTGGTTGATGTCTCATTGGAAAGTTTCTTTTTGTGCAGTTTAGCTTTTAGCTGAGTGTGTGTTTCTACTGCTTCTGAATTCATTTCAGATAAGAAATGTAGGTATTTGAGAGGGCATGATTTTTGTACCGGTAGCCAGAGTCAACTAGAATTTTTATGATAGAGGTGCTCTTCATCGGGATGAACTAAACTATATCTCCTGTTGTTAACACATTTCTCACAAACTGTTTAAGAGTGTGCTTCAGCATAGGTGCCTTCAACGTGGCCAAAACTAGTACTTCCTGTCATTGTCTACTAGGATTTAGCAGGTGACTGCATTGTTACGTCTCCATTTCTTATCCTTTGAGCTGCACTTGGACATGCAGATGCAAATGTCTCGTTCAAGGCTAAAAATTCTGATGAGTCCTCACATTTAAGAGCTATCACACTGATGGTAGATCCAAAGATATTTAACATTATTTCAGTCATAATATCAAGCTGTACAGTGCCTGTAGGTTTCTCCAGAGCTTGTTATTTTTCTCCATTTTCTTTTTCTTGCTCTTTTAATACTGTGGTCATCTGATAATAGATTTTTACTTTTGGTAGGTGTTCACAGCACAATGAGCTCTAGAGATATGCAGGTTCACACAAAACAAGCAGGCTTGGGTTCCAGAAGATTGTTTGTTGTGAGCACTTAAGTTCAGCTGGTTATGTGTGCTGAGAAGGGTACACTGGCCCAGTGAAAAGTTTCCTTAACAGCTGGAAGTTGGTTCCGCTCTGTGAATTAATTCCTTCAGAATTGGTTAGTATGTCTTTGCAATGCACTCTCTTTCACGGTGTTGTCATACAGTCTAGTATCATCCCCAGTGTTTCTGTAGTAGAAATAGTTTCTCACATCCAGAAATGGTTAGAGTAGCTTTCTGTAGGATCTCTAATTTATTCCTTGAATTCTTCTCCTCAGGATCTACCCTTTTTCCCCACCTAAGAGAGACCTTCCAGTGTTACATTTTTAGAAGTCATTTGCAGTGTGCTCGATCTCATTCTGCTTCTAATAATTTCTTGCATATTTCCTCATTTGATTTTTATTGGCTTCCTTCTTCCCCTTGCCTTATGTTTTTAAAAATAAAATTCTGCTGTTTGTATATCTTTGAACGCTCTACCTGATAAAACACTGAAAGCTAAGGAACTACTGATGACTTTACAGAACAGAAACCTTGAAAGAGATCAGCTATTGGGTGATCTGTTAGCGTGCGTGTGGTCATGTACTGATTTTTTGTTGTTGTTGACATTTCTCTGATTTTTAGTTCAACTGGGAAATAAAGGAGAACAAGATAACACTGCATTTTTTACAACTCTGTTCCCTTTGGTCAGGAGCCTATAAGCATTATCTGAAAGTTAACTGAAATACCAGGTATTGTTGGCATATGCTTCAGAAGTGCTATTCTGTGATGTCAGGCTAAAAAAAAAAATGCTCATTTGAAGCAGTACTTCAGACCATTCCTTTGCAAATGTTGCGTAATCTCAACTCTAACAAAGTTCATTACTATGGTAATTAACAGTGATTATTAGGGGGAGATTGGTGGGTGTTATATATATATGTGTGTGTGTCTTATATACCCACACATATGTGTGTGTATATATACACACATATGTATGTATACACATTTTCTTCTGATTATCATTATATTTGAGGACACCAGAACCTTATCCTCCTTCCTTTTTTTTTCCCCCCGTCTTTGTTCAGATATCTTCTTCCCCCTGTTCCTGTTCTTAGAGGACTAAAATTTAGTCATGGCTTTGGTGATACTTCCACTTCAAATGCTACCACAGATGTTATACCTCAAATAAGTTTCTAATATTTGAAATTTATGTGGGAAATGAAGTGGTGGTTTTGTGCCACTCCTCTAGCTTGGATTTTTAAAGTGGCCATGTTAATGTATACTGATACTTTGGAAATGATTTCATCACATTAGAGGAGGGATGCGTACACAGTCACTTTCTGCTGTCTCATAGATCTGTCTGCCACCGTACAAAAGGATGTAGAGATGTAAAGAACTGGATCACTGAGTCCCCTGTATTCTACGCAGCTGCATTATGTAATTCCATTCAGAAACATTTCAAGTTGCAGTTTTCAAAGCAATTTGTTTGCTTTCCCTTCATCCCTGAGCTCACTCTGTTCCCCGTTTCTGTTGGAAGCGTGTCTTGGAACATAAGTGTTCCAATGGTGAGAAAAATAGTTCTAATGTTTCCTGTGTAAACATAATTATGCTTTATTTATGCTTGTTCTTGTGATCTGGTTTTACTTTAGTGTAGTTGTTTTCTCTCCTTTGTACTTACAGACCACAGTGATGTCACTTCTCATCTCTGCTATTGTTAAGTTAAACAAGAGAAGCTCATGTCTTCTCTTCGAAAATATTTGCTTGAGCCTAGTAGTCATTCTTCACCTGTTCTAGTCTGCATCCATTTTTGAATACATAGGTTGGTAGATTGCATATAATATTTCAAGACTTCCATGCTGTGCATTATGAACTAATGTTAATAACTACCTTCACTGCTCCCTTATCTATCACTCCTGTGATTATGTTTAACTTTGGTAGCTCATAGTCATTCTATGGTAATCTGATGCAGGTCTTTCTCTTCCTCTATAATTTGTAACAGATGAGTGTCTACTACAGTAGAATTCCCTGTGATCAGTTTGAAAGCATATGACTTCGCACTTCTTATTATTCCACTTCATCCAGTGTCTCCTAAACTAGTCTTCAATGTCTTCCAGTTCTTCCTGTTTAATATGATCCTTGTGTTGAGTCCTGCTGGGCTTGTTGCCTAATCTTGTATGCCAAAGTAGAAGGTGGCCTTGGTGTTCAATTTGGCAATTTCTTAATCCACCTGCATCTTGCTGGAGGACTTTGCTTCTACTAATTGGACTTGAATCTGCCTCTTGCCTGCCCCATATGCAAAATCATTTGATGAAATAAATGGGAAAGAAACAAGTTTCTGTCAGCCTATGAACAGAATACGAACCCAGCAAGGCTGAGCCATGTGAACATTGCTTGTAGGAAGGAAATAGTTTCACTGACTCTCATTCTGCTTCTGTTGCAGTCACAAAACACCAATCCATACGTGAGTATCTGAGGAAAGCATTCCCAATTTAAGCGGATAAGGTGAGCAGCAAGCTTGCAAAAGAACTTACATGGGTTGATCTAAAAAATAATTCAGAAGATCACAACGTATGCAAAAAGTTCCCCATCTGCTATATACATGCATACACACAAGTATAATTTAGAAGAACGTAGGCATGGAAAAGGAACAAAAGAATTCATTGCAACCCTCTGACTTCAACTTTTGCAATTAATTATTCAGTGCTATATGTAGTGTACTTGGTGACTGACAGTATTATAAAACCATAAAGCTGACAGATAATAGGATGTTCACTTTGTATTTTAGCAGCGACAGATATTAAATGGAGCTTTATCTGCGGTTAGAATGTTAGAATTCCTTTGTTTTGTCCAGAAGAGCACTTTTGAGGCAGTTATAGAAAATATCTTAGTTTTTATTTTATATGGAAGAAAGAAGGTAGTGTCCTCAGGACAGCTTTCAATTTATTTCCATGATAGATGCAAATTCTTCATAGGTTTTACATGCACATATAGCCTTTGGAATATGCAGTTTATGAGCAGTTAGCGTGAAGAGACATTTTGGTTGCAACATGGTCACACAGTGGTTTTGAGAATAGTACGTTTTTATTCTTTCTTAGTTTGAAAACTGAGACTGCGATCTCAGTTTTCAGGAGACCTTTACTCTTTTACACTGAAGGCAGTGGCATAATCCCCTACTGGATCACACCAGTTGGTCTGTCTAGTCCAGTGGTCTATCTTGGACAGTGACGAAGAAAGGCACTGTTTAGGAGAACACATGAGCCTAAATACTTTAAGTGGTTCATTCCCCTCATGGATTCTGGGGAGGTACAATTGTTTTTCTTGGTCGCAATCAGAAAAAGGCACAAGTAGTGGAAAACCTGTAGTAGTTGACAGCATCTGGTATGAGTGAAACAGTCGCCTTAGTTGCTGAGATTTTTGTTACCTTTACTGCAAGGTTGTCATAATAAAAGAGGTGTGTACATAGTTGTTAAGAGTTTCCATTCTTTCTCTACACCTCACTTTTCTCTTGAAGTATTGAATATCTAGCATGTTTTAAATTAAGTTGGTAACAAAGGCCATATAAGAGCATAGTTTGGGTATAAATGAGAAGTTACTGAAGCAAATGGGAAAGTTAAGTGAACCTTTCAAGGTATGTCAGGATAGCTTATTCTTCTAGCAAAAAACATCTTGGTTGCTGAAAAGTAAATGGCCAAAAAATGTAATTTGAAATTATTTTTGGAAAGTATTTGCTTTTGTGTTCCATCTACATTGTTTCTAACTCTGTCTTGTCATTTTTAGGTATTTTATATTTCAAATTTAGGATCATGTCTTCCTCAAGTAGTCTAATTCTTGGGTTGATTAAATTATATTCAGTCTTTGGATTGTTGGGGAGGAGATAAGTAGCCTGCAGTTTGGACACTCAGCTGGGAAATGTAATTTAGGTCACTCTAGGTGCCACAGACACATACATTAGAGCCCCTATTCATTCAATTAGCATATATACAATTCTTTTTCTGCTGTAGAAGAAACTTCATTACCTGATTCAAACCTGTAAATTCCACTCCTAGAAATGCATGCCTAAAAGTCAGTCGTGGCAATACTGAACATCAGCCATGTTTTCTTTGAGGTTCAGAGCCATCTGTTCAAGGTCATGTGTCATGTTGATTGCAGAACCATGAGCAGAAGCCAAATCTTTTGATTGGTAGTATATCGAAAGAATGCGAGTGATATTCTTCACATTATTTGCCTCCCTCTGCCTACTATAAAAAACAGGTGACTTTCTTCATGCCTTTGTTCAGATTGTGTTCCCATATGAGCAACATCTGATTCTGAATGTATTAGTTCCTGTAACTTTTGGACTTTTTAATAGATCTTATATGTATTATGTAAACTTTGAATCTATCAACCTTATTGAAGGATGAGGAAACACCCCACCCTTCAGGAGCACTTAATATAAATAAACTTTTCAGAAAGTGGGCCATAGGGACAGAAATTGCAGAAATCCAAACAAAAAAGATTTCTTTTGTCTCCAAGAGATTGACATCTTACAAAAACAAACCAAAAAGAAAACCAACCAACCAAAAAAGAGCCCAAAGCACCAACACCACCACCTTAGCCCCCAGCCAAAACAAAAAAAAAAGGCAAATAGAAAGAACCAGCAAAAAGAATTAGTGGGGGTGGTACAGTTCAATCTGCAAATTGTAGAATTACTTTTTTTCACACCAGTGTCATTAGTCTAAATGATATCTCCACTGAAGCCCATGCTATTACATTTGTTGTGAAACTGGAAATGGGGAGATGGGACAGAGCCTTGGATTTTTTAATCTGGATTTTTTAATCAAATAACTTGACCAGATTGTAAGGACTTGTTTTCAGCTGCTAGGAAAAAAGCTTGTCTCTGACTATTCTTTGTATACTTCGCTTGCTAGTTTTGCCATTCATCAAAATATTTTGACTGGTTATCATAAATACACTGTGCATATGTGCAGATCTGGGTTTATATGTCACTTTTCTCATTATACATCCGCATACTGAACAAATGAGAACTTGGTTTCTGTTGAATTAAACCCCTTTCACAGTTGTTTTATTCCAGTGTTGCAGATGTGCTTAAAGATTGTTTAAAAAGGCTAATTTTCATCTTGGAAATAATTTCACTTTGAGAATGGTTCTTTACAAGGAATTGATGGAAAAAGTAGAAGTTAAGAGCTATGAGAACGGAACAGTTTTCTATCAGCATGTCATCAAGTTCCTAACAGTGACATACAGAACTGGTGAACAAACAAGATATAGTATGCAATATATATATATTAATAATGTATATTTCCAAAGTCATGGGAATATGTACTCTCAAATTATATTGAAGTATTGGCAATATTGTTTAGGACCTGTACAATATACAGCTATTTAACTATCAGATATATATTTTATATATTATAATTATATATATGTAAATATATGTGTATATATTTCCATATATAACATACTACCTATAGACATACATCCTCTAAAAAGTAAGCTATAACATCGATGTACATTAAAATCCTAGGTAATGGACAGTGTAGTGGTTTTAGTGTCGTCTGTCACTGTCTGTGCTTCAAAGAAGCTTCTTTGTCAGGCACAGTGTGCACAATACAACTGTGGTATAAAATGTATGTATTTCCATCCAGTCTCACTGTATACTAGAGGCAGTCCATGGCACTATGTATTCTTTTTGCTCCTCTTCCATTAGTCCAGTATATATGCAAATAGTTACAGAAGGAAATATTAAATTGTTAATTTTTTCAGATTTTAGTGGTCTCTTCAGCCTTCATGCTTCTGCTGTGATATCTAGCAGATATTTAGGAAAAAAAATATTTTTTCTTCTTTTTCTAAGAAGTAGACTAAAAACAGCCCTAAGAACTCAAGGAGCAGTGTAAGTAAGGAGCTGTACTTGTTCCCATACATAGCATCAACTGTAGGGAAAATGTGCACGCTTGTGCCAGTAGTTTTTCCTTCGCCTACCCCAAACTCCTCAGTTGAGGTGACCTCTGAAGTGCCTGCTGCAGTGAGTGATGGAGTTAATGAGATCCAGCGACACCATGACCCTGACCCCCTCGTGGCCTTGGTTTCACTCATCCATCTTCCTAGCCCCACAGGCTGTGATGTGCTGTGTGGAGACAGGATTAAACAAGTGTGAATAAACAAGTTCAAAGCTTTCTGTCGTGGCTGCCAACACAGAACATCAGGAAAAAGAGACATTAGTAACCCAATGCTGGGGAGACATGTTGTTTTGCCATAGGAACACCTGGGGAAAGCACCACTTTCTATGTGATCAGACTTTTTGCATGCCAGGAAAAGTTTGCGAAGACTTCTTTGAAGGGTGCAAGATTTGGCCTGCCATTCTTAGTCATGAAGCTGGCAGCAGTCAGACCAGAGGCAGAACACATCATCCAGAAAGGTGCTGAAAAAACTCCTATGAAAACAGCACCCTTGTATTGTGTGTTATCTGGGCTTTGATTCATCAGAAGTGATTGGACGGGTTTTTTTGTGGTTTTAACCTAACCTATTTACATGAAAAAACAGTCTGAGACATACTGCCAAGGTTTTTCTCTTAAGGAAAATCTTACAGGAGGAGTTTTGTACCTTGTCTAAGCAAAACATTTTTGCTTGGTGGGTAAGGTGCTGAGATAAGATATGCTTTTCTGCTTGTGACAGTGGTTTAGGTAGCGTCTGTCTTCTCTTTGTCAAGACACTCTCTTTACCCTGTGGTACTTTCTGATCAGTTGACTAGTCGGTGATTAAATACATTCATTTAGTTCAATGGGTCAGAGCTGTTGCGGTGGGTAGAAAATTACTGATGTTTTATCAGTTTCATCACCTCTGACATCTGGCCTTAGCATAGTTCATCATCTGAGAATTCATAACACTTTTGCCTGAGCAATAACATGCTCAGCTACCTGTGCGGTCATGGATCTAGATACCGAGAATGTTGTGTTCAGGATTGATAGGACAGATGTCACAGAAATTAGGAGGACATCATCTTTTTTGGTGATAAAAACACCCATTAGTACCAACTGCTGAAGGGTGTGCTAGGGTCAGTAGCAAGCTTAGTAAGTTACAAAGCTGTAGTTCACCAATATTTGTCTTTTCCTGGAGTGTTTCAAGAAATAAAAGTACTTTTCAGAATTGGAGGAGCTTTGGCTTTAGAATACCTGGACACAATGAGGCAGAAAATATTTAATGAGTTTTGAAGTCTGAAACTAGCAAATTCATACTGAAATGGGTATCTTTTTCGTTCCTTTTACACGGTAAAACTTATTATTACTGACTGACAGCCTAGCTAAAATTAGGGTTTTTTTCTAGAGTCCAATCCTTAAATTACTGTGAGGAAGCCCAGTTGAAGATGGTGCATTACTGTACTTCTAGGTCATAAAAATCAAAGACTACTTATATTGAAATTTGTGACAAAAAAGAAGGATGTAACGAGAAATCTAGTGAATGAAGGGGAAGGACCACTTTAGACACCTGAGCATTGTCAAGGTTAGCAAAGTGACAGTGACTGTCACGGTGGGGAAATTACTCCTCCAAAAACTCCTCTAATATTTGGGATCCATTTTCTCAGTGGTTTCTGTTGTTCTTGCAATTTTTGTTTGTATCTTATTAAACTAAAGAGATTTCCACTCTTCCTCTTGTGGGAGTATTACTCTGCTAGTTTGTCTACTTGATCACTAAACAGAAGATCCCTCAAATATCTCTGACTTCATAGAGATTCGGGGAACACTCATGCCTTCTGTATTCTGATCTTTGGAATGTGAATTGGTGTTTTATCCATGTTTATTTCTCCATGCTTTCTTGTAGCATTATCTATGCCCATAGCACCTTCCCACCCTATTTCTACAAATCCTTTTCAAGTGTGGGGCACAGGGTGTTAAACAGTTCGAGATTGCATATGTGCTCAATATAAATTCAGCAGTTCTTGTATCGGTTAATTATTTTCTTCCACAGGAAAAAAATTTGCTGCAGTGTGGGAATGGCTAGTCAAACTCCTGAGCTTTAGCCTGTGAATTTACTCAATAATTCTTGTGTTTCTCATTTGAGTTATGCGCTTCACCAAGGGAGTTGATTTTTCTACTAGGTGTGCTACCTGTTGTGTACAAATAATAAGAGAGGAGGAAGATGAGAGAAAGAAAGGTAAATGACTGGAATGAAAAAGAAAGGGCAAAGATTTTTTTAAAAACACTTTTTGTTCTTCAGCAGTTAAGGCCCTATGGTAAGATTTTTTTCTTTTTCTGGCTTTACTGGAGCATCTTCTGATTAATTTTTTTTCTTTAGCATTTCAGAGAGGAAAAACAACTAAAGCTGTTGTTTCTTCCTGATGGCATATTCTTATTTTCAGTAAACACTCAAAATATAAAACAAGTTTAGAGCCCCTGGATAAAAGGGAGATACCCTCCCCTGTTATTGAAATAACTTAATGAATGGAGCTATGTTGGAAGACAGCCATTATAGAACACCTGCTATGTTCTTCTTGTTTGTTAGGTATCTTAGTTCACTGGAGAGATGCTTGCAATGTAGTTGCATTTATTTAATTTAAGGATGCTGCTACCCTGTAACTTTGAGTTTACTAGCTTTCCCTGATAATGGATACATCTTGAACATTAAGTGATACTTCAATGTCACTTTACGGGGTTTGAATAGTCATCTCTATGATGACTGCATGTTATGACATGCAGTGGTCTTCCATAGTGGAACTGGACATTAAGTTTGGCTCAAGTTACTGCTGCTGAAGTGGAACCCAGTGACAGAGTGGGTATTTAAAAGCAGCACAAAGGGGTGTAATATGAGTGTGCTATCCTACTGTTGCCATCTCAAGTATAGCATTTTCTTTGGGGATATACTTGAAAATGGTATATTCAACACGCCGTAGGTGACTTGCAGAGAATCATCATTAAAACTGCTGAAGAGTTTATATTGCACCTTAAGTCCACTTATTTATAAATTGATGAGTTGATGGTGTTCTTATCCTAAGGACTTTATGTTCACAATATTTTGTGTACGTACAAAGACTAATCTTGGTGTCAGAAAGTGACATACGAAGCTCAGTCCTTCCAGCAGATGCTTGATTTAAAGCAGGTGAAAATGTGCAAGTGATTTCGATCTAATTTCAGTAAGAACTTAAAGGAAATAAAGGAAGAAATTAAAGGAAATTAAAGGAAATGAAAAGTTATTTATAAATGTTAGAAATAGCAGCAGCTTCTTAGCACAAATATCAGCTATATATCATGTACTGTAAAAGAGTATAAAAGGAATAATGGACATGATTGCTTCAGAAATGAGTCAAACAAATGTCACTTCCAAATTGCTGTATATTCAGGAAAATTGCGAAATTTAACAGGGGAAAAAATAAATTCCCAAAGAACCGGTATCAAACATGTGCTTCCTGTCCCCCGCCCCTTCCTATCTTAAGTTTCCTATGTTGCGAGTGACTTGTGAAGCAAATTTATCTAGTATTCTTTTGGGATGTGGACCTCAGAGATACAACTGTGCATAATAATGTATGCGAACGAAGCGAAATCTAACATTAGTAAAGAAATTTCAAGTTTCTTTATTATCATCATTCTTTGTCTTGCAAAGTAGTCCAGACAATGCAGCCAGAATGGGGTTTTGCTGTATGTGGCTTTGAGTAAATATGGCATTTAATCTATAGCCCACCGGACTTCATAAAAGATGATGAGAGGGAGTTTTTTAGTGTTGTTGTCATCATTTAAAGAGTAATAAAGCTTCTATGTTGGCATTATACTATGTATTATCAAATGGCTTTATAGAAGCAAAATTGTTTTGTTTACTTCTGTAGTGGGCTAATAGTCATGTTTAATGTTAAAGGAGTCATAACACTTAATCCTTACAGTTCTTAATATAGTGAGTTTTATTTCTGGGAGGTTTAAGAGCCTATTTCTTTTCCTTTCTACTTTTTTAGGTCTTTCAATTACCTAATTCCTATCCTTCTTTGATATCATAAACAATACTAGGGTCCATTTAATGTAGCAGTTCCATAAAGACATCTTTTTAATTCCAAATAGTTTACAGAGATGACATTTGAAACCTTTAATGTCATGTGCAGCCAAAGGCAAAAGGTGCTTTGAGAGGAGTTAAAATGATTGATTTTTTTTTTTTTCCAAGAGGATTAGACTACAGTTTTATTACTAGCACCAAAATAAAAGTCAGACCCAAAACTTACAGTCAGTGCTTGTATCAGTTAATCCATGAATGGATCTTGTTCAAGCTCTTAAGTTCTTTCACTGGTCCAAAATACTGTCACTATGTAACTAAAGCTGAGTTAAAGCTTTCTAGAAACAGACTGCAGAAACAAAATTTCTTCTTTGTATTCAGTTTGTAAAGTCCATTGTATAAAGTATTTGCTAGTATAGATTTTGCTTTCTTTTAGCTAATATTTCTTCCAGGTTTTGGTGAGAATGGATGAAAAAGTGTTATGGTTTCAGTTCTTTCTTTTGCTACAGACTTCTACATATTACTGCTCCTGTTTTACAAATTGTTAGCCAGTACTACTTTGTCTCAGAAGAGTTTGTGAGGCTAAGTATACTGCTGATGTGAAATGCTAAAATAATGCTAGTACGGTAGGTGGCTGTTGGACATTATGTTCCTGTTAACATATGAGCGCTGTTTACCCATTGGATACAATCAGTGTTTAACCGTGTGTGCAGCTTTGTACACAAGTTGCTCTTTAGCCCAGAGAGACTTCATGTGCATATGGCTGCTTATTTTCTTACTTGTCTGCAAAGGTACCTTAGTTTCAACTGCCTGCTTGATTTTTCTTTTGATAAGTGTTTTGAATATATTGAGAGGGGAAAAATGATAAGGCGGCGTTAATCTAGAGGGGATTATCCCAAAGTGTGGAAGAATATATGCAGTATTTGAAATGACTTTTAACCCAAGTTTGACATTTGACTTGCTTTAGAGTTGATAATATCCTTTTGAGGTCTCTGCCTAATAATCAACCTCATTAATTCTTGTGAGTTCTCTTGTTTCTTTTTATTGACACATAAGATGTATTATTTTAGAAAATGAATTCCAGTTCTTTGTCACAATTCCCCGTTACAAAAATGAAGTAAGGTTAAACTACACACACACTTATAATATGACAATAGTTCTGCTCTTTCACTGGGGGAAGCATGCAGGAATTATCAAGTTAGACCCTAGAATTTGCATCAATTGTTGTGATGTCAAAGCTGCCATATTAATATTCTTAGTTTTCCATTTCAGTGGTTAAGTATAATACAGATCAATCTAACGAGGTTTTAGGTACAGTAAGTACTTCTTGCTTTTACAGCTCTGTGGTCCTGAGTCAAAAATAGGCTTCTTAAAAACATATAGTCATAACTGATAAAAACTTGTAGTTTTAAATAAAAAGGGAGTTTAATCAGGAAGGAAATTAAAGTACATAAGAATTGTCCAGTTTCTTTAAAACTGAACACGCTGTCTTTGTATTGAGAAATAGTTTTAAAATCTTTATAAATGTATAGAGTTTGTGTTTACCCAGTTTTTAGGTGGCCTTTGGTGGGCCTAAGAATGAAAACTGTTGTTACAAAAGAGAACTACTTTTAACAGTTATCGGGGTAGATGATGCTCATCGCTCTAATACCAAGGTGTATCAACATATTATCCCACCTAAAGACTGAGAGGAAAACATAAGAGAGCTTCCTAGAAATAAATGCAGTGCTTAGATTGTTAGATTCAGAGCTGCAAAAGCAAAACCCTCTCAAGTTTATGGCAGGAGTGTGACATTTTTTTATGTTAGTCTAACCCAAGGCTTTTTTAGGGTACTAATATTACCAGCATTAAAGTATAATTAAAAAAAATCTTGTGATCTCTCAACATGATAGTGCAATGGTCTGGTGAAAGAATTTCACAACCACGTCTGATGGATTTAAATTGAATATGGGTGGCCTGTATTTTGTATTTTCTAACTCTTTGCCTCCTTACTGGTCCTCAGGCTGGTATAAGCCTGCATTGCTTGCATTCTATATACGCAACACAGGCAATCGTGGACACTTGTGGTGGTCACCAGCCAGGAGACACAGGAAATTGTGTATGCAGAAATGGTGGAGTTTTTAAAATTAAATCTGAAAAGGAATCAGCAGCAGAGAATCAAGCCCCGTCTGCTAAATGTAAACTATGAGCAGTTTTGATTAATAAACTGGCCTATCTTTCTAATTTACTAACTTTTAAGATATTTAACAGCTTTATTTCATTATGAGTCCCTGTGGAGATGCTTTTGAACAGAAGAAATTGTAGTTTTTAGACAGTACATGCGTATTGATTATATTTTTTTAAAGATATTTTTCCCTGTTTTCTTTAGAGCTTTAACAGGGTTCTAGTGTGGAAGAGAATTACTTTGCTGCTACACATTTTTATTAGGGAATAACATACTATTAGTTTATTTTAAGCTGTTTACCATTTTTAAAGACTCTTTCCTAAACTTTATTTCAGTAAGAGGCAGGTGTGTAAAGATAAACCAGAAGTTATCTTGGCTGCTTAGGGCATGTTTGTTTGAAAACTAATACAGTCTGATTTCTAACAACTGATGCTTTTTTCCATAGCATCTTTGAAATGAACTAGCCTAGCAAATTTACTTTTGGATTAAGGTTCAGTTAAAGAAAACTTAGAAGTGCATAAAAGCAGGAAGGAGGGTGATTTGTGCTTCTGGTTTTCTGTTTCTGCTGTTTCTGAGTCCTGGTTGGCATGCGTGTTTGAGAGGCGCTCACAGCTCCTGTCATGCCAGATCTAGGTTGCTTATAGAAATATCAAGTCCTGTTTTGCACCCTGTTTGCTGGGGTGCTTAAGTATGCTTGGGTGTCAAATCTTAGGTTTCAAGCCACTGTTTCAATAGCCAGGGTTAGCAGAAGCAAAAGCAAAAAGCAGGGCACCTTCAGTTGTTACATAATAATGTAGATATTTTCTTAATTTGGATATGGCAGAGGCACATTTGCCAGTGTAATGCACTTGGTTTTGGACAATTTAAGTGAAGTATTCAGTTATGTCTGTGGGGAGTGTGTATTTTATAGATATAAATATAATTTACATATAAATACATAGATAAAAAGTGGCCTGTCAAGTAGCTTTATTGTAGTGGTGTGTAATTACATGACCATGTACATCATTTTCTGATGGACCACAGCCTGAGTCAGTGCCCAAAATGGATAGTGCTTAGTTATTTTTTCATACCTTGCTTGTTCAACGTTTTGCCCGCACTTCACTTGCTGTGTATTGCTGAGGTCTTAATTAAGTGGGGTGATATTTTTTTCCTCTTTATAGTTTTTAGTGCTTTCCTTGAGTACAAGAAGTAGCACTAGAAATATTTTGCAGACATAGAACAAAGACAGGGCTAGCTTGTGACTTACACAGTACTGGCCAAATAGGCCATGGCAAATGTAGCACTTGGGTCTTTCAAACCAACAGGAGTATTCTTCATCCTTCTATGACTCTCATGTGACATTCTTTGTCCAGGGAATGGCAAATTGTGGCTTGATGTTATGATCACTTAGTATATCAAGCGAAGACTGAAGGGGAACAGTGACATCTGAACAGCTTATTAATTCTGTCACAGCTCTGACTTATTCTGTCAAATTTTCAGACTAGTGGTCTGGGCCAGAGGACAGGTCAGTGAATTTTCATTCATTTGAAAGGGGCTTTGCAACAGATTCTAGAAGACTAAAGGTCTTGTAGGAAATTAGTAGATGGTCACTACTTGGTCAGACCGCATCATAGTACAATTATACAAAGAAATAATACAAGTGGTAATAAACTAGTTTCTTTCTATAATAATTTACTTAGCATAGGTTTCATTTGAGCAAAATTTTCTGTGTTTGTAAGTAAGAAATAATCTAAACTGATGGATCCATAGCTTTCTAACAAGGAGGTTAATGAATTTATTTTTTTTCTCTAGCATGTAAGTATGAACTGAAGTTCTTTGTTAGACCATGGTCTCCCTGTACATGGACTTTTCACCTGTTATGCACTTTTCACCTACCTCTCTAGGTACAAACAGTAGTGAACTGTTATTTGTATCTGCGCTTACATCTAAACACACAGAGCCATTGAACACTGTTAAGTTATCCATAGATCACAACAGAGAATCCAATGCATACTAACAGCCTTGCAGAACTTTGGGAACTTCCATTTAATAATAAGCAAAACACAAAGGAATGCATGGATATTTGTGAGACTTCGTTTTATGAATGTTCCCATTTTCGCTTGAACTCCTGATCTTTTTCAGTCTTCAGGAGGGAAAGTGGCTTTGGCTTTCAGCTTCCCTAAAATAGCTGCTGAGATTTGATCCTTGGTATGGGTTTCAGCAGCTATAACGCAAAACAACAAAAAAAAAGACATAAAACCCTTTGAAAACTTACCCAATGGCAAATGACTCTTTTATGAAGCCTTATCGGGGCCATAAAAGAGGCAGTGTGACTCTTGTGTGTCATGAAGAAGCCTGGTCACATTTAGCCAAGTGGCATACCATCATTCAACCTCAGCACAGCAGGCAAGGTATCCCTTGAAAAACTTGGATATAGTCTCTGAAGAAGAGACATTCGGGAGACCACTGTGAAGTTGAAGTAAGGCTTCCTATTGTGTATGCAGCTTCCAGCCATTGTACACATTTGACCCCCAAAAGACAAAATAAATTAAAGCTGCTCTTCAAAGTAATGCAATCAGTTCAAAAATATTGTGCTAATAAAGTTATAAATTCTAATTGAAAGATTTATGGCAATCCATTTAGTTGTTACTAGGTTATTTGTGACAGACAGATGCAGAGTAACCTGATTAGAGTCAGCATTGTGATGACTTGTAACTGCAGAGGGGAATAAAGCTTTAAACTATTGTTAAGCCCATTCTCTGAGATGCATTTGAAAGCTGATTTAAAAGAAAATATATGACTGTTAAATGTGGGCTTGCAGCTGCCTCAGATAGGTTGACCCAAAGAAAGTGCTAAAATGACTGGCAGGTCTTTCTTTGCCTAAGTTTTAATTCATAACTCAGTTTTGCAGATGGATTTAGAAGACATTCTTTTAAAATACTCTTTTCAATGTAAGATGAATTTTCCCATTCATTTTATATTTAATATCTCGTGTTAGGAAAAACAGTCTTAAGTTAATAACAGAAATGCTATTAAGGAGTTTATTCTTTTGGATTTGATGAACAAACTATAAAAATTTGCTTCCTAGATGGACATACCCTTGAAAAATGTGAAAGCAGTGCTTTTATTCACATGTATCTGTATAATCTTAGTTGGAGGAGCTTAGCTTTTTTGGAACCAAATAATAGTTTCACGGATGCTACAAAGACAAGGAAGCTAGCTGTCATCTGGAACATGTTCCTAGATTTAATACCTAAAAAATGGGCATTGTTTTCATATTTTCTTTAAGGTATAATTTGTGTGGTGACACCCTTCAAATCGTTCTACAAGTGAGAACTAATTCAATTTTGTATTTGATTTCTTTGACCTATTTATCATAAGCAGGATTAATTGGTGAAAAGATACAGTTTTGTATAATCAGGAATAAAATATATCAAGTTTTTGAATAATGCTGTAGAAAGTGTGTTTCAAAGCAGTTCCTAGTCCTAACATCAGTGCACTTGAATGCTTAGTCACAATAAATCAGTAAAATGATCCAAACTCAGGCTTATTGGCAAGTGCTGGTCTTAGCCTTTCTGATTAATACAGGTCTCTTCCTATAATATGTCAATTTATATTATATTCAAAGTTATAATCAAAATAGATGTAGTACTTACAGCTGTCAAAGGGGCCTATTTTGACAGAACTGGTTTTGTATTGAGTTAAAGGATTCTTATGGCTCTAACCCTATAGAATAGTATGCTTTACTTGCTGACATGCATTCATTTAATAAACTCTTTCTCTAATACTATAGGAGGAAATACTATTTTACTAGAACATCTGAAAACAGAGGGTGAACTGTAAATCTGATCAATTAATGGATTATTAAACTCTGTGTTTATATAGAGTAGGGAGCTTCCTTTGGCAAGTTGCAATACAGATGAATTTCCTGTTAGTATTGACAAGCAAGTGTATTAAAATAGTAGGAAATACCAAACAGGAAGAATTGTAAAGTGTGTGTCTGTATTGATATATTTTTGTAAATATGTGTATGTTTGTGGTACATATGTATTATCATATTCCAGATTATCAGTGTCATTTTAAGACTGTGTACTCCTTTTTCCAAGACTACTTTCTCTTGTCTCTACCTTATCAAGTTGTGATGACTTCATTTGAAGAGGCCATGTTTGACTCTGCCTTCAGGATGACTTTTTGTGAGTGCTAAACTGGGGAAGGCAAAGGGAAGAAACGGGGTAGAAACCTTGCCAGTTTGTAAACATCAGCTTTTTGTGAACCAAAATCCTCTGAATACCTCCTGCCAATGTCCTTCCTAAACTCTGGAAGAATTTTGGAACAGGCTATGGTGTCTAGATACTTAGGATCCAAAATCTATGTATGAGAAACTTCCCTTTCACCTTGCCATCAAAATCCACTCAAGAAGTCCCTGTTTACAGGTGTGAAATACCAGACTCTGAGATCCTAAGCAGTTAGGTACCCTGAAGATTTCATCAGTGTTGTGCGTGTTCAAGCCCAGGTGAACAGGATATTCCTAGCAATTGTAACTTCTGTAACTGTTTTCTAATGGTGTTCATTTGAAGCTCAGGGGCCTGGAATGGTTGAATAATTCCCGAAGTGATGGATTAGCATGCAGAGAGCAGTTGAGGTGGTCAAAGGTGCATGATAAATGTAATTCATCACATGGATATTACTGCTGTGTCTCTGGGGTTTCTAGGGGACTAGCATAAGCACATTTTGGGAACTGGCAGAACTCCTATTTTTAATTTTCGAGTTCCTACTTTTAAATATTAATCATAACTACCAAATTCATTGTGATTAAAGCTATCAGTACAGCTTTGTGTCAAATATTAGAGCTGATTTTCTACTACCTATGAATGCTAATGTTAGCCACAAACTATTGTGGTATGGGAGAAAAAGAAGTCTCAGAGCTTGTAATCTCTTTTCAGTTAACCTTTATTCAGCTGGAATATGACCCTTGCACAAAACTGGGAGCTCTGAATAAACTCTATTAAGAACTGTAAGAATGAAATTCAATGTTTTCCAAGGCTTCACTTTGGAATTTGTAGTGAATGACAGAATTATGAGAATATTGAAGAAATATCTAGACTCTCTAAAATTTTTTGGTCTTAGTACATTAGGAAGGCTGTTGGAATAGTTTTAAGATTAGTGGACGAGATGGTGCAACTTCACTGCATCTGTAGCAGTCAAGGTGATCTTGGAAGACACTGGTACACAACTTCCATTAATTCTAGTGATTCTCACTTTGAAAGGTCAAACCAATCATCTTTTCTACACATATTTTTTTTCCCCAGTTTATACACACAACCCCCCAAGTCCTATGTTCCCTATTAGGGTTGGTTAAATCTAATTCTGAATCTAATACTTAAAAGCCAGTGGTATACTCAAAATGCAGGATAACTGTGTGCTTTTTTAACTGGAAAGAGAAACTCTGTTTTGCCAGTTCTCATCTTAAATAGGTATTTTCCATCTCTATCTTTACTTCCTTGCTTCCTAATCTCTTAAGTAGTATTTGTGAAGACTCACACTTAATTCACTGTTACTGACAATTCTAAAATCTGGAAAACATTTCTTAAATTGAGAGAGATTTGTTGAAAACTGGATTTTTGGGTCATTTTTGATTTGTAGTTACCATATGTCACAATCTAAGTCATTTCTTGTCAGTCCGCAATGTGGATGAGGTACTGCTGAGCTGAAGATAGTTGTTCTGGAAAGTCTCAAGTGTTTGTCTCAGTTATATGCCATTGCTGTGCTATTTCAATCAAGAATCAGAAATGCTGTGATGGGCATATTGTGTTTGTTCACATCCCTGTCTGTCAACACTTCAGGAACCTTTTCAGTACCCTTTTCCCTACTGCTTTCCGTGATCGAAGCATGACTTGCTTACTAAGATTCTCATAAGATAATCATTTAATAGCAACTCTGAGCCAGAAGACAAAAGGAAAGATAGTTCAAGAACTCATTGCTAATTTCTCTCCCAGTGTAATCAAATCAGTGCAGCTCTCCAGCCAGGACTTATAACCCTTAATAAGTCACTCTATTCGATTAAGAGGAATTGATTTTCTTCTACTGTGGATCATAGTGATTATGACAAATATGGTATCTGCTGCTCACTTTCCTATCTTCCCTGCTAGTGTCCATTTGTTTGCAGGGTCGGCAGGTAAACGAGCCAGAGAGATGACGTGGTGTCATTAACTGCAGTTGGTGTCAGCACTCTGACAGCTGTGGAATTGAGTGGTTCCATAGATCAGAGTAGAAGCCAGTTGTGAGGGTCTTGCACAACAATTACGTACTTCTGACAACTCTACTGACAGCCTTAAATGCAGGAAATGATGGGACAGTAATTTGTAATTGCAGCTAGGACAGCAACTTGCAATTGGTGGTGGTGTGGTGGCAGCATATGGGCCATAGTTTAGAGGTTAGCCAACATTAAAGCAGGTGGGAGAAGGGGAGAGGAGAGCTGTCAAACTGCCATGTTTCAAAAGTAAAGCAACGTTGACCTTCTCTTCAGCCAGAGGTTACCAGTGGAAATGTTTCTTGACAAGGTTACCTATTTGTTTGCTTTCCCTAAGCTTGTTGGCAGGAGAAAATTTAGTTGAACTGAATTAATTTAGTTTTCTGGGGGGCAGAGGAGTAGAGAGGGGAATTAGGTGAATATCAGTGCTGTTCAAGATAATTTTGAGAATGGTCACATAAGGGTACATCAAAGTTTGTTTATACAAGTCTAATTCTTTGGGCTATCATGAGTGCACTCAAACGGCAAAACAAAACATTGTATCTGTCTAGGAATTTTTCTTTCGCTGTCGTGGTAATAGCAGTCTATACCTGGACAGCTTTTCTTCTCGATGCCCTCAAGCTGTAGACCACATGGCAGGTGCAGGTGAACTTTGGGAAGAAGTGAGTTGCTCACATGGCTCAGCTCTTTCCTGTTTAAACAGCAGTAAAAATTAAGTAAAAACACACCAGATTTTTTTTTTCCCCCGGAAGTATTGCCTAACCCATATCTGGGCATCTACTTAAGAAGCTTTACTTTCAGAACTATTTAATTACTTTCTTGCTGAGCAAGGGAAACTAAACTACCATTTCAGTGTTGAATTACATAACCTGAGTAAATTAAGACAAAGTTTTCAAAATTAGTATGATAATGTAGTTTGACATTCTGCATATCCTGAAAGATATATGCTCTTGTGTTAGGGCCTGAATTTGGTCCATGTTATCCTGAATAAATATTGAAACCCTGCGTAGAGTTAAAAAGATTTCAAGTGAGGAAAATCATATCCCCTATAAACTGTTTTAATATTGAGGTGACTCAAAGATAAAACTACTGCTTCATGAATTTTAGTTGTTCTGTTCTAGTTAGGCTTCAGTTCACATTTCTTTTTAAATTTATAAA
Source organism: Phalacrocorax carbo (assembly GCF_963921805.1). NCBI lineage: Eukaryota > Metazoa > Chordata > Aves > Suliformes > Phalacrocoracidae > Phalacrocorax > Phalacrocorax carbo. The sequence goes on along the minus strand of NC_087513.1, from coordinate 107,128,457 downwards.
GACTGAATATTCTGCAGAGGAAAAAGTTTTGATGCCCATACCATGTGGTATTTTTGAGATGTTATATGTCTTTTAAATATTGCAGCTGTTTCATGCAGTTGACATTTACTTTCTTGCATAGCTATGTGGAATGGTGGTAAAATGGGATTCAAATCGCCAGGTGCTATGTCATATTGTATAAGTACAGCTTTCGAGCACTGATTAGATGGCAGTCTGATGGTTTTGGAGTGCCTGAAATCTACAGCCTTTGGATCCGGAGAGAGTTTTGAGGGAAGCGAGATAGAGACATTAAAATTTTTCAGGTTTCAGAATATTTTGAGAAACTTGCTTCATTAACACACACAGAGACACACACAAAATCCAGTTACTTCCATTTCAGTAACTTATTCCCTTCGTTAGCTTTATTTGCAGTTTGAATTTTCCTAGACCCAACTTCCATCCATGAAATACTACAATCCTGTAGTGGGAATGTCACCCTAAGGAAAAAGCCTTGAAAAATTGCAACTTCCATAATTATTTACTACCTACATCTTCTCTTAGATAGGTCTAGCACCCTGAATTTTTTAAGTATCACATTCTAAATTGTGATTTTTTCAAATTTCAGATTATTCTTATGTCCCTTTTGTGAAAACTGTCAGGTTTTATAGTGTACTTTAGAAGCTTGAACAGTAATACTGGACAAAATATCACAGGAATAACCTAATCTTTGGCAGTTATATGCTGGGTAAACATCTTTGCTGCTCTTTTCTTACATCCAGAGATCATTTTAGTAATTTTTAGCTGCATTGTTAAATCAGGAGTTTGTGTTCCCCTGGTTATTTCCCTTTTCCTCTAGGATATAATCTTCCTTTCTGTCACTGTGAGGTTTTTTGTTTGTTTTGAAATATGATCTTACTATAAATCTTGAACTGTGTCCAGTTTACGAAGCAATGCTTGTTTGTATAGATTGCTTACCACTTCATTATCCAGTAATGTGTGTTGTCTGAAAATTGGATTAGTAGTGACCTTATATTTTCTTCTTGATTACTGACAGGTATTGAATTGTTTTGAGGGTGTGAACCAATGCCAGCATAGCTCCACTAGGAACTTGCTTTCTCGTTGCTGATTCCCTAGTGGTATTTCTTTTTCTGGATTTATCAATTACCAGTTTCAAATCCACTTAGTACGTGCCAGGTTTAATTTGTATAGTGCTGATTTTCTAATGCAAATATCATGTGGTCAGATGCTTCACTGCCTATATAAATTTTTTTTCTATGAAAATGTGTCGATCATAATATAGGGAGATGTGATATAATCATCAGCCTCCTTCTGAACAGCAGGTTCAAAGCTCTTATTCTGGATTATTGGACCATTTGGTTTCTTGTTTTTTAAAAGCATCTTTGGCTGTATAGTGCAACTTTGGCTTGAAGGGTGTTCCCTGTTGGTGTTGCTTTTGACCATGCAGTGCTGCTTATTCTGTGAGAGAAGCAAGACAGTCTGATGAAGTATACCAGTGCTGTTTATGTTATGAGACTGTCTTAAATGCATATAAAACCTGGTTATTGTGTAGTAGAAAGCGGAATACTCAGCTAAGGGAATAAGATATTTCTCGGCTTTTAAAAAGGAAGGAAATTCTTCAGCAGCTTTCTTTCTTATGGCTTTATCTGACTGCATTTATTTTGTTATTTAAGTAGCAACGGTTGCTGGAAATTAGGACTGAATATTTAAGTTACTATTAGACCCTAAAATGATCTACTTAAATAAAACCTTCTTATGGACAGCTCCTTTCTCTTTAAGGCCTATAAAATGTGGGTCCTCTACATTGTTTTGGCTTATGCAATTTGGATATATTGGAATGTAGTTAGTGCCCTGGGGAGCGCAAGGTTAGAGCAATGTAGAGGAGGCTCTTGTTCTGTCTGGGGATGACTCTATCTCTTCAAACAGTATTTAGAGGATACAGAATGTTCTTGGGACAAACTATTTTCCATCTAGGAAATCTGCCAGTGACAGTGTGTGACCTCAGTTGTCACCTACTTTTTATATATTACAATCTTGCATGCTTAGTATATTCTTCCTCTTCTCATCATCACTTGAACCTTAAAGTTTCCTGATATAAAGAGAGTAAGCATATGGCTTAGTTGCTAGAATTTCTGTAATAATGAATAGTTATAAGCACTTGACAGTATAGAGATGATTGCATCACCAGTACCTTACTTAAATAAACACTTTCTTTCTGAAAATATAATAGTTAAAATGTAAGCCTCATCTCAGATTGAAAATTCCAATGGTTTGGTAGAATTGGTCTAACTCTCTTAATACTTAGTGTTGGGTTTATATTGTAGGTCTTGTAGAGTCTAATAGTTCACTGATAACTTTGTCCCCCTTTGTTCAGAAATCAAGTGGCCAACTAGAATGAGTATCAACAGTTAACATTCCTTCCCCTCTGCTTGGAATTTCCACTAGAAGGACAACAGTGTCTGTAAGCATCATAGAAGACATAGCTAGGAGGCACTGATTTTGCTTTTAGAGAGAGAATGCCCTAATCCCCTAGAGCCTTGGAGTATGCTGAAGAATAGTGAATGCCTCCGATTTTATACCTGTGCAAAAATTCTTTTGTAGAAAGTTGTATTTATGCTGGAAAACAATTTCACACACGGGTGCTAAAAATTATAATCAGTCTAAGATTACAAAGAGCGGTAGCTCTAGCATATGCTTGACTTTTAGCTTTTTTGGTTTATTTTTTTCTTGAGTCTAATGTGAATTAAGGTGTAGAATTTCTTTGCTACTTGAGGGTCCTAAGCAAAACGCTATGGTTGAGTTACAAGCCCTTGAACAATGAGTGGTAATGCACTCTTCACTCTAATGTAGAAAACGCTGCTGTTAAAGTCAGTCATGTGCTTAACAAAATAGCAAAGGAGTTGAAGGACATGCCTAGGTGGTGGAAACCAACAAAGATCCTTTTGGACTTTGCTTGGTTTGCTGGCTGCTTTCTGTGAGCTCATCTGATACTGTAAGTCAAGCATAGAAGTCTCAGTGGACATTTGGTGATTCTTCATGATACTACAACATTAGAATTTTGAATAGAAACAGTTGAGGATATAATTAATCAGTTTATGTTAGCAAAGTGCTCTGTAAATACTAGCTATTATAAAATAAACTGACAGTATAGTCTGGAAAAATGGTACAAGCATCCTCATTACTGTAAATCATTATGTTTGCTAACAGAGTTCTGCTTATTATTAAGGAGAATTTATAACTGATGAAGGGTTCAAAAGTGACCTGGAGCCTTGAGTCCTTAATTTATCACAGGAGCAGGACATTGCTGACAAGGGTAAAAAAAAAAATGCTGTGGTGCTTCCAGTGCACCCTAACCTTGACCTGGAGGATACATCTCCGGGTACAATCGGGTAATTCTTGCTCCATGCCCTGTAATTCATGACCTATCTGTTACGACTACAAATAAGAATATCCATTACTCTCTGCTGAAAGTTGGACTTTATTAGTATTACCTTTAATTTATATTATACTAAGACCTAGAGGAATGGCTTCCCAACATTGTAAACAATGTAAAGGCACAACAAAAAGACCATCTCTGCCCCAGAGAACTTATATTTTAACTGTTGTGCTGTAGACACTGGCATGTTTACAGATGACTCTCAATCAGACTTCCTTGTGAGGCACTCGGGTTATTGTGGATTGAATTGTTTGTTCACAATGCTTGGGTGCTATGGTTAGTGTGGTTTTTATGAATTTTTTTCCTCTTTTTAAATCAGCTTTTATTCATATTTCAGTTTAAATTATTACCACACAGCAAGTCACTAAGATAATGTAAATACAAAAATCTGTAGCTGATAGTGTCCATGTGCAACCACAGGGCAAAGCTTTCTTAGGCATTCCTCTTGCTCTGGAGGGTTTAAAAATCTTTTCTGTTTCCTTACTTCATCATAAAGTTTGATAGCAGTAGCAGCCTTTCTCAAACGACTTTTCTTTCCCCGTTTTCTTATAATTATGAACAAAGGTCAATTACTTTCCTATCAAGACAGATTCTGACAGCCTCTTGAGTGAATAAAGCTACAGCTGATGCGCTTGTCAACATTTAAAAATAAAAATCCAGAGTACACTTTTACTTCCTCATTACTAGATGGAAGTCCAAACCAAACAGAAAACAATTGGGAAGGGATGAGTTGTTCAAATACATTACCTTTGTCAGCGACTTATATATTATGTTGTGAAATATTTCTCAGTTTAAGTTCCAGAATGAACAGTAATATCCAGGCTATTAAATGTGTACATTCAGTATGTTCTGCATTCTAAAAGAGTGTGAATGCCCTAGTTAAAACAAGTCCTTGTAGATGTCTTTGCTTGAACACTTTTAGATAAAATGCATACCTAATTCAGAAGCTACTTCTGATTAAAAAAAGAAATCATTAAAAATAGTTTGCTGCTGCTTAGTTTTCATTGTAAGTGAAGAGTAAGCTCCAGTGTGGTGTTGCTACATAAATATACTATCAGACCCCAAAACATGTAGTATATGTTAGAGAAGATAAGATTTTATGTAAAAGTGTGCTGTTTTGCTGTTAAATACCATGTCTACTTTTCATTACGAGCTACTAAGATCCAGCTTGAGCTAGCAATAAATCCATATGCTAGAATACATTCACGTCTCTGTTATGTGATGCACCATTGTGTAAAAATATCCATGTTGTCTACTGAATGGGCTTGCTCAATGAACAGGATTAATTAGGGCAGGTGTGAAATGTTAATTATGGCTGTTACTAATTTTGGAATAAAATGGGTGTTGTCATATTGGAAAAGAGTTTGTTTGGACTGAGTCTCTTAGTGTATCTCCAACTTTGCTTTGGAGGCTTGTCTCCAGAGTCACTAGGTTACATACCTACTTTGCTTTCATTGATTTATTGATTCTGAGCATTTGGAATCGTGAACAGTTGCACAGTAATTTAGAAAAAAAAAAACAAACCCTCAATCAAACGAAAGAGAGAAGGAATAAACTGATGGGTGGGAAAGAGGAGAAAGAGCTGAAGTGATTATAAATTTAAGTTTTCACTTATGGTTAGATGTTGAAACTCTAGTATAGATATTCTGGAAGGGAGTAAAGCAGTAAAATTTTGCATTGCTTTGTGGAGACTTGAGACTTCGCTCCATATCCTCTCCCACTACTTAGACCCTACCCAGATGTTGACCAATGAAGTGGGCAGTGGGGTGGGGAGAAAGAGTGAAGGGTTCTTACAGGAATTCTTAAACCTACTCAGTTATTTCATCTGCTTATCTTCTTGAGAGCATTGCTTTGTGATCCCATATCTCAGTCAGTATAGTCGCTGTACACAACTGTTGAGGGACTTAAAATGCTTGGTGTTTCCAGGCAAATATTTAATAAGTAGAGGCTTTAGATACAAAGAGTGCTGCTTTCTGATTGGACAACACTGAAAATACACTTTGTCAAAATCAGGAACTGAATGCAGTCTTGGAAGCACAAGCAATGTAAAAATGTGGTCTTTATTTAATGCCTTTCAATCTTAATGTTCCTAGGCTCTATTTCCTAAATCATTACCCTTTCAACTGGACAATACACTACAGCATTTCTCAAATTATCGGTGACATGTGGAGAAACTTCTTTTACAAACCTCAGTCTTAGAAATGTATGGATGTCTCTATGGGTTGTATTTATGGATTGATGTACCTGAATCAGAAGATTCCTCTTTCAAGTTCTGAGCTTGATTAAATTAATTGATAAAAGACAACATGTGTCGTTCTTAATAAGTTTCACTGAAATAGAAGAAAAAGCTGTAGATGTTGGAATATTAATGATAGCAATCCTCACAAATAATCTTGAAAGTACACGTTTGGAGACTGAAGAAAAAAGAGCAAGGGAGCCTCTGTTTGTAGAAATGTGTACGTTATCAGGTTTTATATAAGATACAAAGTGTTATTGGATTTTATGGTCTTCGATTTCCATCATTCCTGTAATTATAAATAACCCTTTCAGTCATTCACCTGCTGTAGTATATGGATAAATACAGTTGAACACTTGCCTGGCAATACACAGGTATTTTTGACATTTTTTTTTCCACGTGAGTTATTCATTATGGTAATGGTACTTTGTGATGTGCAGTTTCTGGATTTATGACCCATTCTCGATAAGCGTGAATCCAGGCTGCATGTGCATCTTTGATAAGGTTCTAATTGGATAGCGCTGACCTTTCTGAATGTAATTCTAGGAGGAAGATTAAAAAGCAGTCCAGAAAGTGACAGGTTTGGGGCAATAACATATGAATTCAGCTCCGCTGGCAGGCATGAGATGTAAGCCATGATAAATTAGAGGCAGGCCAAACAGGCTTGCTGAATGATTGCTCATTTCTGCTCCATCCTTGGGTAAAATCCCATGAGCAGCGCCAACGGTGCCATATTTTCCCTGTACTCCAAATTCAGTGTTTACTGATTATGCATGCTACAAAAATCATACAGGTAGTAAAGTTTCAGAAGACACTGAGGAGAGCCTGCTGAGCATTACCCATCTGAATGATACTGTCCCTTCGTGCGCTAGGGGAGTTGTATGTTTGTTGTCCTCGTTCAGCTACTTGGTAATAGCCTGCTTCTGCTTGCTGCTTCTGATGGTTTTCTGCTCTAGTTAAATTACTTTTTAAAAAGTGATTAGCTTCATCCAGTGTCTGATTAAATAGCTTACAAATCGAAACTAAAATTATCCAGCTTGACTCTTCATGCATTTTTGTTTTGTTTTGTTTTTAATTTTTTTAATTTAAAAATAAGATTATGAATACGAATGAAGCTGAGTTACAGATCTTGTCCTACAGGTGTGATTAGAGGCCTAAGGAAATATAAGAATGCACTAGAAATAAAAACATAAAAAAAATGCAACTTTATATGAAAAGTTTACTTCAATAAAAAATTTGATAGTATGGTTAACTTGGCAATTATCCAGAAGACTCACCAGATGCTTCCTGTACTGAAAGGTGCCTTTTATTTCTGGATGAAATTTGGGGTATATTTTAGATGTCTTTTTATTGTCTGCATTATTATTTCTACATAATATTTGTGGAGAAAACTTGACAATGTAAGGCAGTGGAAGAAAGCAACGGAAACCTGTATATCAAGTTCTATGTTGATTTTTCAGGTTTTATACATACACAGCTTAAGGGCTGTTTTTACTGTTGTTCTTAGTACCAGTTTTGCATTGTGACAAAAACATTAAGAGTCTGAAGTCACTTTCTGAGAAACGCTTGCTCTGCTGCATGAAATCTGAGATCACCAAACTGAAGGGAAAAATATGTGTCACTTCAGTAAAGCTAACCGTGAATAACCTGTTTTTGAAGCTTTGTAAGCCATTGCAATACAGCCTCCAAACTGCATAGTGGAGAATTCAGTTGGACATTAGCTTTAGCCTTGGAAGTAAAGTGGACATGAAGGGAGAAAAAAGTTACGAATGTAAATAGGCTTCCAGGTAACTGTGAGAGCATCATAGAGGCTACTGGAGTTGTAAATAGGGGCTTTTTAATTTAAGTTTATAAATTTAATTTAACCGTACAGGAAATAAAAACTGATTTTGGAGTTTGATGCTTAATCTTATGACAAACATATATAACTTAGATCCCCCAGTAGCAGTGATATTTGTGAGAGGGGGATGTAATTATTAATGCCTTGGTTTATTGGAGCATGCTGATAAAAATGAGCTGTTGTTACCTCTCTGATAGTTTGTTTATCTGTCTTGAAACATTTAGAAAATGGGTCATGGTAAGAAACTGTCAGAGGTTACAGCACATAGTTGTTATTGAAGTCTTAATAGTCTGTCTAATGAAGATACTTAAAAGCAGATAGAAAATGAAATATTCTTTGCTTTTAATAATTTGACAACTGAAATGTGGCAGAAGAGTTTTTAAAGTGAAAGGCCACGTTTTGGTTAATCCAGTAGAAGTGTTTTAGAGAAAGGTCCAAAGGGGCAGGAGTTTCCACTGTTGGTGTACCTTGACAACACAAATGTCCATGAATCAGAATGTGATGGCTTGCACTTAGAAATTCAACTGAGAGGGAGAGGCAAACTGTGCACATGAGAGACACGGCTAAAAATATTCCTAGAATCAGCAGCACCTCCACTGGTCATGCGTTTTTAAAAGTGTTTCCATGCTGTTTCAGGCCATGTGGCAGGTAATTTAGGGCTGATATTACAGGTGAGCTGAGAATTGTTCAACATGTGAAGAAGTGTTATGTCTTCTAAAGGCAGAATTGTCAAATACGGTTGCTTAAAGTTAAGTAAGCTTCAGCACTTAAATATCAATATCTTATCAACTTGATTTTCAGAAATTCTTTGTGGCTCAATTCACTGTCCAATTCTGAGCATGGAGCAATATGGGTGCTTTTGCACCATCATATATACCAAACGTTTGGGGTTTTTGTGTCATGTAAGGTACGTATGTTTATTTTGTATTTTAAAGTTTTGAATATTTTAATGAAGTGATCTTGGTTTGTACAGTTTCTGGAGAATGGACATTTTGAACTAATTGGGTGCAGTGGTCAAGAAATTTCCTTCTCTACTTAGGTAGTTCAACTATATCTCTACTGTTCTTAAACCGCTATGTTCAAATATAACTGGAATAGGTGGTATGTTATCATGTGAAGTTTGGTAACTGTTTCATAGTAATTCAGAGCAATAAGTTAAAAGTGGCTGTTACTTCATGAATATGTGGCTAAAGCAAAGATCCGATTAAAAACAAGCAGGTGTGCAAAAAAAAAAAAAAGGTAGTACTTCTTGCTGTCATAAATTGATGCTGTTGAACTGAAGCTGGTGAGCCTGATGCCGTTTCTGTAGTGACTTTAATTTGGGCATTTCAGCTAATTTTCCTTGTTATCTTATCATACCAATCATTTTGTTGGTTAGTTTTTTGTTTTTTTTTTGTTTTTTTTTTTTTAATCTCAATGAAATTGCCATTTTACTACATAACTCTGAAAGTGGGCATGTACTTTGAGATGGAGATAATGCTCACTGATGGAGATACTGGCTCACTGACCAGCATCTAAACATAATCAAGATTTCTGAGACAGCAGAACCTTGAGTGTTAGCTGGAGTGTTTTGCAATATCTTAACTCCAAGCCTTACAGGATGAGAAAAAGAAAAAAAAAAAAAAAAAAGGTTTTAAAAAGGAGTAACAGCATGTAGTGGTAAGGTGAGACTGTAGGTGAAATCTTTCTGATAGAGTCCATTTGTATTGTTACTGCAACAGACACAGAGCTATTTGTTTTATTACAAAGTTTCCATGGTTAATTATCTCTTCACAAGCAGGCAACAAGTCTTTTGTGGATGATTTGCATTAGCAGTTTTCCTGATAAGAAAAAGAGTCCGTGTTCCAGATGCTTGTTAGTTTTCTAGCTCCAGCGCTTTAATGTTCCAAAGACAGCATTTGTCCCCCATAGGCAAACTCCCATGCTGCTGTTCTGCAGAGAGCCAGGAAAATCAAAGAGCCACCTACTGACCCTACCTATTGTCTGGCCTTGTCGCCTTCTATCAGTAGCATGCCACAATCAGCAAGCTACATGTGTACCTCGTGCTTGCTTGGGGTTTGGCAGACCCTGTCCCTTGCACCTGTTTGCTTATGCATGAGCTGTGCATGTTTGAATCCAAATAGCTAACGGAGAAGAAAGGCGAAGGGGGAGGGAGTGAGGGAGGGAAGTCACCGTCAGGCGCTTTTCATTAGGCTGCTTGGAGAAGCCAAAGAACAATGATGCTGTGGAGCTAAAGGAAGCATTGGCAGAGTCCACCAGTGTACTATAAAATTGGTAATTTTAATAGATGTGGACGGTTGATCATGCCACATCGATAAATAAAGTCTCTGAGGAAAGACATTTGCTTTTTATACTTACTTTAATTCTCAGCTTTGATCTCTGATGAAAAAAGATAGTGTAATTTGTGGGTGATGGGAGAATCTGTACTTCTTTTGAACAGAATCTTACTTTATTGTAAGAGCTGATAAAAGTGCTATTCGGTGTGAGTATGGATGACAGAATCTAGCCTGTTAACCTGCTAACAAATCTAATCTATCCAGTCTGCTGGCATATGTTTGCAATTGTTACAGAGGAAGGTCCTCTTGAATTTTCACTGCTATGAGCAGGAGTCACATTTAACCTTGTTCACCAAATGTGGGTTTTGGGTTGTTTTTTTTTTTGTTAGATATTTCTCATACAGAATCTCCTGTATATGTGTGAGCACAAGCACAAGAAAACAGATTCCACATGCTACTGTATATTTCTGGTCTTTTCAGTGTTTTGAGAAAAATACAGGAAAAGGTTGCTCCAGTTCAACTCACTAAAAGAGAGTGCAGAGCCGTGTTCTTGTTTTCACATTCATACCTGCCCAGAGAGAACAAAACTGCTCTGCTAAGCACAGAAATCAAATACCTTCTCCAACCTCTTTGGTGCTTCTTCCATGCATTTCTTTCCTTCTTGCTTTGGGTTGTGCTTTAAAAATCATGCGTTGCCTCAAATACTATATAGATAAGGTTTAATTTGGCTAATGTTACTCATGGTATAGCTTTATAAAGGTGGCAGTGATTCTCTGCAAGTGATAGGAACCTAATCTCCATTCTAGAGTTAAATAAGTGCGGTGGAATAAGGCTCTTCAACAACTACATATTAGCTAACGTATAGCCTTGTACAGTGGATATGTCAAGTAGTCTTTGCCCTAATTTAGAAAATTCCTGAATAATTTTGTTTCACAGATCATGCATTTCCTATGCATATATAGGCTTTGTTAATGCCAGCTGGACTTAAGTTTGTAAAGCTTAAGTCTTTTATTTGTAGTTCCTCAGAGGGAGATAGACATCTAAATACCTTTGAGAACATAGGCCCTATGTAATTGTTGCCTTTGAAAGTGGGTTTTGGGATCTAAGGATACTTTGCAATATTGCTGTTACTCAAAGGACCCATGGATACATAAAACTACAGAAGAATAGGTGAAATTGAAAGTTGTCAAATTCCTTAAACTTAGAGCAACTATAAATCTTGTTTGCCTTGCCAATGGAATTTTCTACCAAATATATATCTAATTGCAGGCATTATACTGATCACTCCTTTCTCGTCCCTTCTTTTTTTTTTTTTAAGTACTTTCTTTATATCTCAGTGAGAACCGTTCACAAATTTAAGATGACAAAGTTTTATGTTTCTATGAAATAGGAATGTTCGCTTCTTTTATATGGAGAAGGGTCTTAAATGTGTTTTCTAAAATGAACTCCTGTTAATAAATTCATATTGTTACTTCAAGTATTCCTGTAAAACCTTTTCATAAGGTAAATTTTTCATGCAATGTAATGTAATTTCAGTAAGTACTTCAGCATATTATGGTGGATTTACTTTATATAATTCAGTATTGCATCAGAGAAGTTCCTGTGCTTTTTTTTTTTCTGGTGAGAATTGAGCCAGTGCTTCTAATAAGCTTCTTCCAGTGTGTTTCACCTCTAGTCTTTTGTCCCATACAAGGGTTATCTGACAAAAGGGGAAGTAAAAAGAAAGAACAGGATGCATTCCTGTGGTCTCTTTTGCACATTCAGCTATGGTAGAAAAAATGTCGTCAATCCTGTAGTAAGCAGAGTGGCATTTGCAAGTGAATATGTGTAATGAATTCCGGGAAGACTTCACCTTTTACTTGTGTTGCCCAACAGAGTCGTAAAGCAGTTGTCTTTCTGTACCCCACACATTCTGAACAAATGAACACTTTCGACCTTTGCAAACAGTTTCAGTGCTCATACAGTTTCAGTGACTGGGCAGAAGGTAGTACATCTGCAGGCCCTTGCATGACTAATTTCATGTCGGCAACAGATTTTACTGCCATTTAAATAAGAATTTATAATAATAGCTGTAAAGTTGCCAGATGGTTAGACTAGTAAGTTTTAAGGTCTCTAAGCTTAAAAATATTTAGGTTTTTTTTATTTGCCTCTCTTCCTTGAGCAGAAACACATTTAGATTTTTTTCAATCAGTATTTAGCACAAACTTTTTTCTTCCTTATGCTAACCCATTTACTGTAATACAGTTGTCTTTCAGTAGATTTTTTTTTTCCTTAATAGCTATTTTGATTAGATTGGCTGTATACGTAAGGAGTAGCAATACAATAACTTACCTCAAAGGCATGGGTATAGAACTCTTTTTGAATACAATAGTAATAATGGGAATTCATCTGTATAGTGACCCCGTTCCCAGTGGAACCACTACATACTAAACAGGATGATTCCCTTTGGGAGTTCGTGCAGCATTTAAACCCTGGCAGGTTTAAATTTCCAGAGCTAACTTTTTGCCATCTTTACAACCTTTATACACTTATGCAATATGCCTCAGAGGGGCATGTGTTTGTCCTCTGTGGCACCTTTACTGGTGCTGCACAGACTGTGGGAGATGTTGCATATAGTTTATCTATGAAGATATCCATGAGTCTCCACAAGTCTGAACAGAGTTTAAGTTCAATAAGCTTCAGAATTGGAGAAGAATCACTATATCCTTGTCCTATCTGTTCCTCTGCTTCAGGGGTACAATTCCAAAGCATATTACAGTGTTAGATTCAAAAGGCAAAATCAGACTTCAGGTCATGAAGGTATAGTGTAATACTGAATGGGTTTGTTTTAAAAAAAACCCATTCTTCCACCTGTTTTTGTTTTGTTTTTCTGTTTTAAAACCAAATAATCTCATTTAGATAAAGAATTTTTTTAAAACCAGGATACTTTGAGCCCACCTAATTTATATAAATTTAAATCGTTTTCTCTGTTTTATATATAATAAACTGTAAATAAACTTAACTTGTCAAGTTTTACAGATAGTTAACATTCAGCTGTGTCTCACCATCAAGTAGTATTGCTTAGACACACAGGAAGTACAGAGACTGATATATCTTGTTACTCTTGCTGGGGACCAAATGCAACTCTTCAGTGGTATATGCAACTCATTAGGACTTCAGCTTCTTTTTTTTTTTTTTTTTAATGGTTGCTTTAATATATATATATAAAAGAAGATTAAATATTCAATTTAATTGAAATAGGTTGTGCGTCTTTTGTAATTATCTATTTTTGTGTCCTAGTAGTGGTGGTATTATTCAAATGTTTTTATAGACATTAACCAGTAAAGACATTCCCTTTGGAGTCTTCTATAGAATCTGACTATTTTTTTATTTTTCTGTATGTTTTGGGGTTTTCCTTCAAGTTTTGTAAATGATATTAAACTCATTTTCTCTTTGACACTGAAACTTTGTGTTTCAGCTTGATTTTGAAAGCTTCTTTAAACAGTCACATCTTCATTTTTAGATGGATTTTGCCTGTTCAGCTACAGTGCATCTGTGGGCTTGTTGTCTTGAGAACATTAAGATCCTAAATTAGCCAAGATACAAATGAAGTGTTTGGAAACCTTGTGAATTTTACAGACCTTACAAATATTTTTGTATAGGTAGTAGTATTTATTATAGATTAGCTACAGTGTCTTTGTGGATTACTTATCCTGTGATCTTTTATAGTATTTATTAACATGTTCGGAATATATAGAGATGCACTGATGACCTCCAACATAAGACAATGTATTTATCAAAAGCCTCGTATTGGTCATGGGGTATATATTCCCACACGTCTCTGTTTTGTATATCTTTCAATAGATTTAGGTCCTTTACTACCATCACTCAGCCTCTAACATCCCTCCCATCCACTTCACAGCTTGAACTTCCTCACCTACCAATATATGTGCTTGCTGCCTAAAAAGCAAACTGTTGAGGGAGTTCTTTAAAAAGGATAGATTATTGGCTTGGTTACATTCAGCTTTGTCACAGACATGATCTGTATAAAATATTTTGGTGACAGAATCTTTCATTTCTCATTTATCTCTTCCTTTCTCTTGTTGTTCTGACTGTCAATTAGTGTTCTCTTTTCTCATTTTGTTCTTTACATTCTGCATATTTTCTTTTTAGCTTAATCACATCTAACTATGGTTATAGATAATTTGTGAAATAACAGGGAGCCACATAAAAAGCAGGAAAGCAAGGGAAAAATGCTTTCCCAGGAAAATGTCAAAATTGGATAATTCCTTTTCTCTCTCATCTGTCTGCCTTTTTTTTTTCCTCCCCCCTTCACTGGATGTATAATTACCTCATTGTTTCAGTAATGTGAAACAAAAATTAGATGCAAGATAAAAATCTAAATAGAAGGACTCTAAATGCTTTTTCAAAATGAAGAATTTAACTAAACCACTCTAAAGTCCCCTGCTGGGCTCAGGCAAGCTGAAATTAATTCAAGAAGGCAGATAAAAATTTTAACCAGCCCGAGTGGAGATGACGGATGTGACAGCTCTCAGTTAAAATGTCTTTTAGTGGCAAATGCATGCATATTAGTCAAGTGATGTGACATAACTGTCCTGGGTGAGAGAAGATGAACCAATGACCATTTGCATTGAGAACAAAAGAAAATTTAGAAGATTGCAATATAGAAAAGAAGAAAAAAATAAGTTAACATCCTCTTTCTATATGTAAATCTTCACATATGTGTTTATATATACACACTTGTGTAGTAGCTTAAAAGATCTTGTGGGTGATGGGAAGTAATTTACGATGAAGATTTTTTGAGTTTTCTTTTTACAGAAGAATTAAAAAACAACTGTAGACTTGTTTGAATGGAATCCGTGAAAACTAGTGCTTTTTTCTTTTTCCTGTGCATAATTGCCAAAAAACCCCCCCTGAGGTGTGTGTTATTAATGTATACACACTGCATTTTGGAAGTTTTTCCTCTTTTGAAACATGTTTTTGGCTACTTCAGTGTATTCATAGACTGAGCAGATGTACAGATCTAATGTGAGCAGAATTTATTCAAGGATCATCCAAGGATACAGTCCATTGTGAAACACTACAACAGGAATAAACAATGGCAATGGACCTTTAAGAAAATAAATTACCTGCAAAGAAAATAGTTCAAAAAATTTTGTTCCGTTTATTACATGGGTTTTTTTTTTAATGATTTAGGAGCATATGCTACCAAGTCACAGTAGCTCCCAGTTAGAGCTGCCTAGGTAATTGAATTTCAGTATTATTCTTATTTTTCCCCACTATAATCAAATTGTATTGTCATAATTTTGTTATTCAGATGCACCTCTTACTGTGTACCTCAAGAACATTCAAGGCTGCATCTGGAACTTACTATTCTTAAATGATGTAGGAGGGTAGGAGCAGGGGCACCGGAATGTCTTTCTAATAACACCTGGCTGCAAAATAAAATGTACTCCAAACCACTGTTATGGAGGGAATTCTACCAGAAGGTTAATGGTTGAAATCTCAAAACTAATTGGGCATTTGGGATGGTTATCTTTGGTATCTTTCTATGTGAGCATGTGCATGAAGTAATCTTCATCACCTTAATTTTAATACCTAGTCTAAAATAAGGTTTGTTTCCAGTTGTGATATTTCTAAATATGTCCTTGTGCAACATGCTCCAATATCGTGTTTCACCTAAAAGAAGCAGTATTCATTAAAAGAGTTTCAACTATGGAACAAAGTACTCTAAAACAGGGTCAGAGGCGTACGGACTGTAGAACGCTGACCTGCTCAGAAATAAAGTGCAATTCAGCAAGCCTATGGCAAGCTACTCATTAACATTTTAACAAGGGTGGCTAATAGCACAACAATCTTATTACAGTAATGTGTCTGTCTACATTTGCTCTGCAGATTTTTTTTTATACCTCTTCTTTGTGGTTTATTTGAAAAAAATGTTTATAATGCTTAAAAAGTTGATTTGAGTTGTTACAAGCTATTTTCTAGAGAGACTTAGTCACAAGAGGAATATTTGTTTCATTTATTTTAATGAAAAATGAGCAAACAAACATGTTATGGGTTATTGGTTCTTCTTTATTCTGAAATCCAGTGCAGGCACGTTCTTTGAGAAGATCAGAGTGTAAATCAACTCCTTTTCTAAAGCTACAAATTTTCAGGTTTTCTCGGTGTCTTCATGAAGGTCTGTCTTGTCACAGTTTGACTAGATATTAGTTTACAAACAGACATAATTTCAGTTCCCTGCTCTGTCAGCTATCACCCTGACCTTGAGCAAGGCTTCTGTAGCCTTTTTGTGCTTCAGTAACCAATCTGTACGATGAAGACACTAACTTTTCCCAGCGTCACATGGACACTTAATATTAACTGCTTTTTTAGTTATAATGTGAATACAGTTAATGTACACCTTTATGGACGGTATACAGCCTTTCTGGGGAAAGAAACCAAGGTGATTTCTATAAACTTGTGCCTGAGAACTCAGAGTTTTCTGTTGTGTGTCTGGAGATGACTTAGGACTGGAACCCAGGAAAGATGTCTGCAAGAATCTTGCTGCTTCATGCTCCTATCTTATTCAGTAAACTAAATAGTGAAGAAAGAGTATAAAATAAAATACTTAGACGAAATTACACCAGAATAAATCCTGTGTGTATAAAATAGCTCTTCTTAAGAGTTTGATTGCTTCATTAAGTAAAGTCACTCTTACTTACTGTACTTATCATGTTACCTACAGGATATTGTCTGCCTGTCTTGCTAGAGTATATATTCCTATTTCAGGAGAAGAGGTGCTGCCCACAGAGGAGATACGTTTGCCTAGCTTTCCGAATTTTATCTAGTTGAGGAATACCTAGTTTATTTCTCTGTCCCCAGCATAGGGTTATTTCAAACACTAAAAAATATTTTATATTATTATTTGGTATATTTAAAATCCAAACAACACTTTCAAGTGAATTAGCCTTGATAAAGATTAAAATTATAATTTTAAGACCTTTAAGGCATATGCTGCTTCAGCTGTTACATGCACTTGTATTTGGTGGATTCTGCCTCCAAAAAATGCAACAGATACTGCCAGGGTACCTTCCATAAATAAATAAAAAAAACCAGGCAGACTGAAAAAAAGAGAGAGAACACAACTATTCTGAAAAGGAGTACAGGATGCTTGTTGTGACTCTGGTGGCTTCAGGAAGGCTGAGGACTTTACTGGAATATAGTTAACTTGCTGGTTAGCAACAGGTAACTTTCTTTTGGATGCTGAATCTCTTCCACTTGTTCTTGTGGGACTCCTACTTCAGGCTAACCAGCCTGTAATGTGCTTGTCAGATACAATGGACTTGTGTATTGAGAAACAGTGAAAATCAGAAACATTGACAGTCATACCATGAACAAGAATTTCACTGCAAGCAATAGTTTGAAGCGTACTGTATATATGTCTTTTCATGGTTTTTACTGTTATTTCTGGTTTCTCTCAGTGTCAGTTGCTTGTTGGGGAATTAGGATGAGGTTCTCTTTACACTGCTGATATCATGCTGTAGGGTTTGAATGCATCACGTTTATCTGAATGAGAGGTGTAGTCTCACAGTAGTTTGAGGCTTGGAAGGTATGCAATACAGAGATATAATTTCTATATAGAAGTATATAGAAATTTCTTGGCCTTGGTTCTAACAAAGTGATCATTTAAAAGCTTCTAAGGTAGGATGACTTGGAGCGGGAGGGGGGAAGAGAAGTTGCTTTTAACCATTGATATAGTTTTATTCCCTGTAGGCAAACCTTTTTAAGTTGGTACTCAACCACTGAGGATGTCACTCTGAAATACAAAATCCAAGTAAATGGTTTAAACTTTCATTTGGTCTAAGTAAAACCTCACCCACCCACAGTCTCAATTTAGGGTTTTGTAGCAAGCTCTACTCTACTATATACCTTCTATTACATCATTATATTTAGGATTAACAAATTTGTAATAAACTAAGGTATTGAAAAGAAAGAAAACTGCCAGTGCTTTTAGGATCCCTGTTGCACATTTGAACCCATATAGGTCAACAGGCCTGCCTAAAGATGACTGTTTTCAGACACAACTGCCTAACTGAAAAAGAGAACTCATGGCTGGTAGAAGATAAAGTATGTAAAAATAAAACAGCTTCTGAAGAAATGAGTATGAAAACTGTTTCAATGCTGTATCAGGCTGAATTAGGATTTTTCACTATGTTGTTGTCAGTTTGAGATTGATTGGAGCCTAAACCAGCTAGAACAAGATAGGCATTTAATCTATTTTTTTTCTCTACTTGTAGCTTAATTACCTAAATGACTTACCTTTAGGGATTGGATTTGGGGTGTTGTGGGTATCTGTTTGCTTTCACACATGGCTTCAAATGTACTTGTAAAGTACAAATTAAATAATGTAGGAAAAATAGTATAGTTAAACACAGTGCAAGATCTTATGGAAGGGGAAGGTGATATTTGTTTACCAAATGTTTAAGCAAGTTGTTGGTATGCATTCACACTTCAAAGCTACGTACTCAAATGAACCAAGACGTTTATGTCTACATAGTCTGATCATAATTGCTTGTGTGTGACACGCAAGACAAGGGATGCCAGTTTGTCTTGACTGACAACAACAAACTGGTCTTCGGACAGATCTTTGGTCTTAACATAAACATCACATTCCTGTACCTTATTCCTGGGAGCAGTGTCCTGGGAATAATGTCCTTCACTATCAATATAGGTTATTCTTTTTAATCTTTGTTCTGCTTTTATGCCAGTGCTAACACACAAAGGTTTCCATTTATATTTTATTCATACCAGTCTTGTGTTTTGGTTTGTGTTTTTTTTTTTCTTGTACAAATCTGTACAATAACCTCTTAGGAAGGGTGTATACTATTCTCTCCATGGTAACTCTACTTTTAACTTATTTGAGACCATGAGAAACATTATCTTATATAATGTTGGGCTATGTACACATCTCAGCTAGAAATGTGTTGATGTTATGATGATAAGTAGAAGGCATTCAAGTGAAACGATGAGGCGGCTGTAATTCAGTGTTCCTTTATCAGAAAGAGTCATTTCAGGTATGAAGAATTTCTCAGACTTTTTAACAGTTAACCTCAGTGTGAATTTGCTATTTGGCTTGTTAATAGTAACAGGCAAAATATTACAGAGCCTTCTGCTCCTGATGCTTTTGGTTCTAATTTTTGTTTGTTTCTCAAGTGATATAGATTATTTTGTTACAAGTGTTGTGCTGCTATTATCTCCCTTTTCTATGGATTAATCATGTAAAGAATCAAAAAGTTAAGGAAGAGATGGATGTTCTAGATCACCCTCTTAATGTATTTACTCTGTTTTGGACCTGACTGAAACTCTTAGTTAAATTAATGAGTTTTGCTTTTCATCTCAGTGACAGCAGGCACTTTAATTATTTAGCAACTTTGTTTTGCTACTGTATTTCTAAGTTGCATTTTCTATTACTGTGGACGTACAAGCTTTTTTAACCTAGATACAGATACTTATCCCTTCCATGTGAAAGTGTGAGATACGAATTGAGGCTGGTGTCAAAAGACCTCATGGAAAGAAGCTGAGTCAGGGATGGCTGCCCTGCAACAGAGACTTGTGCTTATCAGAAGAATGTTTATTTAAGCAAACAAAACTACCAAGCAAACAACAGTTCAAAAGATCTCTTTTCAAGCTCTACTTTTCTTCTTTTTTCTGTTGCCGTTTCTTTGATTTATTTTTTTTTTTTAAAGCTGGACTAAACGTTATGGTTTAAAAACACCCATTAATTTAACTCTGTGGGGTATGGCTCCTCTGATCTCAGTTGTGGTAACTGAAATGATTTTCATGTCAAAGTGACAAACTGTGGAAGTCTGTATGCCATTTTGGCAAAATCTAGAGTGACATTTCCGTTTATCATCTTTGGCAAAATGCTTTGCCAAAAGCATTACTTGTAAAGGTATTTGTGACAGACTGCAAACAAAATTCTGTGTATTACTGAACATTGATCAAGTGAGAAATTTCATTAATGGAGTGCTTGCAAAGTTATTCAAGGTTTTAGTTTTGGGAAATAAAATATTTTAATTGTAGTACAGAGCCACAGATGGCTTTACAGTCATTGAATGAGTTGTCAGATATTCAGTCTTCATTATAGAAGGTTTAAAATTTTGATTACATTTTTGTCATATCCTATTATTTCACTAGTCCCATATGGTGGAAAGAAATCTGACAAAGTAAACCTTGTTTTTATGTTTCTTGGTTTTGGGGGCAGATCAAAATGATAGATTTCAGTTGCAAAGTATAGCAAACCTTCAACTGTTATCCTTATACCTCTTTACTAAAAATGGAAGCGAAATAAAATACAAGGACAAAAAGCAAGTTCTGAAGTTACATGTGACATAACCTATAAAGCTATAGTTTTGTCAAACATTGTTCATTCACAGAATAATATTATTATAATCATGGGTGTGAATACATTATATTCGCTCTCATGATTTTGCTTTTACATCAGCTGTTGAGTGGGACATTTGCATAAGCTTATTTTATAATGTTTCTTAATTTTTCAGTCATCTGAGGGGACCTTGCAGTTATGCTTTCTAGTTGTGCTCAGTTTTATTAATAGGGAACTGAAGTACAGGGACTTAATCATCATCCAGCTGCTTACAAAATAAGAATAGAGGCAATATTAATGTGTGGCACAGCAGGAACAGTAGAACAGATGGTTTTAAAAATCATATCTGTTATGCCTTTTGGGTTCTGACACTCAGCTCTTCGTGTAACTTAGAGCACTTGCTGGCTTGTTCATACTGTAAACTTGTTCATGCCATAAGCCTCATTGACCATCTTGAATTGAATCTCAACTTACCAATTTGGGAGATAAGCAGGTTCTTCAGACTCTGGCATTATTTCACCATTATCCTCTTAACTGAGGTGCAGCCCACGAGTAAACCATTTAAGCAGATGCCATTAATCTTTAGACAATTTAGTTATTTAGGTGGTTACAAACTTAAAGAAATAAAATATTATTTTCAAAAGATATTTGAGGAAAAATAACACATGTAGTCCAAATTGTTGGTAGTATTGGTGTATGCTGGAAGAGCATTAATGAAGGTCAGTTAGATGACATAGGAGTACCAGTGTTAAACAAATATTTGACTGACCTGTCTGGCTGTGAGGGAAGATGTACACAATAGCGTGCTATACTTATTAATACACTGCTAGGAGAAGTGAAATTAGCAGAAGTTTGAGGTGTGACAGCATTACTTTCATAGTCTTAAATCAGTTTCTTGTATCTGTTCAGTTGTTCCAGAACAGATTCTGAGCCCTTATTATCAGTATTCCAACAATCTAAATAGATTTATTCCTAATTCGGTTCGTTTTAATAAAAACATTATTGATAGCCATATGTATTTTTGCCTTTAATTTTTTATGACTTAAAATGAAGTTATTGAGTGGTATTCAGCGAGATGAGCCCACAGTGGCTTCATGAAATGGTAAATTCTCTCCCACGCACCTCTTCATTTTCTCCTTATGATGATGGCCTATTACCACTCTGAAAGAAAAGCAATATGCTCTTATTTAAACACTCTTAAATAAAAGCTAAATCTTATTCCTATAGATTTTTGCAGCAAAACTCTTCTATTTTTCCACAAGAATGCAGCTGAATATTTTGTAAATCTTGAAGAAAACTGGGAACAAAAAAATCCCCTTGGACAGCAGATTATATCACAGTGACTTTAAGAACATGTAAAAATATGGATTATTAACTAAAAATGTTATTAAATTATTTTGAATTGTGGATTATTGATCCAAGAGATTGTGTTCCCTTTATAGTCATTCTTTCAGGTTCAGAAAATCTCTCCTACCGTAGGTTGCATATTATTGATCCAGTATCACAAGCTAGTGGCCTGTGATCTTTCCTTTGTTTCAGTTAATTCCTTCTTTGGAATAGATAACCGTAGAGGTGTAGTGACTTAATGAATTTGTTCTGTAGAAGTTCATAATCTATGTTTTATTTCCACAGAATGTGGATAGCAATTATGTTATAATTTGTCATTAGTTATTTAGATATCTTTAAAAACCCCTGTGGTGGGTTAACCTTGGCTAAAGGGCCAGATGCCCACCCAGCCCCTCTCTCAATCCCCCTTCTCAGTCATCTCCAGGACAGGGGGAGAGAAATAGGATGGAAAAGCTCACAGGTCAAGATAAAGGCAGGGAGATCACTTACCAATTACCATCATGGGCAAACCAGACTCAACCTGGGAAAAATTAATTTAACTTATGCTAATTAAAACACACTTAGGTGGTGAGAAAAAAGAGGCAAAACATTAAAATAAAACCTTGCCTCTAGCTCCCTTTTCAGGTTCAACCCTGTTCCATTCCCAACTCCTCTACCTTCCCTCCTCTGCAGTGTAGGAGATACGGTGTATGGGGGGTTGTGGTCAGTCCATAAGGGCTCCTTTCTGCTGCTTCTTCCTCCTCATGGTTTTTTTTCTGTTCCAGTGTAGGTCCTTTCCACGGGCTGCAGTTTCACACACTTCACTCCTTAATGCTAGGCAGGATTTTCTGACCATTTTTACACACGCATCCCCTTCATGCTTTGTAACCATGCTCTGTCAGGCCTATATGCAATTTACCTATATACAGCTGGTAGAACAACATGATTTTTCAACTGGTGAAGGTGTACTCTGTTACGAATATAATTATTTATAGTAATTTGCTCTTACTGTTATTAATTTTCTTAGCAGTTACTGCTTTATCAAGAAATAAATGCTGTTGCCTTTATTCTGAGATCTATGTTTTAAAAGGCTCGGAGGAGCTGAGCATGGAGTGTGTATCCCATGGGTCTCAGTAGAGTCTTTAATAAGGTAACACGTAATCTGTGGAACTTGTAGCTGCTTTCACTATACCCATCCAGGCACTTGGAATAACTCTCTGCTGTGCATTTTTTTCTTCCACAATTTGTTCTCCGTTCTCATGCTGTAATTTTGCCACGTCTCTACACTAGGAGGTTCCATGCTGCAGAATGTGTTAAGGGAGGACGTTTTCTACCTCACGGGGAAGTTTTTCCCAGGCCTTTGAAGTATTTTCCAGAAGGATGATTCACTAAGTGTCTTACTCCCGAGTGTTTGTAGATGAGATGCCTCAAGGCTTTGGTTTTGCATTTATTATTACTGGATCTGTATTCAGAGCATAAGATGAGAGCTCTATACTGTTTGGGGGGAGGCAGATAGTATCAATTTGATAAGTTGTTACTGGTTCAGCACTAATGTTGTGTAACTGTTACCTATGTCTTTCTTCAAGATTCTGTGCCCATATACCAAATGTGTTCCTATTATGGAGCCACTACTGGACCTCAAGAATCTTAACATATTGATTAAGGTTATAACAACAAGCAAGATCGGTTCCCACAGGGAGCATTTGTGGAAGTTAGGAGGAAGGTGGAAAGTAAAAATTTGTAGTCATTGGGATGGATTGCAGTGTTGTAACTGCACTAATTTTGAAACTCTTGTAGTTATGTAACACTTTGTGTCTTCCAAACTCTTTTGGTGTACGGAGATTTAAGCGGGTTTTTTTTTTTCCCAAAGTCTATAAACGAGCATAAACAGCCAAAGGTATCTCATCTTGTCTCCTCCTCATTCCCTGTCATATCTCCCCAGACCTACGCTGATCCCCTCTAATGTCGGAAAAACTGTATAGCCAGAGAGTTCCCCCAGACTGAGGAACTAATCTAGGTTAAAAATCCTCTTTGGTGGATGAGCATATGTGTGTGTTTAGCCAAATTTAACAGTTTGGCCAGATCACACTTAAACTGGATTACTTCCTAGGCTGGTTCTGAACAGGTCGCAGAAGTGCATCTATTGGTCCAAGAGAGGGGAGGATGTGGGGCTGAGAAACTGGGGGGTGCAGGGCAGAGAAACTCCACCAGAACTGAGGTGAGTGAGACCTGCACTTGGTGGTAAGTTTAACTCCGGTGTTGATAAAACCCTGCCTTTAGGCAGGAATGTGCAAAGAGGAGCTCAGAAAAGAGTTTCTTAGCATAAAAAGGTGCCCAGTTTGGCCTGAGGGATGGACACAAAAAGGATGCTAAATATGCTAAATATGACTTTGTGTTCAATAGGTTAATAAAAGAAGATAAAGTAATAATTAGTATGTTATGGATGAACTGTATGTCAGGGAGGTGGAGGAATGACTTCTGAAATGTGTTACTAATTATTTATATATTTAATCAAAGGTTTAGTGCTGGTTCATTACTGTTCTCCACCTGCTGCTTATTCACAGCTTACCTTTTGTCAGGCCCTATAAATGTCAAGAATTCATCACCTTCCCTTTTAAGCCTTTTAAATGCCAGAGAATGCCAGTAGGTATTACTGGGGCGCTTTGGTTAGGAAAGCCCTTTCTTCTGTCCTTCCCACTCATCTTTACATTTTCATTCATCTCTCTGAATTTCCTTCTACTTCCCAACACTTTTGCTATTAATCATTACTTAGTAGTCACTATTGCTATAATGACTGTGTTGTTGAAGTGCTGGTCAGCCCCGTCATTATCGAGCCTATTGGCAAATGTAATATCTTAGGTACCAAAATAAGATGTCCTAATGTCAAATGAAATCCTACAGGATAATTATGCCACAGTTTTTCATGAGACTACTTTTGCTAGCAGTTACAGGAATGTACTCTGCAATAAAGTTGTTTGTGTTGATATGTAATAAATCTACCTTTTCATGTTATCCTTAAGCTTCTTGGTTTATGTTGTGGTAATACTTACATGTACACAACAGCTACAAGAATCATAACGCCATGTGTAGTATTCCAACACAGAGCACTACACAAAATGTGCTCTCTAGTCCCTAATATTAGTGTATTCCTAATTTCTTTTAAGTCTTATAATAATTATTCCCTTCAAAACCTCCACACTTACTGGTTGTATTACAGGTGCTGTTAAACATTTAGATAGCATAGTAAACAAAAATAATGCTTCACAAAACATAAAAAAGCTTGAACAACATTTTGCATAAAAATATTGTATTATATAATACACTATAATATATGGTATTGTTTTACAGTATTTATATAGTTTAAAAAGCACATTACAGAAAAGAGGGACTATTTAAATACCAGTGGAGAGGGCCTAGTGTGGAACTAACGAAAGCCGTTGATTTTAAGGGAGGATTTTAATAAGAAAAAATATGTGGTTGGCAGAAATGAAGTGGGGGTTATATCAAGCTCTTTTTCTTCTAGGCTCTCAGGAGCAGCATTCTAAAGGTTATATTGCAGGTAGTCCACTCTGAAAATGGGAGTTCCACTTCTGTGAAAAATCATTTAGAACCCATCTGTTTATATTTCACAGAAGTGGCGAGCGCAAGACGTATAAATGATTGAAGATTGTGTGGCTTGCAAAGGGCAAAAGTGTGAATGAGGCTGTCTGTTTTACTTCCCTTGGAAAGAGAGTTGCATTTTATAACCCTGTGCCTAAAACTGCTTCATCTGCTGCCAAAAAATTAATTAGAATTAACACACACAGTCACACACACACACACTCGCTCCAGAGGTAGGATTTTTCACACAGCTTAGGGGAGATAGGAAGAATCTTCATTTCAAAATGGAAGTTGGGTGTTAAGGCCTCTGAGCTCTTAAAAGTACGTAGTTTTAAATGCAGAGGTCTGAGGAATATTGTCTTCCTAGTGTGCCTCATATGGAAAGAAGGGGAATGCAGAAAGAAAAGGTGCTCTGTAATCCACTGTATAGGGACTGCATAAGGCCCACCAAAGGACCTAGGCAAGAAACAAAAATATATCTATAAAACTGTAAGTCTGTAAATCAGAATTGTTCATTGGTAGAAAAGACCCATTTCTTAGCCACACTGGGTTGCATTTAGAATACTCTTGTAGGCACCAAATGCTTTGCGTCATTATAGGAAGTGGCTATAGAAACTCAGCTGCTTAAAGGAGCAAATAAATGACAGGCTGTATTGGGTTTGCATGGCAAGGTTTTCATAGCAGGGGGGCTACAGGGGTTGCTTCTGTGAGAAGCTGCTAGAAGCTTCCTCTATGTCCAATAAAGCCAGTGCCAGCCGGCTCCAATACGGACCTGCACCAAGGCCAAGCCCATCAGCGATGGTGGCAATGCCTCTGGGATAACATATTTAAGAAGGGGAAAATTTTGCTGTGCGACAGCAATTGCGACAAGAGGAGGGGGGATATTTGTTATTACGGCGTTTATCTTCTGGAGGAACTGCTGCACATACTGAAGCCCTACTTTTAGGGAAGGACATCACCT
Source organism: Phalacrocorax carbo (assembly GCF_963921805.1). NCBI lineage: Eukaryota > Metazoa > Chordata > Aves > Suliformes > Phalacrocoracidae > Phalacrocorax > Phalacrocorax carbo. The sequence continues at coordinate 107,102,419 of NC_087513.1, read as the reverse complement.
GTTGATGGGAAGTAGAGAATAAATCTTTTGGTTTCCTTTGCTTCTGCATCTGGTCTTTGCTTCTGCTTTTATTAAGCCACCTTTATCTTGGCCCACAAGTTTTTTCCATCTTATTTTATTCCACCCCCGGTCCTGCTGAGGAGGGAAGTGATAGAGCAGCTTGATGGACACCTATTTTCCACCCAAGGTTAACCCAGCACACAGGGTCAGACTGACTGCTTTTATAAATCTAGGCAGGTACATTGACTCTATTCTGATCTATGCTTGGTCTATAATGTTCTACGAGGCTAGGTACCTTGTAGTTAAATACAGCACAACATGGTACTCTCAAAAAAAGCAAAGGATTTGCTCTGACAAATCATGTGATAAGTCCATCAGGTCTGAGAGGGTATCACTGTGTAAACAAATATCCCCAAACCTATGGAAGGTTTTGCATGTAGTTTAGCAGTACTCTTACTTCGTATGTCTAAAGGGGCTTCAACACATAACAAAAATCTACCTGAAAACCAAGACAAAAACTCATGCAGCGTTTTCTTCCTTCAAGGCCTTTGTGTTTCAATGTTGTTTTTTAAAAAGTCTTGCACTGAGCTGATTTTTACTTAGTGCCATCCAATCAGGAATGGATACCAACTCATCTTTCCTGCTGCACAGGAGCCAAGGTGTGAGTGGTAAGGTGGGTGGGGAGAGGAGACTGGAGAATCTGGAGACCTGGCAAACCTCCTAGGATTGATTACTTGAGAAGTTTATGTGTTTTTATTCTGATTCTGTTGAGTGACAAGCAGCAACCCCTTGAAGGAAAGAGCCCTACCTGCCCTATTCTTTCTTCTTTTGAGCCACATACTTACATGTGTGCGTTTCTGACAAAACAAAATGAAATTACTTTTTTATGTAGCTGAAGAATTGTTTGAAAAAAACACAAACACAAACCAAGCACACTTAATACTAATGCTAAAGTTTATCCAACTCTACTGCATTATCTTATATTCTGTTTATAGTTTTATAGGCTCATTTTTATCTGTTTTAGCGGGGAGAATAAATTTTTATCATTCTCTTAACCCTCACAAAGCAAACCTGACAAAATCATCTTAGAATTGCGTATACTTAGATAAAAATTTCTGTGAATTCCCATAAAGCTGTCTGCTCTGTTATTTCTCTTTATTAATTGTTGCTTTTTAAATGCCTCAGCAGAAATAATGCTTTAAAAGTGACCTTTCTAATAAGGACTGCTAAAGTAGGATAACATTGCTATAACCTATCTACACTTACTATATTCCAATTCATTGCCTGCAGTAAAAGGGATACTGGCCATAGCTTCAGTGTTGCCTATCTTGGCTAAGAACTAATTAAGGAACAGGAATGTTTCCTGTGTGAAAATGTAACTTTTTCAAAAGTTGTTCGTAGTTTAAAGGTCATGTGAACTTTAATGTCAAGGTTTTAGAAGAGTTTATGGACAAGCCGAGAGTATTGTTAAGAGAACAGGTGTTAGAAACAGATGCCATATATTTGTGTGTTTAGCAACACCTCTTTCTGAGCTGCGGTTCTCTACAGCACTGTATCATAAATAATGTGTTGACTCACTTTTAACCCTTTTGCTGTTTCACTGCAAGCCAGGCTGTATTAGGGTCCAGTAAAATGCATCATCATATCCAAGGGCTGGGCTGGTTAAAGTGGAGGCACTCACATGTCCACTGAGAGTTTCTAAAATTCTGTCATTTTTATGGCATGGCTGCATGGGGAAGGAGGTGGGTTTCTGAGTTTTGTTTCTAGGCTCAGTCTTACCTCAACCTATTCAGAGGGAGTATTACAGTGGTTTAATACACAAAGTAGCTTTCTTGATGGGTTGTTGGTGCTGCTGACTGGGTGGAAAGCTGGGTGAAATTCCAGGGAAATCTTCAGGAGTTCCAATAGGGATGATAATTTTCAGCTTTTTATTTGTTTAATAAAAAAATTTAAAGTAAGGCAAATTTGTTTATAAACAATCTCAGATAATTCAACTACAGAATGAACATAAACCTTTTTAAGGATTAACTAACACTTGTAGAATATTAAACTCAAAGTGCCAAAGAAGTTGGCTTTCTTAATGTTGATACTTTTCTGTTATGTCTTTTCCCGTGCTTCTTTTTCCTACTGAAGGTGTTGGTTTCATGGACTCATACAGGCCTTAAGTGTATAGCAAAGTTTTATTGAATTAAAGCAGTTTTAAAAGTAATTTAAGCTAAACAGATATTCCTATTTAGATTTAAGAATATTTTATTTGATTTACCTTGATGCCTGGTAGACTACAACCATCCACAATAAGTCCCTTTAACTGAAGTATTCTTTCATGTATTCAGGTAATACAAAGAGGGCACCATATTATTCCAGGAAGAAGAGGAGCGTCACTTCAAATACATAAATCTTAACATTTATGCTATTCTTGATTTTTGCCAAAGACATTTAGGTATAGTACGGAAAACCAGCTATAAATTAGGGGATTTTTGCTCACAAGCACACACACACAACCACATAAATACGTAAGCCAAAATAAAAATCCAGTTTGCAAGTGATGATGTGCAGGTTGACTTGATAAGATGGAATTTAGTATTTATTTTTGAACTATTCTGTGCATGCATTTGTATACGAATTCAAAGTGGAAGACTGAAATCTATAATTATAACAGCATACTATGGACTTAGAGCTGCAAGGGCTTTAGTTATGAAGTCTCTAGGTTGGAAGCACCTGCATTTCTAGATGTTTTTATTTGCACTCCTCCTGTATCTTACTGAGGAAAAGGTATTTGATACAGCATGTCATAGTTTTGAGATCCCTTTACATTGTATGTGATACATGTCATAAAAGCAAGGTTGCTCTGAAGTGGAAGGATACTTAATGTCTTAGCTTAGTGGTACTTTTTACATGAATTTGTAATGATTCTGCCAAATTATGAGCAAGCTTACTGCTTTATATTTACTTGCTGTGTAACAGCGGTTCTCAGAGTGGAAAATAATGATCTTTGATAACATTTTTGGTTCCTATTGCTAAGTATTACCTCTTGTCAAGCTGCAATCAAGTAAAGTTCTCTCTAAGCAATTCTTGTACGAACACTGCAGATCTGGGGCTTTGTTATGATAAAATATTTATTTTCATTCCCCTGGAACAGGAAATTCAGGCTGTTTTATACTCCATCCATCTTCTACTTAAGTAGCAGGTATGGTAGCTACCCTGTAAGGCCAGCCATGGTTTGACCTCAGTATGTGGATGCATGTAATGTCAGTAAACCTGTTAACAGTGTGCTGCATTTATTTACTATTACGAATGGGCCTTCAACACAGATTCTGACTGCCATAGATGTATATAAACAACAGTCCCTGTTTTGATATTATGAATTCATAATGCTAAATACTCAAAAACTCCATAGGAAAAATAATGGTTCTCTGTATATCTAAATATTCTTACTCTGGAATTATGTTTTTCAGCCAGGACGTTTTGCAGACTACCTATCATAAGGGGCTCATCTGCAGCAGAAAATAATAAACATTTGTCCTTTAGAAGAAGGTTGGAAATGCTGCATAATGGAAGAGGGAAGCCAACGAGTACAGTAAAAGTCTGTAGCTGTGAGACTGTCAGTAAAGCATATCAGTAAACTCCAGGAATAATCAACAGATTGTGTATGTGTTACCTCCCAAAATGAAGGTGGAAAAGCCAATCAGGAGAAAGATAAAGATAGTTTCCAGAGCGCTCATCTTCGAGTTGCTCTATTTGCATGGAAATACTGTTAACAGCATACATCACGTGGCCCTAATGAGAGCAGGTGTGTTCCCTCATGGATCCGAGCCAGTTGTGGGTGGTAATGAAACCAATCTGTAAATGAGATTTTAAAGGGTGCAATACTTCATCACTGGCACTGTTGTCAACATGCAGACAGCCCGTCCCTCTATTTAGAGTGGAATGCGATTAGTTGCAGATTAAGAGTGATGACAGAATAGAGTTCAAAGCACACCCTCCATAGTGTCAACAGGCCTTAATGATAACATAGTGCAGCTTCTCTTAAAGAGTTTCATGTCTTATTCAATGTAAATGGTAAAAATGTGGCATTTTAGAACCAATGATGTGTTTTTCTATTGATGCTGTCATAGTACGCAGCTGTTGAAAGAGGAGCTGTTTGTCAGATCCCATTTTCCTCAGTGATTCATCAAATGGTGGCAGTTCATCCATGCAGTATCAGAATGGGAATAAATAACTTGCAGCAATGCACTGAACAGTGTAGTGGTTTATTAATCTCCCACCTACTCTGATGCCACTCAAGATTTTGGGTAGGTTCACGCAAGTATATGTTCAGTATTTTGCAAGTTGCATGGCTATTTTGCTGGAACAGGACTTATGAAATAGGAATATCAATGGATTAATGGATGAGAAAAGCAGAACTATGCATTCCCGTTCTTCCTGCTTTGGGAGTTTTACACTCCCCAGAAGTCCCATCGATGCAGCCTTTTCTCTTACTCTTAAATACTGAATTTTTAACAAATTGTAGTTATTCTAAGAGGGGAAAAATCAGTTTAGTAACTATTTGATAACTCAAAATTCAAAAGTAATTGAAGTGTAATTGTCTTGCATAGCACCTACTATCACCGATAGCACGCAAACGCATGATTTGACATAGTGATAACAAAATAAGTATTTCTGGTTCAGAAGGGTATTGGTACTAACAAAACCTGAGTATACAAGAAGTTCGGTGCATTTCCAGCTGTCATAATATGACCCAGATGGAAATCCAGGTGTTGGATTTGTTCTCATTGCAATGTTGGGAGAGTGGTGTGTGGCTTTAAGTTTTAAAATATCTGAGAATGTTTAGTTGTAAGTATTGTGTGTCTTTGATGGTTTAGGACTTGATGTGAAATAATTAGCAAAGGGGAGAGAGAGGGAAGACAAGTGTAAGGAAAGCCAGGTAAAAAGCCTGGCACGTCATAGATGTCTCTTTTGAAATGTAGATGTTGACCAGTGCTATGGGAGTTGGGCACACTTTTATAATGGGAAATATTGTGAAGGTTTCATACAGTCTGACTCTGGGTGCCTGAATTAATAGGCTAACACCCAGAGACTATATAATCAGTCTCAGGTTTCCCTGGAATCTGCCTGCTTAGAGAGGGGAGGGTAATAATGTAGTTTACATGCAAATTGTACACCCCAGTTTTATGTATGAGCTTTTGAATAAAGGAAAATACTAATCTGTAGCTCACTACTTGGGGTGAAATGTAATTTTCTGTTAAAATCATGCTTCATACTCCAATTTCAAGAGACTCTGGCAAGTTCTTCAGCATGAAATATATTCTCTAGGGTCTGCTGGAACGATAGGCAAGAAAATAATTTCTTTTCTTTTGAATCCCATTTTGTCCACACTAGCTAGCACTCACAGAAGTTCTTCTAGGGAGCAGTCTTTACATGGTCTTAGAGGATAAACACCTTCTAAAGTGTACAGCTTAAGAGGAATTTAATGGACATAATGATCATAGTTTGAGGTACATATTTTTGTGATTATTTGTTTTTTTGCTTCATATTCCAATCTTTCAGCCCACCTGACTGAAAGATCAGTTGGATGACACGGTTTTCCACAATGTCCTGCTAGTTTCTTCAGCCAAAACATAGAAGAAACACAAAAAAAATCTGCTCGGGATAGTCTGGAGGGCACAGGTGATTGAACTCTCCTGTGACAAAGACGGTAGTATCCAGCAGGACTCTTTCTCTAGAGCTGTATATATTAGCATAATATGAGTATAACCAACATAAGACCATTATTAATTAGTTTTAAAAACAATTATACAAACGTGTGCAATCATAACTTAAATGCATTTGTTACGTTTGTATGTATTGACACAGGTAGACACACACACACACCCCACACCCCTGAGTATACATTACTCTTATATTGTCATAGCAGGGTAATTTTTAATGTGTTTGATTAAATGTGGTCAGGATTTTTTCCATTCTTTTTCACCTAAGAACTCATTTACACTTCAGTTGGAGAAACACAGGGAACTGTGATATTCTTTTCAGTGTGGCATTAGTAACTGTACTAATGAAAAACTTGCTGGTAGTTTCCTGTTATATTTTGTCATGTCTTGATCACAATCCTCAGCAGTGTTCTGCTATGGAGTATTCTTCTAGTATGAGTAGTGGGACAGAAAATGTCACTACATTTAAGATAATGATTTATCAGTTCATGAACAGAATTAATAGATGTGTCTGTGAGCATGAGAAACCAAACTCCAGGTACTTAAAGTTTGAGTTTACTCTCACATTGCTGATCTCATTAGGCATCTTAACTATTGCCTTTAGTAGAAAAAGGGTCAAAGTAGATGTATTAGCGATTTGTCCAATACTGAGAGAAATAGGTAGTACAGAGGAAGTTTAGGGCTACTGGGTAGGTGATAACAGAATGCAGAAGTAGCAGCGTTCTGGTTAGAGAGTAGCAGATGTATACTGAAAATGAAACATAGGATCTTTTGTCTTCCTAACTACAGCCCTGGGTTGTAGATAGTTGTATGTGGTGAGTACTCTATCAACATAAATTCACAAGAATTTCCATGTTAGACACCTTCTCCCAGAGTAAACCTTCCAGTATTCCCATTCAAGGGACATCAGGGTGGAAGTTCTAAGAAATTAATGTATAGAGAAGACTACATTTTCAGAAATGTGAAATTACTACTTTTTGTGGATATTTATCATGTAGTTGGACAGCAGTAACATGTTTGCAATGTCTGACTAAAATTGTAATTTAGATATAACTCTTCTCTTGGTTGAAATCACTACAGTATATACTTTCTTTTCTCAGCAGATGATGAAATGTATGAGTTTCTCAGTTTCTTAAAAATTATGGCCATGTAAAATATTATTAAAGCATCTTATGCGATCGAATGGTTGACTGATTACACAAGTAAGAGAAAGAGTACTCTGAACTGGGGAACCTCATAACTACAAGTCTACTTCACAGAGCATTGTAGCACGTGGTCTTTGAAAGAGGTCGGCTTCAGAAAGCCACTGAAGCGTGACTGTCTAGGGCATGCAGGACCCAGAGGCTTTGAGCTGTTTATTTAGGTTTTCAGAAGAAAACCCACCACAACACATGATGGTCATAATAATAATTATGTATTTTGAATTGGATTTTTTCTATCTATATCACAGAGTTGTTCCCTGCATGAAAGTGCTAACCCAGCATAATTTTATAATGCATTTGCTAATGGAGCAATGTAAAACAAGTTAAATACAGACACACAATTGACAGGGAATACTATTACAGTTAATTTACCAAGTATGTTAAGCTTATGAATGCAGTCTTATATAGAAATTTTGTAGTTTACCTCCCCCTGATCTCAGTTAACACATCAAAAGTATCTGATGATTTGGGGATGTCTTAAGAGCCGGTATTTTCCTCTTTTCTCCAGAGTAAGCTCAGTGCAAGAAGATAGCTGTGTTCCTGTCTGGTTCTGGCCCTGAACTCTGTTCTGAAGGATTAAGCAGGCCGGAAAAAATGCCTGTGTGTTTTGCCATGTAACTCAAATAAATCACTACTGCACACCTTAGTGTACTGAATAGTGAAATGAGGATCATGTACTTTGCTTTGTTGGAACCACTTGCTGAGTAGGTTACATGCTACCATGAATTTTTCCTTCATAATGTTTCTAACTTAACTGATAATTACTGAAGGGGAGCTGGGAGCAACAGTGTAAAAAGCCTATGCAGATTTAAAAAAAAAGCCACAAGCAATTCAAAAGGGGTATTGCTTCTGATGTGTGGTAGTTTTCTTTGTGAAAAGAACAAAAAAAGTACAATACCTTGAGAATAATTAAATATTCCCTTATTTCTGAAAATAATCTTGTATGCATCCTCATACAATATTTTGCTCATGTTGGTTTTGTTGTAGTGGTTTTTTTTAATGGATTCTAGATAGAAAACACAACAAACACTCTTGGCCAGTTCCTACAATTTTTCTCTTGAGGCTTATATATTTTCTAAATCGGTTGAAAAAATGTTTGACATAGTTTCTTTATCATGAAGGATTTTCAAGTCTTTTTTTTTTTTTGTGGGGTGGGGTGTGTGTCAAACAAATACTTCACATGGAGGTGTACCTGTAAATATTTACATTAGTAATTTTATTACAATTTAGACTGTCTAGTGAGGGTGATAATTTTTCGTGTATCTTCAATGGAATGAAAGAGGACAATTTGCAAAGGCAGAGTGGAAATATTACTCCTACATCCTTCTAGTTATACCTTTGATGTAAGTGTATGTCATTATTTTATGTTCTTCCATTTGAAAAGAGAGCAGGTCACATAAGCAGTCCTCCTTAAATGCATATACATAGCTATACATGGGTCAGAGAACATTGGGTAATGTTATAGGTAGCTAACCACTCAAACTTACAGTGAATGTCCTTTTAATTCTTGTCTCCCATTCCTTTTTATTTGTGTTATATGTTAGCTTCATCTTCATTGTTTTAAAGGCATCCAGCCATTCTCTCTGTCTTCAAACTGACTCTGGGAATGAAGAAACTGTACAAAAGCCTGCAAATGTAACTCCCCATTAAAGATCAAACACCCATGAATATTATATGAGTAAGAATTGACCATTCCCACTAGTCAGAAAATATAATAAAACCAGCTGAGGTCTCATGCAGGGGATTTTCATCGCTTATTAATCCACCAACTTAAAACAGACACAAAGTGTAACAGCACAGTGACTTCTATTGCAGTATAATGCCCTATGCTCTGCATTTTATAATTCCATATATTTTAAAAAAAATCTATAATCAATTAACAAAGGTCATTTATTCGCACTGAAATTCTGGTTTTGAACAGTATGCAGTCCCATGCACATTAATTTCCACTGACATTTGACTCTCCCTCTGTGTCCCCCCCCCACGCCTCCATGCATCTGTGTTAAGGGAGCCAAAGTTTATTAGACACAATAGGAGATGATCTTGAATACCTCTTGCTTTGAATTTAAATGGAGCTAGTCTACTTTAAAAATAGAATTAAATTCAGAATAGTACCCCTGATTATGAAAGAGAGTGTGAGAGAGCAGTCAAGTGTAATTTTTCTGAACAAATTATCCTTCCGTGATACTGCTATATACAGTATTTGGTAGTTACTCACCGTGGACTAGGTTGTGACAGGTCTCTTATACACGTGGTCATATGTGAAAAGGACCCATTTCCTATCAGCCCTCAACATGGGCTGCCTGAAAGGCACAGTGCTTAACAACAGGAGAAGACAGTAGCAGATTCTCCGTCCCTGTTTAGGAAAGAGGTTTTACATATGCTCTTTGGATGTAAGAAGAGCGAGCTATGAGTTTGATTCTACGAGAGTCCCTCTTATTGTTTCAAAAGCTCTGGTGCCACACGACAGAAAAGTGCAGATTAGGTATAAATTTATGCTGCTAATTCAGATTTATCCAAGCATTTTCGATAGGTGAACATGACAGCAGCAGGCATTATGCCATATTGTCAGTCTTCCCACAGTTGGTGTGAAAGCCCACGGCCAGCACAATCTTCATATTTTGTGCTGTAGTGGAGTAGCAGTAATCTGCCTCTGTGTGTCCATGCTGGTCTGGAGCAAATGTGTACTGTGAGCAGGAACGTGGATCTGCTCTTAGCAATTATAGAATTGTAGCCTCAGTGGCTGTATTGAATGAGTTAGAGAATTACTGAGGTATTTGAGCAGATATTGTTGCAGCTGCCGCTAGTTTAACATAACTGAACATCATGTTGTTATGGCATGGCCTTGAAGAGGAATGTGTATGCTTACTGAAATAAGAACTGAATGTGGGAATTTAACAGCGTTTTGTATTTGGTTCTGAAGGAAAATGAAAAATGTAAGCGTTACCTCCAAGTGCCTGGATATCACATCTGTCATTATTTCTATTTCACTGACAAGCTCTGAGTAAGATTTTAATATCTATTATTCTTTTAATAACTGCTGAATTCATAGATGGTTCTGTGCATGGAGTTTGCCCAGGCTTGTTTCTTGAATAAGTGAATTCAAGGTGAAAAACACCCTGGTTTGGATATTTTGGTTCTTAAGTGAAATATGTTAAATGCATTCTCGAAAGACAGTTTTAAACTTTCTTGGAAGAGGTGTGCTGTGCATTATTGCATAACCCTGTATTTTGTCTGCACTGATGAAGTTAGAAGGAAGTTTTGGTAAGACACCATTCTCTTCCAAAGCTTTATTAACTCTCCTAAGTGCAATATAATAAAATTAGAGAAGTGTTTCATTTAAACTTTAAACCTTTCTAAAAGGTTTTAATTAGGAATTTAATGATCAATGCGAAGGAGAATGGGGCTGTGTTTGCTCATTAAATTAAATTAAATAACACATTTTGGTTTCGTAGAGTGTGCTCTTGTTGTGACAAGCGTGAATATGTTTCTAAGAGGGTTGATTAGCCTTTTGGCCTCTCTGCTTAATATTTTTGTCATTCTTCTATGGAAGTTCCTGTGTGCCTCCCATCAGGATTATTGGAATTTGGAACCTTATCTATAATTGTCTACCAATAGGGGTGACATGATGTCTCTCCGCTGCATTAACTTCATCGCTCCCTGTAAAACATTAACACAGCAAAAATCTGAGCTTGTAAATGAGAGCCATGTCTTCATCTTGATCAGAGAAATGAAATTTGTAATTCAAATGAGAAAAGTTAATGAACTTAATGCATGGGCTGGAAAAAAATGTTGTAATGTGCCAATTTGGTCTGCCTATGGATGCTTCCAAACATTCCCATTAAGGTATTGATTGTGTCCATTTAGCAAAGTGAAAGGGACAGTGAACTCCCTAATGGTTTACACATTACACCAGTAGTGTCTAGACCCTCAAAGAAGGAAACCTATTGAGATAAGCCTTAAGTTTCCTTAAAAAACTGAATTTAAGAATGTAGCTATCAATGCTAATATGCTTCTTTAGAAGGCCCAAAGCTGTAGTGAACAGACTGAGCAGCCTTTTGTGTTTTTCAATACCTGTACAGAATTTAATGTTCCCAAGTTCAAATAATGGTGGAGGGTGTTGGCACTACAAATGATAATGAAGTTCTCCCATCACATAAATGATTGCTATAGTTTTATAGTAAAATTTTATCTGGAGACACAATGCTGTGATCATGATGGTAGTTTGGAAATTCAAATTCTGCCTCTTGTACTTTCACAAAATTTTATTTCTGCACTGGTTACCAACAGTTGTCACTTTATCTGCTGTCGGTAGTTGTTGGTGACAGTGCATAAAAGATGTTTGGCATGCTTACGTGCACAAAGCTTTATTGGTGGGGTGTGTAGCTGATGGTATACATCAACTTCAAAGTTATCTTGGGGGGGGGAAAAAAAAGCCCAAAAAACAACAAACCAAAGAGGATAAAAATAGGGATAGAGAGGGAGAAGGAAAGACCTAGTGGCTGCGTGGGAAGAGAAGTAAAGTGTGTCCTTGTAGAATTGTCTTCTGTGATACACCAGGTGGTTTTCCCAAGCACTTTTCACTCAGGAAGTATATGGGCACCTGCTCAAACTCCCTAGAGGGTGTTCCTGCTTGTGAAACTGGTAGCAGCAGTGAGAGCATGTGTGATCAGGGGCAGGTCTTGCACGTTGATTGGTGGCTAAGCTTTGTGTGAACATGATAGGAACCTGCCCTCTGGATTTGTGACTCATCTCTGCTGCACTGTCTGCCACATGCTAAAGCTCTGAGCTAAAAGACATGAGGGGAATGGTGAAGACACCTTTGCCTGAACTTGCAGGCTAAAAGCCGAGAGGTGGAGAATGATTCAGGTGTCCGTGCCAGTTAGAAGAAACCACCATGACAGTGGTCCGAATCTGCCAGTGCAAGGCTGCAAGAAGAGCACTTGGGATGGTAGGAAAACCACTGCCACAGTATCTTCAGGGTGTGTGCTGATGAAAAGTCACAAGGTTACAAGTGAGAGTCAAGCTACAGGATTAGAAATGGAGGGCCTCTGGCTTTAGGAATGTTAAGGCAGTGGGCAGCATAGTCATGCCTCCCGCAGTTAATGTAGGAGATTTGGTACTGTAATAGCCCCAGTTGATTTCTAGATGACTTGTGTATAGAGACATCTATAAATGAGACAGTAACAGCCACTGACTTAGTGCCTCATATCAAGTAATAGAGTGAAGTACTAATCTACAACTGCAGCTGCAGATTTGTAATTTTTTTTTTGTAAGTTGTGAAGTGAGCCTCCCGACCACTGTTTTCTTCCTCCCGTGTTAAGGAATTTTTTCTCAGCAGATTCATGTCCCATAGTTGTAAATAACTGGTTTTCTTATCTTGAAAGATGGTATATATGCCAGCTTGCAGTCACTTTACTATTCTACCAAGCTAATTGTCTACAGTTTTAGGTTACTGGGTGATGTATAAATGGTTGTGGACTTCGTGTTTAACAAACTGTTCTGATTGCCAGACAGCATTTTCAGTATGTAAACACATTGTAGTTCATTTTAAACAAGGCCAGTTTTAACCAACATGCATAAATTTCCTCTAAACCATAGCTATATGTAATTGCAGGTCTACAAGGGATTAGTAGTTATAAAACATAGTGATTTTTACATACCATGACTTAATTTCACTGTTAAAGAAAATAACATTTAATCAAGAAAATAAATCTGCTAAACCTCCTGTGAACTGAAGTAAATATGCTAAATTGATGGGATTAAGATATTTGACATGAAAATAGAGGACTTTACTCAGGCCTCAAAAGCTGCTTCCTGCATTTAAGTTTGAAAGACCTGGAAAGTGTTTGAAAGGTAGCCTGTGCTAAACGCAGACCTTGAGCAGCGGCATGCTTGAACGTAGAACAAGTCAGCGTACTATTGATTGGAGTACGGCGGGATAAATGTGTGGCTTCTGCCCTTAATGGAAGCTGATTGTTCAGGGACGTGCTGGGAAGGCTGGTCGATTCTTTAGCTGTTGTTTACTGGGGAGGACGATATCAATTTTCCAGAGGGATGATTGGTGGGATGTCAAGGCTGTCACCCTTTTCTTCTCATCACTGACAGACAGCTGAGTGACAATTACAGTGATGGGACATTGTCTGCATTGGCATATACACCAGAGGATAACTGGCAAACAAAAAAAGGCAGCAGTGCTTTAAAAAAGATGTAATCAGCAGTTGTCAGGACTAGTTACATATATGATGTCTGAATAACAAGGCCAGAGTGTCCCGCCTCAGACACTGACATATACTGTACTGAGTATTCCTTAGACCATAAGAAATTAGCCCTGGGAAAGTTATTGACTCTTGCCAGAAGTTACTGGTAATCTAATTGGGACTTAAGCTTCAAGGGACTGTATTTTCATCTGGTTCTCCCTGAAAAACAGAGAGCTTTTCTGCAGAATTTCAGAACAGTGGAGCTACGTACCAAATTTGTAAGCTAAAAAGTCTGTTGAAGTGATTGCCTAGCTCTTTCTAGGAGCCCTGTGTTGGGATTTCTTCTGAATACCACCCCAACAGTTAATCAGACAGCAAACTGTGGGTGTGCACTTTGTGATTGTGTTAGGTATTTAACCTGCCAGTCCAGAACACACAGACTAAGCTAAATTTAGATCTTGAAAGACTTATTTTACGCTACATAGATGTATACTAGGTGTACATATGTACCCTCATGAATTAATATCCTGTAATAGCTACAGGTTGTTATGCAAAAGGCTTTGTCCTTTTCCTACGAAATCACAAGTAAAACTTCTTTAATTTCAGTGGTGCATACTGAGGACCAATGAACCTACTTGTACATTATAGTAACAGCTGTCACTTCCTCTTGCTTCTGGAAGCTGAGATGAGAAGGAGGCTATAGGAAAGAAAGAGACCCAAGGAATGACTTAGACATAGACCTAAGTGTTAGATTTATGGTGCAAAGCACACCTGGCTTATCTCCAATCAACTGTATTCTCCTCTTCACTGCTTTCATTGCCAATCCTCCCAGAAGCTCTAGATTGAGTAGACCTTTTCAAAGGCTGCTTTAGGTGTACTGTCTTCAAACCTCAATTACTGTTTTGACAGTACACTTATATTTAAAATAAACTTTTACCTGAAATATGTGCCCTGATGAGACTTTTCTCTGGTCTGTTTCTCAAGATCTCCTGCAGCAAGCACAGGAGAGGGCAGAGCACTCAGCTCCTTGCATGCCACTTACTCTGAAACATGGAGCAATAATGGAGGCAGCGGTTTTAGGACTGATCATGTTCTTTTACCATAGGCCTGTATCTCTGGTGCTGCTTATAATGGATTAAGAAAAAAAACGTAGCAGTGGTCAGTAGTTCAACAAAATTGTGCCTCTCCAAAGACAAATGTATGAATACACTAACAGAAAGTGAAAGCTGCCTCTCAGACCTACGTATTATCAGTGGAAAAATGGTACAGGGAGTCTTTGCAATGAAGAATTGATAGTCTGAATGCTTTTCAGGCTGAGTGGTACAGTGGCAAGAAACCCATTGCAGTAGTGTTCGGATAGCTTCCATGCCTACCGAGATTCTAAGTGCTGGTTATTGTCAGTGCCTTGTACAATATACATTTATACAGTCATAGGTAATATATGGTATGAAGGCCACATGTGCTCATTTTCCTCAGTTTAGGTCCCTTTTCTCTTTTTTTCACTTTTTAATCTCTTTTCATGTGGTAACTAACTTGCTTTAATGTGTTAGTTCCTTCCTCTTTTCAATTCTTTCACATCTGTCATTTTCAATTTTTTTCTAGGCATTTTATATACATGCATGTCCTTTCTAGTTTTCACTGTATAGTGAATATTAGAGATTTTATGTATGCTTCTGATTCCTTTATGTAATTAGATCTCTCAAACAACAGAGACTGAACTTTAGCAAAATGATTATGCTCATCCTTTCAGGCATGCTTCATCCCTTGAATTCTAGGCCCCTGATGGCAGCAGGCCAAGTACAAGTTAGGAGATGCTGGTACAAAGCATGACTCTTGCACGTTCTGGATCTCAGTGGAGCAATTCCTAACAGGGGAGTTCATTTCTGCTGCTGACAGCTCGTGATAGAGACCACTGAGCCACTGGGGCTGTTATAGTAGATTTTAAAGCTGACCTCCACTGATAGCACACAGGTATAGTGGCAACATTGTCTGTGAGCGCAAATAATCAATCCTGCATAACTTCTCTCATGCATATTAAAAGATATGTAGTTTTTGCCTTTCTGATACAATGAGTCTACATTAAACTTAAACTAATTTGCTTGCTACCTGAATTTGTCTTGCCTGCTGTTGATACGCTAGCATTATCTAATGACACTGCTGTTTGTGGAAGTTCAAGTTTCTTTTGTTTTCTTGATTCTTGAATATCTAGCATTCCTTCTCACCAAGATAAGGTTGTATCAGTGAGCTTAGAGGAATCTTCGCAAGTAGAGGTCGTGGTTTGAGACCTATTAGTTTCCAGGTACAAGGAAAATTTCATAACAAATTGCGCTTTGGGAAGAATTGCCTACTGCAGTAGAGATATAATAATGTGATATATGAAGCTGGCTGTCTCCCAGCTGAATGGCATTAGAGAATTACATCAGACACGTGTCTTCTTTTTTTCTGTTCTTTCTGAAATTGTGTTTTCTTTGAGTGCTTTTTTTTTTGACTGTGCTATAGCATTTTTCAGGTTGGTGATGGGAAAGACAATGATATAGTGATACGAGGAATTTTTTTGTATTTTTATTTTAAAGAAATGGTCTTCAGCCTGAAGAAAAATACCAATGCCTGTGATTAATATGGAAGGTTATTTTTGGTGGGTCTTATGAAATCTCCAAATAAATTTGATTATTAATTTCTTTTTCTAAGCCACTAGCTAATTGATTTTGCACTGTGCTCATTAAAAATAGATACTTCGCCTTTCAGAGGACTGTCTGGGAAACCTAAGGCAGGGCACGACTCCTCTGGGACACCATCAACTGACCATTCCATCAGGCAGGGAGAGAGTGGTCATGGTGCTTGTCAGAGCTGAAGTATATTTACCTCATCTCCCTGCAGATAAACATTTGCAAGACAAATAATAAATTAGCCATTAATCAGAAGAGAGGCTGTGTTTGATGAACCCTGAATAGAGTGGAGATGTCAGGTAACGAGAGTAAACTGACATTGTAGACTGAGCCATGTGCAAATGGCTGCTAGCAGTTTTGAAAGCTTTTTTTTTTTTTTTTTTCCTGCATTTTCAAGAGACTTTCAAGGTTAAAGTAAAAAAAAGGCCAAAGATATGAGGCAACCAGTGGTTACTAGTTTTCAAAATGATAGTATTATGTAGTCTTTCTAGTCAATTATATCTGCGGCACTACTCCAGTTCATGGCTATATGTGATACCGAAAAAAGATGATTTTACAGAAACGGTACCAAGTGCCCTATTATTACCAAATTATTCAAGGCATACGTTTGTTCAGACTTAATGATCTCAATACATCTCCAGGTCAAAGTTCAGAGTTCTGATTGACAGTGTTTCTTAAATATTAATTTCTATTACATTAAGTAGACTTATTTTTACAGCATTTACAGTGGAAATAAGTGTTTTTCTCAACACATAATGGGAAAACAGTGGGGAAATACTACTCTGTTATTATCCAGGCAATTTTATTAAAGATTGGGTGTGCTTTTACGGCCATACTCATAAACAGAACTGAAAATAATGGCAGAGTTTGGTAACTGCTGTTTGTAGGTGCTTAATTTGAGCATCATTCTAGAATTGCTAAATAGTCTGGGGAGACCTTAGATGGTCAAACTAGTGAAAATTGGGCAATTGGTGTCTCAAAAGGATTAGTCCAAATAAGTTTGTCTTCGTATGGTGTAAATGGAGCTCATAAATAATTTGAAAAGTAACATATGTCTGGATTCTGTAAGATTTCCCAAACTGAAATAAGGCTTGTAATATTTTTCTTCTTAACTGATAGGCAAAATTGCTGTCCTTACAAATTGTACATCAATTGTTTAGTCACACAGTATGATCTCTACATTGGACATGCTCTTAGCCTTCAGGTGTCACAAAACACAGAACTGCACCCTTTTTCTTGAATGCATTTTTTCTAAAATAGATTACAAATACAGATGCAAGTTTATAAAGTAATCAGAATGTCCAAGACCTTTCATTTTCATCTTCACTCATTCAGTGCACTATAGCGCCTAGAAATTAATTTCCAGGCTCTCAAAGGAACATCTTTGGTTTCCAAGATCAGCTGTGTGCCTTGGCTCTTGAAATCCTTTAAATCATTAATCTTGAATTAACACTTTTTCTGCTCATTAGCAGGACTTCAGACAAAGACTTTAAGAAAAAAGGTAAGCTATTGTATATGACTGGCTGCTTTCTCACAAAAGTAATAGATTTGAAAGTAAAAGATTACTGATTACTTGTTTGTTGCTTGTTCACTGCACATGCAGATTACCTGAGGAGACATTGGTTAAGAAGTATACCTTGTTGTCATTATTCCTGTTTGAGACAGGATTTTTTTTTCTTGACAGTCATGCTGACTTCAGCAAGATCTGCATGATTTTCTTTGTCTTGGAAAGTAACAAGATACTTTTTTACAGGGTTGGGTTTTTGTTGTTGGCTTTTTGTTTATTTTTTAAGGTATCTTCCTCAATTGTATTAACAGCCCAAGATCATCTCTGTCTCTAAAAGGCTTTATATTGTAACCTGTCCTATCTATTAGGAAGCATGAATTTTCTGTTGCTAGAAATTCTGCTGCAGGTGAATGTCTCAGCAGGAGAAAGGTTTTCTTCCTACAATTCCAATTCCCTTGAAAATTTGAAACAGAGACTTATGAGAAATAAATCTCTGAGCAAGAAAGGTTGCTAACCCACAAATATACAGTAAAAGTAAATTTTGGGGTTTTAGTTATCAGAAAAACAAGGGAACAAAAATTCAATAAAAATGTTTTTCCATCCACATTGTCTGGGATAGATACTGAAAGGCCTTGTTTTGGTTTTGTTTTGTTTGTGGGTTTTTTAGGATTTTTTGTGTTTGTGTGTGGTGTTTTTTTTTTTGTGTGTGTGTTAACTGTTGATTAATAATATACTTGCCTTGAGTTCTCTTGTCAGTTTTTGTATGTCACAGAAGAGCTTTCTCTTCTTTTAATCTGCCTGTATATAGAAAAAACAAAAACACACAGAGAGAGAAAGTGAGAGGAATTATTCTCAAATGTAGATGTTTTCTATTATCTCTCGTGATCACAGCAAGTATCAATAGTCATTTATAACATAATAACATACTATTCATTTTTAGTCAGCAGTATGATTCCAAAATTAATGGTGAACCTTCAGATTTCAGCTTTCTGTGAGTTAGCCAGGTTCTTAACCAAGCTAGCCTTTAATACCCGTTCTCAAGTACAGGATACTAGTGAATAAGAGAAACGTGTGCATGTAATAATGGAAGCATGGCTTTGGAGTGAAATGGTCCCTCCACTATTTTTCATGACTCTGTTTTGATTTAAAGTATGTTTTTTCACAGTGTGGTGTAGCTAATAAATCTGAAATTTGCGCAGAAATAGCTGAGGCCCCAGAATATGTTTAAGAATGTTCTCATCAGATAACTGTCAAAAAACTGACCTTGAAAAGATAAGCGTGTAGGTGAGTGGCCAGAAGACTCATGACTAGGGTGTTTTGGACTCTCTTGTCTTTGGGAAGGATTTGAGTTCTGCCGTATCCGGACAGGGAGATTAAATGCTATTTGTTGTAACACAGCATTATTGTATATTAATGTTGAAACAAGTGATACGGATTGCATAAGGGTTTCTCAGAGGGTTCCCAGGGTTGAATGTCCCTGAGTGGACAAAGACAGAGGGTGCAGGATCTAAGGCATAAGCTTTTTGTTGCCCCTTGGCTGACTTTAGGCACCTGCAGAATGATTTTGCTTGTCTGCAGCTAGTTGCCTTGGTCCCTGTTTGCATCCTGTAAAAAAAGAACAGGATGCTGGCCTGCATGGCATGAACAGGAATGGCTTTGACAGCAATAGAGGGAAGTTAAGTTCCAGCATATCTTGTTCAATTAGTTTATCTCCAGCCTGTAAGAATACCAAAACCTTTCCATTATTTACCTTATTTTCAGAGACTCCAGTTATTGGACAAATTTCTTAATTTTTAGCTGATTATTCTAATGTAGCTTGTAGTGTGTTTTTTTTTAAATGGATGTTGCTTTTCTTCTGAGCTCTTCAACTTATTCAGCACTTACATATTTTAGGCTTTTGCGGAAGACTGTTCACTGTTTATTGTG